>NC_056735.1:1670772898-1671075398 GCF_019279795.1 Protopterus annectens | reverse complement strand
CTCCTATCTTTCTGAAGAGGAAGACGAAAAGCTATGAATCTCCTTTTTCATGAGAAGAATATGACTTTTATGTGAAACAAATAGCTTTAGGACTTTTTAAATCATGGGTAGCTTTCCAGAGGATATGGAGATTGTTAATGTCTTTGACATGGAAGCTGATAACTTCTCTTGTCCTCCTCTGCCCACCAGCTGCTTAGATAAGATTGGAATCTAAGAATAATAGCGTAGGGTATTAGAGTGAATGTCATTTGGCAGCAAAAAAAAAAGTCTAAAACAGCATGTGCATAAAACTTTTTTTATATGTAGTTTTCTGCACTTTGTCAGAAGGATGAGCCTTCATCTTGCACTAATAGTGACCAGGGAATGACCATCTAGAACCAGAGCCTCAGCTGAGTGGTCAGCCTTGAGTAGATAATGGACAGTTTGCTTATCTTGGGGTGGAGTAGGAGCTAAAGGGATTGCCTGCAGGTATTTTGCTTTCTGCTCTGTTTAAAGGAGCTATGCAAAAGGGATGCAAGGCTTTTGTTTTTATATTAGTGGCTGCAGATGTGTTGTACAGCATGCATTGGGATATGCATGTAACTCTTCACTACATGATAACCCTGAGGAGTGAAGGGCGTAAGGAAAAATCACAGTCAAACTGCATTATGACAGGATCTCCAAACACCCACTCCCATCTTCCTGGCTCTGGGAGACGCATAGCCAGGTAGCCAAAAGGCTTTATTCTCTGAAGTGAGACACTTGCCTGGTGAGGAGACACTATATTGATGCAGAAAGAGCACGAGCTGAAGAAGGAATGAGTAAAGAGAAGCAAGTTAAAGGAAACTGACACCAGTGATGGAGCTGCCTCCCAAAATTAAGAGTTAGGTTTTTACCCCATACTCTTCATGCAGTTTGCCTTGTCTCCTATACCCCCTTAGTAACTAAAATTATCTTTAATGATTATAGATCTAATGTTCTCTTTTTTTTTTTTTTTTTGTTCCTGAACCAATGGTCTCTAATCCACCTTCAACATTTCTAAAGACTTGGCTCTGCAGCTGGAGCTTCACCCCTTACCCATAATCCTCCTCCCTAGCTTGAATTCCCTTAGATCTCATTTGCCACTTCAGCCTATGGTCGGCTGTAGCTTGGGCATTAATGGTGTCAGAGAAGTGCTTTTTGTGGTATTTTATTAGCTTTATAAGAGATTCTACCTTTTCCCCCACCCCGGTTTTTCCTCTTCATATTTACATATATATTTTGTCTATATAAAATGTTTTATTTCCTTTATCTGCTTTACCTTGTTGCCCCCCCCTTTATATCTGCTGCTATATGTTGAGTGTACATCTTGGTTACCACTATTAATATTCTTCTCCCATTGTTTACCATTGCTGGTATCCTCCTCCTTGCTGCTTTCCTTTTTGAGTGACTTTCTCCAGTATATCCAACAAGCCTACTAGCTTCAAAAAATGCAACTCCTGTGGCAGATCATCCCAAATTCAGATGCCCACCAGGAGTGCATTTATTGTCTTGGTTTGGCCCACCTTGAGGTGGATTGCTTAAATCTGTTCAGGTTTTAGCAATCGGGCACAGGTTGAGCTCTATAGCAAACTAGTACTGAAAGGGTTGTTACATTCCACCTCTACTACTTCATATGGAGCTCCCCTCCTTATAAAAAAAAAAAAACTTCTGAGAAGACTAAGGGGGACTCATCAACCAAAGGCAAGAAGTCCAATAAGCAATCCCCTGATAATTCTGCTTCCTCCATTTTGGGTTTGGCTTCACCCAAAAAAAGTTTCTAAGCCTTCTGATCCATCTGGTTCTTCAGATTCAGTTCGGGCCAAATCCAAATCATTGGTGCATAGCTCCTCTAATTACACTCTGGAGCCAGTATTTTCTTGGATTCATTCTCCTTTCTTAAAGGGGGCCCTTTGAAGGGTTTGCAGGCCACACTCTACCTCTTCATTCTTCACGTCACCTAGAAACCTAACTAAAACAGATGTCGATATGATGATAGTTTCTCCGGGCCCGGATACAGTTGGGACTTTTGACTGGCTCAATCTCCCATTGGATCCTTGACCTTGCCAGCAGCCCAAACCTATATGTTGACTTCTACTCCAATCTGACCTGTAGTTTGAGCCTTCAGATCCAAGCTCTAAGTTTGTCTTGTTAGATCAGAAGGCCTGGCCTTCATTGACTCAAACTATATCTCTGATCCAGTTGGCTCTGACACTGTCAGAGCAGCAGGAGGGATCACAGAGCCAAATCACTGGCACAAGTTCTGCGGGGTTGAGTTTTGTTTTGATGCTTTCGGGGCTGTCCTTTCCTCTTGGGGCCTTGGTGCTGGACAGCTTGGCTCTGACCTTTGCTTTGAGGCAAGAATTTGGTAATGCTCTGAGAAATCCTGGACAGGTGTCTTCGGCTGCTACCAGAGTGGCCCTTACTTATCTCATGGCTTCTACTTTTGAAGTAGTGGAGAGAGCATTTTCCACTTTCATAGACAAAGGCATACTTGCCCCCCTCAGGTCCATCCCCTCCACAACTGTCTGCTTTGGTCTCTGAGTCTCTTCATCTTGTCCCATCAGGGCAGCCAGCCCTTTCTAGCCTACAGACAGTCTTCATCCAGGACTCTGCTCACACTTCCAAGTCCTCTCCACAGCACCCCATCAGGGAGCCTTCTTGGAAGTGTACAAGCAAAAGGAGGTAATTAGATTCCTCCCAGGAATCCTCGATGGAAGACACTGACTTCAATGATGGTGAAGATTCCCCCACTCACCCCTTGAGGTATGAAGGGTTTCTCCATTCACCCCTTGAGGTATATCTCCTTCAGAGAAATACTTGAACTTTTGAGGCAGAAGGGTGACTGGTTTTCTGCCCCTCCCCTTCCAGAAGAAGTCAGTGTTTCTTGAGGCTTTTGGAACTGGCTCACCTACATCCTGGGCAGTTCTTCTAGTAAATGAGATGGTTGACCTCATTCTCCACCAGGCTTAGAAGGATCCATATGTCAATGAGACTATCCCCAAGAGGTCAAATAACTACTTTGTTGCACTCAAGGATCAAGCCTATTGAAGCAAGAGTCCCCCAGTAGATGCAGTGTTGTACAAGTGACCACCAAGAAATAACTTGCCAAACAGAATTCTGT
This sequence comes from Protopterus annectens, assembly GCF_019279795.1. NCBI lineage: Eukaryota > Metazoa > Chordata > Ceratodontiformes > Protopteridae > Protopterus > Protopterus annectens. Next base: position 1,671,072,277 of record NC_056735.1, on the reverse strand, counting down.
CCATCCCCCAAACAAAGAGTTAAAGGCAGTGGACAGGTTTGGGAAGGGTGTTTATGCATCAGTGACCTTTGCTGTCTGGTCACTGAACTGTTTGGCACATGTCATGAGATTCCAGAGGGACTTGGTCAAGGAGTTTTCCAATGGCCTCTCAGGGTCCATGACTGTGAAGGACAAGAAGACAGTTTCTTCACAGCTGGCCACCCTACAGTCCTTGTTGAATGCCTCCATGAGGCTAATTTCTCATGTCTCAGAGAGCGCTTTAAGAACTCCAGGTTTGGGAATTCCCATGAGATGGCAACCCTGGATGCACCTCTGATTTTGTGGAGCCTTTCAAGTCATCATTCATCAGTGCTCCTTTTGATGGAGCCACATTATTTGGCCCTGAGGTCAGTGAAACCCTATCTAGGAGTGAGCAAGATGGGAAGATATTATCTGCTGTAGGGATATGTTTGTGTACCCCTTGAAGGACCTTTCATTGAAACTAAAGTGGCCATAGGAAGATGTGGCTCTGTAAGTCACAAGGTTCTTTGCAGGACTCCTGTGGGGACAGATTCCTCCATGGCAGATGGGGGAACTCCAATGGCTGACATCACCCATGTGGCAGAGGAGGCCCATAAAACCAGGACTTCAGAGGTCCTTTCTCTGAGAAGCCTTTTTAGTGCTCCTGAAGGGTTACCCCACTGATACACCTTTACACACTGGAGACCGTTGTGGGGTGCTTATCCCTGCACCTGGAAATCTGGATCACTATCACTAAAGATACTTCAGTGCAGAGGATCATACCCAGAGGTTATTACATACCATTTTCCCTTCAAACCTCCCCTCCAATTGATCCACAAGAATCTCCAACATTCCACTCAGTCAGAGGAAAGTAGCAGGTATAAAAATAGAAAAGCTGCTGGCTAAAAGAGTCATCCAAATGGTTCCTCCTATACCAGCAAGGATTCTGAACTTACTCAAGGTTATTTTTGATGTCAAAAAACATCAGGACATGAGACCTATTTTGGATCTCAGCAATTTGAATCTGTCAGACACACACAGTTCCAAATGGTCATGATTCTGTCCATTCTACTGCTATTGCACAATGATGATTGGATGTGCTCAGTAGATCTCCAGGATGCATACTATCACATCAAATATAGGCAGCCCAGCAGGTACTTGTGCTTCTGGCTGGGAGCCAGTCATTATCCATTCAGGGCCCTGCCTTTCGGCCTCACCACAGTACCCAAGGTGTTTAACAAGAGCATGGTAGTGGTCACAGCTCACTTGAGACTGCTGGGATTCTGGCTGTTTCCATATTTTGACAAATGGCTCCTGTTAAAGAAAAATACTTCAAAAGACCAAAAGCATAAGGTTCAGTTCAGGTATCTTTATTCTTGCGCATGGAGACAAAAAATGCAGTTACAGAGTTTGTCTGACTAAATCAGGAAGTGTCACAGTTATTATACCTTTCTTTCAAGACATTGCCCACCAAGACTGACGTAGCAGATCACCAGTTCACAATTCTGTTACTTTACAGATGTTTCTCACATTTCTAGCTGACTCTTCAAAGTTTAAAAAAGATTTTTTTTTAGTAAACAGGATGGCCTTGACGACCACCGGTCAATTATAACTTTCTTGCTATGTGATGTTACAAGTCTAGGTACTATGGCTAATTCAAGCACAATACAAGTACAGATTTCTGAAGCAGTTCATTGTTTATAGTATCTAACTATCTTGCAGCTTGTGCACTTTTTCATTAGCACGAACAGAGCTTATTGTCTACAATGAATGGATCTACAGAAATTATTATTATTCTCTATTTAATTTCCTGACCTAGCAGAAAATCACCTGCTTTCCAGTACATTTCCAAAGCATAAACATGTATTTTGCTGTGCTAGCAAACTAGGTCAGAGTGCATCTTGCAGTGTCAGAAAGCACAGTTTCAGAAAAGCATATTTTCAGTTTCAAATAGAACTAATGCTGCATATAGAATAAAAATGTGTTAATCTTCCCTTATTTAAAATAAGCATTGCACACATATGTTAATACATATTTTTATAACATGTCCCCCCTGTTAATACTTTTTATTCTATTTCAAAAGCTTAAACAGTTTGTTTCTTCTCCTAACCTCTTCCTTTGAGGATTTGCAGCTAAGAGAGTCATTCAGTTTAAACTTATGAAGTGTTTCCTTTTTCAACAGTTCTTCAATTTTAGTACTTTGATACAAAGTCTCAGAAACTGACATGTCTATACAATCTTTGATTAATTTTTTCATGCAGGGAATTCCACATCAAATGCATGCTCCTAACAAAAGTAATCCCACACAAATGTCAATCAGGATGTTCATTAGGATGGAAACCCACCCCCCAAACAAATTCTGGAAAAAGTCCATCAGTGGGTTTGGGCCTGGCCTGGTCATGTCTGAAACTTGCTGAATCACTTCCAAATGATCGTTAATTTCGTGTTTATTGTCGGGAATAAAAGAACAACACTTGTCTTTGATTAAAGCGCACGTACCACCTCTTGCCGCTAGGGTGAAGTCAAGAGCCATGCGGTTCTGAAGCATCACAGTTCTCATTGCATTCAGTTCATCAGTCATTAATTCAAGAGCGGAAAAAGTTGCATTGCTCATGACCTCGAGAAGTTTGGATAGCTTTCTCAGTTCCCAAATTGATTTAACTGCACCATATGCAGGGGCTATGCCAGCCCAGGATATGATAGTGTCACTCAAGTCCATGTGTGCTAGTTTACTTTTGTCTTTCACGGAGTTATGGTTTCTACAGCCTGCTACGATCTGTCCCACTGGATTCTCAGGTTTCTTGATTGGATTTTCAGGTTTCTTTGCGACGTCTCTGACATTTCAAATTCTCCCATGAGGCAAAGCTGTAGTGTGTCGTATGGCCGGGACCAGGTGACCCAAAAAACAACTGCCGGACCAATTCTCAGGCAACCATTTGTATGCCTTTTTCCCACATATGAAATAACAGTTTTCTACTTTAGTACTGATATACACCTTCCCTGCATGAAACATTTTCTTATCTATAATAGACAGTTGCTTTAAAAGAACAGGATTATGTTGTATATCACTGACAGTTTTATGCAAGGACTCAAAGTATGAGTCATAATCTGCATCACAAATTGTTTCTGTATTTTTAGCATTTTTAGGTTTAATATAACATTTATAAGAATCTGTTACATTACATCTACTCCAACCTACTTGAATCGTGTCATTCTTTAAAAAGCATACAATTCCTGTTTGTGTAACAGGTAGAAATAATGCAATTTTGTCTCTAGATTTCACTGGTGTAGTCTCAAAAATCAAGTTTTCCCAGGTCTCATTGACCCCTAGGGGGACAGCAGCCATCAATAATCCCCCGTATGCTGTTGGTATAGCTGTGCAAATCCAACAATTCGAAATATTAAAAGTCTCAGCATACATATATTTGATTGCTTGGTAAGTGTAAAAGTTCGGATGCCAGTCTATGAGTGCTGAATCACGTTTGTTCAGTCTAGCTGGTGTGGCTGAAGAAAAGAAAGGCCACAGCAAAAAGAATATTGTCACTAATGCAGTTATTAAGATGATTATGCAACACTGCTGAATATACTGCTGGAGTCGTTCAGTATTTCTATTGTCATCATTTTACTGCTGCTGTGTGTTAGCAAGAGTTTTATCAAGTTCAAAGTTTTTGGCTAGTTTACAGTGTGTCAAATGAATCCAAGATAAACGTTCCGCAATCTTGACTGCTGTGGGTGTTCTCAGCAGTACTTGATGCGGACCTTCCCACTTTGGTGTCGTCCAATTCTTCTTTTTGATTGTCTTCACCCAGACCCAAGTGCCTGGGGCTACTGCTACTTCGAATGGTTTAGTTTGGTCTTTATCTGAAACAGAATTAAACTGTAAAAGATGTTTGTTATTTAGCATATTCCTCATGTATTCTGCAAGTGTCCAATCTGCTTCCTGGTCTGCATGCATGAGAGGTTTCCACTGAGGTATATAATAAGCTCTTCCGAAAATCTTTTCGAAAGGTGTCAATCCTTTTGCATTCGGAACAGTTTTCATGCTCAACAGTGCCAGGGGCAAACAGTACACCCAGTTCTTCTGTGTATCTATTATAAGTTTTTTAAGCTTATTCTTTAAAAATCCATTGTGCCTCTCTACTAACCCTGCAGATTGAGGGTGATATGCACAGTGATGTTTTAAAGAAATCCCAAAATACTGACTTAACTGTTGTATAGTTTGGTTAACAAAATGTGTATCATTGTCACTGTAGATCCTTTCCGGTATGCCAAATCTAGGAATAATCTCTTTAACTAGGGTCTTTGCAACAGTGGCTGCATCTGGTTTACTAGTCGGAAAGGCCTCCACCCATTTGGAGGACATATCCACAATGACAAGGCAGTACTTTTTGTTTTCACATTTGTTCAATTCTATGAAATCCATACAGATAGTATGAAACGGATATGGTGGTGTAGGGAAACTCCCTTGCTTGGGTTTTAATGCCCCTTGTGCATGATGTTTATTACAAGTGTGACATGACAGGCAAAATTTTTTAGTGTAGTTTGTAAACCCATACGTAGCGAACACCCGATTCACTAACTGTACCACCCCCCCTGTTGAGACATGGCTCTGTCCATGGCTCAACGAAGCTGCATATCTAAATAAATTAGACGGAAATATTGGATGTAATGGGATCCTATCTCGCCTACATTCATGACAGATGGGTTCGGAGCCGATCCATCGGCTCCGACTCGGCAACTAATACACTAGCACGAAGTCTCTCATTGGCTGGGCTACTCCCTATCCCAGGATGCACTACACCTGCTTCCCCAGATCTCGTTTGCCGCTTTACAAGCTGGACGTGGTCTCGACTTGGCTGGAGCTAAGTGGTTCTTTTTACCTTTTACTGGTCTTTGACCTTGGGGTTTTTCTCTATATATTAACCAAACAGCTGTTTTAACAGCTATTCTTTGTAATTTGTATATCTCGTGTCTGTGTTGAGTGATTTCTAGTACTTTATATTTTTCAGTTGGGCAAGGCCCGTTTAAGTTAGAGGGCCTTTGCCCTACCTTTGACTGCTGTTTAACTGCTACTTAAGTTGTGGTTAGTTGTTCTTCGGGCTAGGCCCGTTTAAATTAGAGGGCTTAGGGTCGTTGAAGTTGTATTGTCTGTGTCAGTTCACTGTGTTCTTTTTTGAGGTAAAATTTCCTCAGTACTCGCGCCATTGTGTCTCGCACTCTTTATTGGCGCTTTTTTGTGATAGTCTTATTGCTTGTTGAGTGCCTGTATTATGTCAAAGGAGCAGAAGTCAGGCTTTAAAAAATGCACTCGGTGCAGTTACAAAATGTCCATCACAGACAGCCATTCAGTTTGCGTTTATTGTTTGGGGCCGAAACATCTGCAGGAGACATGTAGTGTCTGTCATGCTTTCTCCGCTAGGGTTCTTCAAGAACGCAAGAACAAGCTGATTTTGAAAGGGCTTATTAAACCCTCCTTTGAGGAAGCTTTAAATCCTCCTGTTGCTTCCAAAAAGAAAAGATCGTCGGCACCGACAAGTCCATCGGAGCCGACTTCTAAAAAGACTAAATTGACCTCTTCTTCCTTGGCTCCACTGACTTCGGGGCCGAGGGTCGAAGGGTCTGCCTCGATACCTCCTACTTCGGCTCCATTGCCTTCGAGCCGCAAGTTGGAGTATCGAAGGTGAATCACCTCCATCGGTTCCAATGGCTTGAGCTGGTGGAAGTGTGCAGCTCAGACTCTTCCCCTCGGCTCGAAGAAGGCTCCCGGTGCCGATGGTGGTCCATGATGTGGTGGAGTCGGCGCCGATAGTTTTGGAGCCGTATCGGGCCGGTCCCCTTCTCTCTCAGAGCCGAAGAAAATCTTCTCGAGTGTCTACCTCCTCTAAATCCTCGAGACTGTCAGATTCGGACCTGGATAGGGTTTTACAGAGGCTTTTCCAGTCTCCAGTATTTACTAAAATGGTCTCGGCTCCAGCACAGTTTGCTTCGTTGCCGATCCCCTCAACGCATTTGATTCCTCCTCCAACCTCTTCGGAGCCGTTGGAGCCGGTGGTGGTGGAGCAATGTGGAGCCATACGGTCGGAGCAGAGACCCCTTACAGGCCTTTCGGCTCCGACTATGCTTCCTACCCTGTCCTCCGGTTCAGGGTTTGGTACTGCGACCTCTTCAGCCGGGCCGAGGGAATACTTTGGGATTAGGTGCTTCGGTGCCTAGTCTTCCTCTCGGAGCATCGGCTGCTGGAATTCCCAGTGCCATCGTGGCCTCTAGACCAGTGACTTCCTTGGATTCTGGAGGTCCGGCCTTTGAGGCCATGAGGAGCGCGCTGGCCATGCCTTTGCCGGTTCAACTAGATTCTACCTCACCGTCCCTAGATTTGGAGACTGGTGCCTCTGTTGTGTTGCAGCCCCCCGGCAGCGGGGCCCCAGGGCCTGAGGATACCCCCATCGGGGGTTCCCTTCTTCCGGGTGGTCCGTCCGAGACTGCTTCGGACGAACCCCCACGGAAGAAATTGTGTAAGAGGAAGCACGTAGACTCCCAAGATGAGTCTATTACATTGGATACTGACCTCAATGACGCAGAAGGGTCCCCCAAATCATCTTCGGATGATATCTCCTTCTCAGATATCTTGGAGATTCTGAGACAGAGAGGTGACTGGCAAGCCAAAACCCCTTCAGCTGAGGAGTCAGTCTTCCTCAAGGCCTTTGGGGCCCAGCCCTCCACCTCCTGGGTGTCTCCGCCCTTCAATGAACTCCTTGATTTGGTTTCTCGAAGGGTGTGGGAACACCCTGATTCTGTGGAACCTGTGCCTGCGAGGCCCAATAAATTTTTGTCAGCCCCCCCCCGAAGGAGTTTCTCACAAAGGGTGTGCCCGTAGATGCTTTGGTGGTGGCTTCTGCCACACAGCAGGACGTGGCAGAGGCTTCAACGTCTATTCATCCTCCTAATAATGACTCTAGGAGTATGGATAGGTACGGGAAGCGTACCCTGTCCTCAGCGGCCTTTACCTTACGGTCGCTGAACTACTTGTGTCATTTTACGAGGCTCCAAAGAGATCTTCTCAAAGAGCTAAATGACTCTCTGGTTGGTAATCTACCTGAGGCGCTGGCCCCGACTGTTGGTGCACAGATGACTACCCTTTTTTCTATCGTTAACTCGTCCATGAGGCTCATTTCGTATGCGGCCGAAGGGGTGAGTAGAGCAGCGGGAACAGGCGTTGCCCTCAGGAGGCAAGCCTGGTTACGCTTGTGTTCATTCACGGAGGCCTTCAAGTCTTCCTTCGCCGACGCCCCCTTTGATGGGTCATCTTTGTTTGGACCCAAGGTGAAGGACACACTAACTCGGTGCGAGCAGGAGGGCAAGACTTTGACTGCCGTTGGGGCCCGTTTTTCCGCTCCTTCCAGGCCTTATCCCAAGGCTGGGAGAGGAGGGAAAATGTGGTTTAATAAATCCCAAAAGTCTTTCTCTACTCCACCCAGTGATTCCCCCTCCAGAGGCAGGGATTTTGGAAGACGCCGCCCCAGAGGTGGCAGAGGCCCTCGTAACTCTGGAGACCGCGATTCCTTTCGTGGTTCTTCATACAACCAGCGTTCCTGAGTTGTTGCCCGACTGTGCAACTCCGAGCCAGTCGGGGTCGCTGCGGCACCCACAAGCTTGGGAATCCATAACAAGCGATCGGTGGGTGCTTCGCATCATTACCGGAGGATATATCATACCCTTCAACAAACCCCCTTTCTTTAAGGGAAATCCGGACGTACCACCCAGTCAGCGGGATCAGGCAGCATTAGAGGTTTCAAAGCTGCTAGAAAAAGAGCCATCCAGCCTGTCCCCATCGACCAGATCGGATCAGGAACTTACTCAAAGTTATTTTGGTACCAAAAGACAGGGGACTTCAGGCCCATTTTGGACCTCAGTTCATTGAATCGTTTCGTAAAGAAGTCCAAATTCGAATGGTCACTCTTCAATCTATTCTTCCTTTGCTGGAATAAAATGCATGGATGTGCTTCATAGATCTCTAGGGCGCTTACTATGACATTCCCATAGCTCAAGAGTCCAGGAGACATTTACGCTTCGCCTCGGAGCCAGTCATTTTCAATTCCGAGCACTGCCCTTTGGTCTCACCACAGCCCCAGGGTGTTCACCAAATGTCTGGCAGTGGTAACTGCTCACCTGAGAAGTCTGGGATTCCAGGTGTTTCCTTATCTAGACGACTGGCTCCTTACTGCCACCTCCGAGCATCTACTACTCCAAGCACTCAGAGCCACGTTCACCTTGGGCCGTTTCTTGGGGATCACGTTCAATTTGCAAAAATCTGTACTACAGCCATCTCAGCGTATTACTTTCATAGGCGCAGACTTAGACACAAAAGAATGCGCCTATTTACCGGCAGCAAGAATTCAGGTCTTACAAGATCAGGTCAAATCCTGTCTCCCCCTACAAAGAGCCCCGGCCCATCGTATCCTACAACTGTTGGGCTCCATGGCGTCGACCATACTTTTAGTTCCCTTGGCCAGACTTCACATGCGAATTTTACAATGGCTACTGTCGGTTCAATGGTCCTATCAGGAACTTCCCTTGAACCACTTAATCATAATCACGGAAAGTTGCCGTCGAGATCTACATTGGTGCCTTCTCCAATCAAATCTCGACCAGGGACGACCCTTTATACCTCAACATCCCATTGCCACTGTGACTACGGACGCCTCCCAGGTAGGGTGGGGGGGTCATTACCTGGACAGGTCGGTCCAAGGCACATGGCAGATCCAGGAAACGCATTTGCATATCAATGTCCTGGAGATGAGAGCGGTACTATTGGTACTCCAAGCTCTCCATCACGCTCTCCCACAGGGCCCGATTACTATCCTATCCGACAACATGTTGGTGGTGTGGTACATAAACAAGCAAGGTGGAACCAGGTCTTACCCACTATGCAGAGAAGCCATGAGACTTTGGCACTGGGCGGTAGCTACCAACCGCTTTCTAATGGCAACGCACATACCCGGGAAGTCCAATGTGATTGCGGACAGATTAAGCAGGACCATTCTTTTACCCCACGAGTGGTCCCTCAAACAGAGTATAGCTGCGAAGATCTTCGACAGATGGGGTCTTCCTTGCTGCGACCTGTTTGCCAGCCCTCACAATACGAAATGCAGAGAGTTCTTCACACTGTTTCCTTCTCAGGGACAGATTCCCAGGACGCTCTGACTCACATTTGGCCCCCCGGTCTTCTCTACGCCTTCCCTCCGTTCCCCCTCCTACCGAGGGTGATACAGAAGGCCATTTACTTGGAGAGCGAGATGATTTTGATTGCCCCGCACTGGCCTCGTCAAGTTTGGTTTCCCTTCCTACAGAGGCATGCGATAGAAGGTCCATGGTTTCTGGATCCGGTGCCAGACCTGTTGACTCATCAGTCAGGATGGCATCATCCGTCTCTCAGGTCCTTGAAGTTGGCAGCATGGTTACTCCACTTCCATCCTTAGTCCGAGACAATGCTCTTTCGCCGGACGTGGTCCACATACTGTCTTCTTCTCATAAACCTTCCACCATCAAACTTTATTCCAGTAAATGGAAAAGGTTTGCCTTTTGGGCTCAAGAATGGGGTATAGATCCTCTCACTGCACCTGTATCGGAGGTTCTGAATTTTCTGGCCTCCCTTTTTCAGTCGGGCTCTTCAGTTTCTACCATTAAGGTTCAGTTAGCAGCGATCTCTAATTTTCATGCTTCCTTTGAACCTTCATTGATGTCTCACAAACTTTGTAAGGCTTTCCTTAAAGGGGCTTGGCTCCTTAGGCCTCCTTTATCTCAGCCTGTCCCCCCTTGGGATTTGAATATGGTTCTTGCTGCCCTAACTGCCCGTCCTTTTGAACCAGCTGCTACTTGTGATTTAAAATTTCTGTCTTGGAAAACGGCCATTTTAGTAGCCATAACATCTGCTAGGCGAGTTTCAGAACTTCAAGCTCTTTGTTCTGATCCTCCCTATTTGATTTTTCACAAGCATAGAGTTTCATTGAAATTAAACCCTGCATTTATACCAAAAGTGGCCTCCTCTTTCTGTATGCAACAAACTATAGAACTCCCTGTCTTTTCCCAGAATTCTCCAATAACGCAGAATATACTTTGCATCAATTGGACGTACATAGACAACTATGTTTTTATTTGAATAGAACCGCTCAAACGCGGAAATCAAATCAATTGTTTGTTTCCTTTGCAGTGAACAAATTGGGTCAACCAGTAACAAAAGCCTCCATATCTAAATGGATTAAAGATTGTATCATTTTTATTTATTCACAGGCCAATAAAGACCTTTCCTTTCCAGTCAAGGCTCATTCTACCAGGGCAATGGCTACTTCCGTAGCTTTTCACTCCAAGTTATCAATAGATGATATTTGTGCTGCAGCAACCTGGACTTCTCCGCACACTTTCATTTCTCATTACAAATTGGATGTGGTTTCTCGAGGCAGAGCTTCCTTTGGTTCCACAGTTCTCAGGAGTGTTTTCCAATGAGCCACCCGGGATGTAGGTGCTAGGACGCTGTCCCATCTGTCATGAATGTAGGCGAGATAGGATCCCATTACATCTTTTAGTTATGTACTTACCATAACTTCGGATGTATGGGATCCATCTCGCCACATTCATAAGTACCCACCTCCTTCCCCTTCCATTTGGATTTAGAGGAGCTGTAGTCACTTTTTTCTTGGCGTTCTTTCTTGAAGAACTTTAGTTGGTTATAGTGACTACTAGTTTTTTCTGTGTTTGCATGGGTGTATGAAAGCGAACAAACAAGATCTGGGGAAGCAGGTGTAGTGCATCCTGGGATAGGGAGTAGCCCAGCCAATGAGAGACTTCGTGCTAGTGTATTAGTTGCCGAGTCGGAGCCGATGGATCGGCTCCGAACCCATCTGTCATGAATGTAGGCGAGATGGATCCCATACATCCGAAGTTATGGTAAGTACATAACTAAAAGTTTTCCCTCTTTGGAGATGTACAGCCCTTCCTTGAGAATTGCTCCTTGTCTTTTCCATTTTTGTTTTTCAGTTTGTGTAGTGTCTGCATTGTTTTCAACATTTCTAAGTCTAAAATCTCAGAAGGTTGTAATTCCTCGTTCAAAAGAAATGCTTCTGAGGCTGCTTGCTTTGCAGCTGTGTCAGCTCTCGCATTGCCTTTTGAAATCCTATCTTGTTGTTTTGTATGAGCTATGCATTTACAAATAGCTACTTTCTGAGGCAACTGAATAGAATCTAACAAATCTAAAATAAACTGCATGGTTAATCGATTTGCCAGTAGATGTCACCATTCCTCGATTCTTCCACTGTTGTGCAAAAACATGTACAGTAGAAAAAGCATACTGGCTGTCTGTAAAACTGTTTACACTTTTACTCTTTGCTAAGGTACATGCCCGTATCAAGGCAATCAATTCTGCTGCTTGTGCAGATAAGTTATGTGGTAGAGATTTCGCTTCTACAATCTCAGTATCAGAAACTACTGCATAACCTGTTAGGTTCTGTCCTGTAGGACTCCTTTTGCATGAGACATCCACGTAATATGTCACCTCGGCATCATCCAAGGGAACATCCGTGAGGTCTTTTCTAGGCAGTGTCTTTTGATCAATTACCTGCAGGCAGTTATGGGGTGTGCCATCTACAGGAGTTGGAAGCAAGGTAGACGGATTCAAAGTAGCACATCGTTCAATTGTCATGTGAGGTTGGCTCAGCAATATAGTCATACAAGAAAGCTGCCTAGCAGGGGAAAGATATGCTACTTTTTCTTGCAGTAAAATGATTGCGACTGCATGAGGCACACTCAATGTGAGAGGGTGGAATAACACTACTGAGGCTGAAGCCTGCACTGCCATTGCAGCTGCAACTACTGCTTGTACACAGTGGGGTAGAAACCACACCACTGGGTCCAGTTGTGATGAATAATAAGCAATGGGGCATTGTTTGTCCCCATGCTGTTGAGTCAATACTGATGTCATATAACCTTTCTTGCAATCTACAGTTTGGAAAAAACGTTTGTGATAATTTGGTTATCCTAAAACTAATGATGATGCTATCAATTGTTTCTGCTTGCAGAAAGTTAATTCTGCTTTTGGTATCCACTGTATTAAATCTTGTGCTGCCATAGGTTTCTTAAAAATCAGGTCAGTTAAAGGTGCAAATTCCAAAGCATAGTTTGGAATCCAGCTTCGACAAAAATTAGTCGTATCCAGGAAGGACATCATTTCCTTCTTGGTTGTGGGTTTTGGTGCTTGTAAGATCGCTACTTTTCTGTCCTCATCTAATGTTCTGCCATCTTTGGATATTACATATCCAAGGTATTTCACTTGTTTTCTCCAAAGCTGCAATTTATTTTTGCTTGCTTTGTGTCCTTCAACTGCTAGGAATTTTAATAATGCTATAGTATCTTCCTTACAATCTTGCTGGGTAGGTGCAGCCAGCAGGATGTCACCAACATAAAGTAAAATTTGACTACCTCTTGGTGGGATAAATCCCGCTAAATTGCTTGCCATCTCTTGTGAGAATATCATTGGGCTTTCACTATAACCCTGTGGTAGTCATGTATATGTATACCGCTTCCCCTGAAATGTAAATGCAAACCAATACTGACTATCAGGGTGTATCGGTATAGAAAATAACGCATTGTTGATATCTACCACAGAAAAATACTTCTGTTGAGGTTTTAAATCATTCAACAAGGTATGTGGATCTGGCACCGTAGGTGCTCTTGGTATCACTGTGTCATTTACAGCTCGTAAATCTTGGACCATACGCCATTCTCCGTTTGCTTTTCTAACTGGGAATAAGGGTGTGTTACATGGCGAATTGAGAGATTCCACCAGTATTCCCTTCTTAAGCAAAGCTGCTATGATAGGTTTAATACCTGCTTCTGCATCTTTTCTCAAGGGGTACTGTCTCTTTTGTGGTCTAAATGCTGACTTTGCCGTGATAGTAACTGGTCCTGCTGTGCGAATAAGTCCTACGTCTGACTTTCCTGTTGACCAGAGAGTTTCTGGTATGTCTAACAAAGCTTTTTCTTCCTCTTCTAATAAGAGGGCTTCTCAGCTGTCTTTGCTGGACTGCAAGTGTACAGCTGGATGTGTTTGTGTTATCCAGTTCAGTTTCTGTCTTTGTATTCCCTGTTCTGACAGTTCTGATTCTGTCTGTTTTTCCCATTTTGTGATTTTTCTCTCCTTGGTCTACCCATTTTAAATCTTTTTCTTTAGTTAAACTAACATGCGGTATTAGATTTGATCTGTAAAGTGAAAATAACTCCTGGGGTAATGAACAGCTAACTACACTGTTCCCTTTCATGTCCCAGTACAGATTACACAGTACTAATCTGTTTGCATGATTTTTAAACAATTCTTGTTCATATTCTTTGTCAGGTCCTGGTGTATTACAATAATACAGTGTACAGTGCAACCGGTGTTGTATGTCACTGCAAAGGGAGGTGAACTTACTGATAGCTTCATTCATTAACTCTTCAGTTACTGCTCCAGGGCCAGTCATAACTAAGTCCTGGCTATACCAGTAAAATGTCTCACCATCCGTTTGCACTGCAAAAATATTGGTTTGTCACTGTGCTTCCATACCCTGCATGGTTGGAACTACTGCTATGCCTAATAGTTGCATAAGATCTCTGCCCAAAAGGTTCACTGGGCATTTTACAGAAACAACAATTTTGCTTTTCTGGGTTAATCCTGAAACAGGATCTGTTATTGTAATGTTATGGGAGAGAGGCTCCCAATACATCTGTCTATTAGCTGCTTTTACTAGTATAAAGTCATGTGATTCTGAATTTTCTGGTAGTTTGGAGGGGTGTACCAGGGTTCGTGATGCCCCTGAATCGCACAAAAATTTGACTTCCCTCCCTTCTACCAGGAGTGTCACTTCTGGTTTTGTGTCAGCCAAATAGAGCTCTAAGCTCAATAAGGCTAGGTCTAATATTTCGTTTTCTTCACTATCGGTAGTTTCCTGCACTTCCTCTATTATCACATTCTCTGCTCCTTCTATCACATTCTCATTTGTCTTTTCTCTATTATTCCTATCTAGTGATTCCTGACTTTCATATAGTCAGTCCTCACCTTCATCGTTTTTGTCTTCCACTGCTGCCTTTTTATTTTTCCTGCAATCCCTTGCCATGTGTCCCTTTTTCCCCGCATTTGACGCACTCACCTCTTTTCTTTCTCCCTTCAAAATCCTCTGATCGCTGATCAGATTGTTTGTTTCCCTGGGCATTCTTTTTGCCCTTTTGTCCGGACTGTACTAAATAAACTTCTCCATCTTCCACAGCAAATACTTGGGCTTTCTTTTTCTTTTTGTTGTTAAAATGCCTTTCGGCATGTCTAGCATATTCAAGCAGTGATTGTAATCTGCTTGTACGATGGTCTACCATATGTTTAGTAATGAAACTACTTATGGGTGCAATACTGCCTTTCAAAAATGCATTCTTTAACTGCTGCTCATATAGGGAATCTTGTGTCTGATCTTCAGGCACCTGCATTCCACAGTGATTGTTAAAACATTCCAATAATCTGGAAAAATATCTATCAACAGTTTCACTTTCTTGTTGGATGCATTGATTAATGCAAGTCCAGTCTGCCCTAGGCTTCCATTTCTCAGAAATTCGGTCTGTCAGACCTTTCACTCTGTTGTCTAGTTCTGTGCTGCTATGTGGGAGGGGCCTAAGTGCAGCGTCACGGGGATTCCAGTTGCCACTGATCATGTGCCAATCTGGACCAACTATTTGTCGGACTACTTTTTCTACTTCCTCTCCGTTTAAGTGATAACTTAATCTCATGCCCTGTAAGTCTTCTAAGAACTTTCTAAAATTAACTTTTGGATTGGGAATTCCCTCTGTGGCTTTCCGGATGTCTTCCGGTGTCCACGGTTTGTATACTAAGAGAGTTGGGTCCTGCCTGAGGATTTGGTACTTCTATGAGTGGGCATATCTCTTCTTCACTCATAGCCTGTGAATTTCCATTCATTTGATATAATTCAATATCCCCTTTTAAATTACATGTTCGAGACCTAGTCTCGATAGGATCTCTAACAAACTGTAATGGTTTTATAGGAACAACTGGATATCGTGGAGGTGGGTTAGTTTGTTCTTTTGCTTCATATTCCGGTAAGGGAACTGGTAAGGGAACCGAAACCAGAGTGGGCGGAGGTGCTGATGCTATAACCAAGTTATTATCCTCTTTGTCTAGAAACATTGCTTTTGAATTTTTATTCTTTTGTTCTCTTCGGTTTGCTTCCTCAATCTACCTGTGTGCCTGAGGAACTCCTAATTTACGCTGTTTTTTAACCCGACCTTTAGAATCAGTTTTTAACTGTCTGATAAGTTTGATAAGCGAGGATCTTTCTAGTTTCTCATCAAATTCATATTTATTAACCCATTTAGTATAATATCTAACGTTGTCGGCGTGCTGTGATTGCATATATTTTGCGTCTTCGGTTAATGGTGGGCTTTGGGGTCTTTTCGTTTTGTGCACGTATTGCCCATTTTGTTCTAACCTTTCAAATGTTACGTAACCGTTTTGTTTTTAATGTGGTACCACCAAGTGTTTACAGTCTCTTCAGACTATCTGCCTACTTATTCTGTTTCCCTGATCTATGACAAGATAGCAATATTTCTGTCCCTGAATTTTAACAAAATTCTCATAGAACAAATACAATCAAGTCCCTGATCTAAAACAGAAAAAAAGTAGATTCACCCTACCTGAGCCTCAACGATTGGTCACTCAATGTTCAAATGAAACCCGCCTTCAGTCGTAGATCAGAAAAGTGGCTGGCCTCTTTTGCACGACAATTCAGTTGGAGGTCTTTCAATGAAGAAGATCCGATGTATTATCTTCCCTGCGCAGCTTCATGCCACCTGGCCCATCTGATCCCAGGCTAAATGAGGGTTTCCGGCTCCAAAGGACCAAAAAATGTTAAAGAAAAATACTTCAAATGACCAAAAGTATAAGGTTAAGTTCAGGTATCTTTATTCTTGCGCAAGGAGACAAAAAAATGCAGTTACAGAGTTTGTCTGACTAAATCGGGAAGTGTCACAGTTATTATACCTTTCTTTCAAGACATTGCCCACTACGACTGACGTAGCAGATCACCAGTTCACAATTCTGTTACTTTACAGATGTTTCTCACATTTCTAGCTGACTCTTCAAAGTTTAAAAAAGATTTTTTTAGTAAACAGGATGGCCTTGACGACCACCGGTCAATTATAACTTTCTTGCTATGTGATGTTACAAATCTAGGTACTATGGCTAATTCAAGCACAATGCAAGTACAGATTTCTGAAGCAGTTCATTGTTTATATTATCTAACTATCTTGCAGCTTGTGCACTTTTTCATTAGGATGAACAGAGCTTATTGTCTACATTGAATGGATCTACAGAAATTATTATTATTCTCTATTTAATTTCCTGACCTAGCAGAAAATCACCTGCTTTCCAGTACATTTCCAAAGCATAAACATGTATTTTGCTGTGCTAGCAAACTAGGTCAGAGTGCATCTTGCAGTGTCAGAAAGCACAGTTTCAGAAAAGCACATTTTCAGTTTCAAATAGAACTAATGCTGCATATAGAATAAAAATGTGTTAACTTCCCTTATTTAAAATAAGCATTGCACACACATGTTAATACATATTTTTCTAACAGCTCCTCTCTGCTCCTACCAAGTCTCTACTCATTCAAGCTAGGCGATACTTGCTCCAACTATGTCTTCAACTGGGCATCACAGTGAACTACACCAAGTCTCAACTCTGCCCTACTCATATCCTGGAGTTTATTGGTGTTCGTCTGGGTACAGTGACACATCGCAAGCTTGCCACACACTAGAATAAACACTTCAGAGAATTGAGCATCCCTTATCCTTTCTCTTCCTTTTCCTCTAGCAAGGATGGTATTAAATATCCTTGTATCTGTGGCAGTGTCCATAACTTTAGTATGGCTAGTAAGGTATTATATGAGGGTACAGCAATGGACACTTACAGTGCAGTGGCACAAAAAATGACACTCCTTGTCTACAGAGATATAGATTACCAAGATTTGCAGGGGACACACAGCCTGGTGGATCATCACAAAAGAGGTTTCTCAGTATCACCCTTTTATCCTTCCACCACTCAAAACCACAGTGACTAAGGACACTTTCCAACTACAGTGGGGGGTGCATACTTGGGAGGGATGTTCCAAGACACTTGGTCTAAAAATGAAGGCAAATCTCCACATCAGTGTTATGAAGATGAGAGCAGTCCAACTTGCCTTTCAAGATGCTCTCCCTCCTGGGATGGTTGCCATCCTGACAGACAATATGTCAGTAATCTAGTAGGTCAACAAGCCAGGAGTGGGGGAGGTGGGAAGCCAGGTGCTATCTCCTGTGTTGAGAGGCTTTAAGAGTTTGCAGTGGTTGATCTCTTCCAGTGACTTCCTTTTAGCAGTGCACATCCTGGGAAAGTCCAATGAGCAGGTCCATCTTAGTTCCTCATGAGTGTGTTGCATACCTTTCAACTGTGCAGATTTTCACATAATGTCCGATTTTTGCCTCATATTTTTGGTCCATTTTTCATAAAATTGTGGTTTTTCTGGCAAATTAGTGACAAATCATTAAAGACAGAAGGTAAAAATAATGACGGACATTTGAGTTTCAGACTTCATACCCTTCAGAAAATTCACGATCATGCAAAACATGTTGTTCTATCAACTTTATAAGTTTGCAAGAGCAATATTTAAAAATTGTCCCTATTTTTGGGGGCCTTTGTCCCACTTTCATTCATGACTTTGTCCAGATTCCTTGCTCTAAGAGGTTGAGAGGTATGGTGTGTTGGTAGAAACAATTTTTTTGCCAATGGGGCCAGATGTGCTGCTGTCTCTTCACTTTCCCTCTCAACTCCAAGTGCAGCAGGTAATTTGCTCTAACTCCCCCAGAGGGGGAGTAACCAAGAGACGCTCTGATTCATGATTGGCCTCCTTTGCTTCTATGCACACTTCCACCTACACTTCTAATTCCCAAGTTTCTTCAGAAAGCATCCCACCAGAAGAGCAAAGTAATCCTCATTGCCCCATTCTAGCCTCAACAAGTATGGTTACCTTTTCTGTGGCCTCACCTAGTACACCCCCCCCCTTGGGTGTTGGATCCAACCCAGCATCAGAGATGACTTGTCTGGACATTTGAACCCTTAAACTGACTGCATGGTTTTTTTCCCTTCCAGTAATGGCTAGACAGTCCAGGTTTTCCTCCCTGGTTTGTCATGTCTTTTATCCTATCAGAATGATTCTACCAAGGTGTATAGCAGAAAATGGAAAAGATTCTCTCTTTGGGCTGTCTAGGGGCAATTAGACCCCTTTTCAGCACCTGTTCCAGCTATCCTTGTCTTTCTTGCTTCTGTTTTCACCAATTGAGCTAGCTATTCTACTATAAAGCTTAAGCTTGTAGCCGTCCCAAAATTTCTTATGGAAGATAACCATTCATTTTTTAGAATCATCTAGATTATGAAACGCCTTTCTCAGAGGTACTTTTTTACTGTGATTCTTATTAAGGATTCTACTCCTCCATGGGATTTATAAATGACTCAAGCACTGATTCCCCCCCCCATTTCAACCAGCTGCCAAGGTAAAAGTTGTTCTCCTAGGAAACTATGTTTTAGTTGTGATTACATCGGCCAGATGGATATCAGAACTCCAGGCTGTCTCTTCTAAGCTGTCATATCTGATTTTTCACAAGAACAGGGGATCTGTCCATATTAATCCATCCTTTATACCTAATGTGGCTTCACAAACAGCTATAAACAAGTCATTTAACTTTCCTGTTTTCCTCCCAAATTTTTCCAACAAAGAAGAATATATATTGCTCTTCTTGGATGTTCATAGACAGCTTAGATTCTGTCTCCACAGAACTAAAGATTACAGGAAATCAGACTGTTTCCTTTTTCAAAGCCAAATTGGGCTAATCAGTTTCAAATATGACTTTAGCCGGATGGCTCAGTGATTGCATTTTTTTTGTCTGTAAGAAGAAAGAATTGATACTTCCTAGACCTAAGGCTCATTCCACCAGATCTGTTGCCACATCCTTCACTTTCTGGTCCAGAGAATCTACTTGGTTTAATACTCATACCCTCATTGCTCACTACAAATGGGACAGGTCCAGAAATACGGCAGCATTTGGCTCTGCTGTACTCTGGAATATCTTTTCTTGAGGACCACCATGGGTTTCTCTAGCTGGTGACTCTGTCTCACTGGTTTTGGAATGGATGAAAAAGGGAGCATCAGATACAAAAGGTATGTACTCACTGTAATGATACAAACGTGTTGTGTGTTTTCATCCTTCCTCAGCCTTCCACCCTCCAACTCTCTTCCTATTTTAGTAGTTTTTACTTTCTGGTCTCCTAGTTCAGCTTGAGGTATTATGTTGCCTGCCTCCTGATGAGCTCCATTTTTTTTATTCCTTCTTTCCTTTTTTCCTGGCAGTTTACCTGGAATTTTATAAGTAATTATACTGTATTACTCCTTTTTGGTGTTATGGGTAGTATTATAGGCGAATAGTGGGCAAATTTGATCTGTGGGAATTCAAGCTAAGGAAGAGGTTGAGCTATAGAGCCAAGTCTTTAGACGTGGTTGAAGTCAGATCTGAGACCCTACTGTTGAGGAAGGATGAAAACAGACAACACAGGTGCATCACTATGGTGAGTGCGTAACTTTTGTTTCACCCATGCAGTGCTAACTTTTTCAGATCTTCAATTCTTAATTATTTTCTTGCATTTATCCCTTGGCTAGCTGTCCTTCCAGGGACTGTGTCTGTTTATTTTCTTCCACTAAAGTTAATTTCTACTTCTCCCAGAACATTGATTTCCAGGAAGTAGCATCCAAAAAGGTGATGGTACATATTCCCTAAAGACAAACTTGTTTAATTAAAAAAAGACCCACCAGTTATAACTCTGAACCTAAAATAGCTTCAGAAAATAATTGCAGTTTCAAATTTTAAAGCCTTGCACATTAGATGAATGCAGTGGCAGTACAAATAAGTAAAGCTTTTTGTGTGCACTTAAGACTTTGAGACCTAAACTTCACTGTGGTACAGCTGATCTACTTTATCTTGATTTGTTCATTTAAAGAAAGGAAGGGGGCTGAGTCGGCATGTTTCTGTATCAGTTGTAGCAGTGTTATCCATATGCTTTGTATAGCTAGATTTGCTCTTTGACAAAAACTGTAGTTTTGTGTTATATTTATATTTCTTCATTTATTTTATGTGGTGCAGTGGCACTATATTGATGCCTTCATAGTACGACATAGGATGGGGGGTGTTCTGTTTTATTATGCTATGCATCTTTCAGCACTACCTGACTGCATGTTACTTTTCAGATGACAATAACAGAGTGTAGCTTAGATTATGGCTTTACCTCTGTTAAATAAAATCAAGAATTCAATACACTGGAGGTTCAGGTTCAAAAGTTTACTAGTATACACCAGGAGGCAAAAAACATACCAGTACAGAATTTTGTCTAACATGAAACAGGAAGCACACAATTTTATAGACTTTACATTCAAGTTGTGCCCAGCTTACTGACGTGGTATGTCACAGGGCATCTACATCACTTTAGCTTACAATCCTGTATTCATAAAAAACTGCTGATGCTGTATATTTTAAAAAAGTTTTCCTCTGGTAACAATATGGCCTTGCTATCCACCTGTTCAGACATAATGTCTTTCTGTAAAGTTACTTCTTCAAGGTTTCACATCAGTTCGAATACAATAGCAGATTCAATCTTCTAATACACATCTTTGTTCACTGTAACACTTTCCCACCAGCTGCATGCTATCTTAGTAACACATATACAAGGCCAAATCATCCCAGCAGGAAAGAGCAGAAGATTTCATTATTTCACATATTTAATTTCCTGACCCAGCAGATAATCACTTGTGAAAAGCATAAACATTAAAACTTGCTAAGCTAGCAACTGCCAGGGTCGGAGGTCAATTTGCTACAAGCCACACTGCAGTTTCAAAACTACTTGCATTTACACATGAATTTATCCTTTTCTGTTATATGATTAATAGAATAAAATGCATTACATACTACTTTGTTTTAAACTAGCATTTCACATATATTCAAATACACATTTTTCTAACATTTTCCCTCCTATTAATACTTTTTATTCTATTTTGAAGTATGTATAGTGTCATTTCATCTCCCAACCTCTTCCACTAAGGATTTTCAGCTAGGTGAGTCATTTGATCTATACTTCAGAAAAAATGTCATCTGAGATCAATTTTTCAATCTCAATATCTTGGTACAAAGTTTCAGTAACAGATACATCAATAAAATCTTTGATTAGTCTTTTCATGCAGGGAATTCCACAACAAACACATGCTCCTATTAGGAGTATACCCACACAAATGGCAATCAGAATATTCATTAGGATGGAACCCCACCCCCCAAATAGACTCTGGAAAAAGTTTGTCAGTGGGTTTGGGCCTGGTTCAGTCATGGCTGATACTTGCTGAATTACCTCTAGGTGGTTAATTTCATGCCTATTGTCTGGTATGTAGGCACAGCATTCTTCTTTGATAAGCGCGCACGTACCACTTCACGCCGCTAGGGTGAAGTCAAGAGTCATTCGATTTTGTAGCACAACAGTTCTCATTGCATTCAGTTCATCAGTCACCAGTTCTAGGGCAGAGAAAGTTGCATTACTCATTACTTTGAGAAGTTTCGACAACTTCCTCAGCTCCCAGATCGATTTGACTGCTCCATATGCTGGGAATATTCCTGCCCAAGATATAACACTGTCACTCAAGTCCATATGAGTCAATTTACTTTTGTCTTTCATGTTATTATGGTCTTTCCAGCCAGCTTCAATCCGTCCAACTGGATTTACAGGTTTCTCGACTGGACCTCCAGGTTTCCAAGCTACTTCTCTCACGTTTCGTATCTTACCCAAAGGTAATTCTGCAGTATGTCTTATTGCCGGAACCAGATAACCCAAAAAACAACTGCCAGACCAATTCTCAGGTAAACATTTATATGCTTTTTTCCCACAAATAAAATAACAGTTTTCTACTTTAGTACTAATACGCATTAACCCTGCATGAAACATTTTCTGATCTATAACTGACAATTGTTTAAACAAAACAGGATTCTTGTGAATGTCATTCATGGTTGTTTTCAGTGAGTTCAAATATGAGTCATAATTAGTATTGCAAAGAATATTGCCATTACTATTCTTAATATAACACCGGTAAGATATGGTTATATTACAATTGCTCCAGCCCACCTGGAGAGTATCATTTTTGTAAAAACATACAATTCCTTTTTGTGTGACAGGTAAAAATAAAGCTATTTTGTCCTGTGATCTCACAATTCCTGTATCAAAGAGTAAATTTTCCCAAGTCTCATTTATCCCCAAGGGGACAGCGGACATTATCAGTCCTCCATATGCTGTTGGTATAGCTGCACAAACCCAGCAATTTGAAATGTTCATAGTCTCTGCATATACACGCTTCATGGCTAGGTACGTGTTAAAATTTGGATGCCAGTCTATAGACGTTTCGTCATGCCTTCCCACTTTCACTTGTGTGGTTGAGTGCAGGATAAACCACAACAAGAGGAAAATTGTCACAATTATAGTCAATAAATGTATACTCAACAAAATGATTATGCAACATCTCTGGGGTTGATCTATATATCTATTCACTTTGTTCTTGGCCATTTTGCCCTTGTATATCAGTCACAAGGTTTTTATCAAGCTGAAAATTCTTTACCGGTTTGCAATGTGTCAAATGGACCCAGGATATCCTCTCAGCCACTCTGACTGCAGTAGGCATCGTCAACAGCACCTGGTAGGGTCCTTCCCACTTTGGACTTGCCCAATTCTTCCTTTTCGTCACTTTCAGCCACACCCACGTCCTGGGGGCCAAAACTGCTTCCACCGGTCTGGTCTGTTCCTTATCTGAAAAAGAGTTAAACTGCAAAACAGATTTATTTGTTAACAGTTTCCTCATATAACTAGCTAATGAACTGTCAGCCTCTTGTTCTGTGGGCATGAGAGCTTTCCACTGAGGCACATAATATGCTCTCCCAAAAATCATTTCAAAGGGAGTCAAATCCTTCACATTTGGAACTGTTCTCATACTCAGCAGTGCTAAAGGCAGACAGTGTATCCAATTCTTTTGGGTTTCTTCAACTAACTTCCTAAGTTTATTCTTGAGGGTACCATTGTACCTTTCCACCAGTCCTGCTGACTGTGGGTGGTAGGCGCAATGGTTTTTTAAGGATATACCAAAAAATCTCCCAAGTTGCTGGATTGTCTGGTTCACAAAATGTGTGCCCGTTGTCACTATAAATCCTTTCCGGAATGCCAAATCTAGGGATTACTTCTTTTATTAGGGCTTTCGCCACTGTTGCTGCATCCGGATCTTTGGTTGGAAAAGCTTCTACCCATTTAGAAAACATATCTACGATGACTAAACAATATTTCTTCCTTCACACTTATTCAATTCTATGAAATCCATACAAATAGTATGGAATGGATACGGTGGTATAGGAAAACTTCCTTGCTTAGGTTTAAATGCCCCTTGTGCATGATGTTTGTTACAAGTATGACAAGCTGCACAAAATTTTTTTGTATAATTTGTGAATCCGTATGTTTGGAATATTCGGTTTACTAACTGTACCATCCCTCCTGTTGAGACATGGCACTGCCCATGGCTCAACAAAGCTGCATATATAAATAACTTAGATGGCAATATCAGTTTTTTTCTCTTTGGAAATGTACAGTCCATTTTCAAGAATTGCACCTTGTTTTTCCCATTTCTGTTTTTCTGCTTTTGTAGTAAGCGTCTGCATTGTCTTTAGCATGTCTAAATCTAAAATCTCAGAGGGTTGTAATTCCTCATTCAAAAGTAAAGTTTCTGAGGCTGCTTGCTTTGCAGCTGCATCAGCTCGTGCATTGCCTTTCGAAATCTTATCCTGTTGCTTTGTATGAGCTACGCATTTACAAATAGCTACTTTGGTAGGTAACTGAATAGATTCTAATAATTCCAAAATAAATTGTGCATGATTAATTGGTTTTCCACTAGATGTTATCATTCCTCTATTTTTCCATTGTTGGCAAATACATGTACTGTAGAAAAAGCATACTGACTATCAGTATATATGTTTACACATTTGTCTTTTGCTAAAGTACATGCCCGTGTCAAAGCTATCAATTCTGCTGCTTGTGCAGATAAGTTATGTGGTAAGGATTGGGCTTCTAGAATTTCAGTGTCTGTAACTACTGCATACCCCACTAGATTCTTTCCTGTAGGGCCCCTTCTGCATGAGCCATCCACGTAATATGTCACCTCGGCATTATCCAAGGGCATATCTGTAAGGTCTTGTCTAGGCAAGGCTAATTGTTCAATTTCCTGCAGGCAGCTGTGCGGTGTGCCATCCGCAGGAGTTGGGAGTAATGTTGATGGATTTAATGTCGTGCATCGTTCAATTGTCATATGAGGTTGGCTCAGCAGTATAGTCATACATGAAAGATGTCTAGCAGGAGAGAGATATGCTACTTTTTCTTGCAGTAAAATTATTGCGACTGCATGAGGCACTCTCAATGTGAGAGGGTGGAATAACACCACTGAGGCCGAAGCCTGTACTGCCATTGCAGCTGCAACTACTGCCTGTACACAGTGAGGCAAAGATCGCGCCACTGGGTCTAACTGCAATGAATAATAGGCTATGGGGTGTTGCTTATCCCCATGTTGTTTCGTCAGCACTGACGTCATATATCCTTGCTTGCAATCTACGGTTTGAAAGAACCGTTTGTGATAATTTGGGAGTCCTAAAACTAATGAAGAAGCTATCAACTGCTTCAACCTGCAGAAAGCCGTTTCTGCTTCAGGTGTCCATTGTAAAATATCTTGTGCTGCCATTGGTGCCTTATATATGAAGTCAGTCAGTGGAGCAGATTCCAAAGCATAATTTGGTATCCAGCTCTGACAGAAATTAGTTGTACCCAAGAAGGACATCATTTCCTTCTTGGTTGCTGGTTTGGGTGCTTGCAAAATTGCTGTTTTTCTTTCCTCTTCTAATATTCTACCTTCATTGGATATCACATATCCTAGGTATCTAACTTGTTTTTTCCAAAGTTGTAACCTACTTTTGTTTACTTTGTGCCCTTGTGCCACTAAAAACTTCAGTAACGCTACAGTATCCTCCCTGCATTGTTGCTGGGTGGGGGCTGCTAGCAAGATGTCATCTACGTAAAGTAGAATCTGACTACCTCCCGGTGGGGTAAACCCTGCAAGGTTGCTAGCCATTTCTTGTGCAAATATTGTTGGGCTCTCACAATATCCCTGTGGTAGTAGGGTATAGGTATACCTTTTACCCTGAAATGTAAATGCAAACCAATATTGACTATCAGGGTGTATAGGTATCAAAAAGAAAGCATTACTGATATCTACCACAGAGAAATATTTTTATTGCAGTTTTAAATCGTTTAACAAAGTATGTGGGTCTGGCACCTTAGGTGCTCTGGGTATTACTGCATTATTCACAGCTTGTAAATCTTGAACCATCCGCCATTCCCCGTTTGCCTTTTTAACATGAAATAGGGGTGTATTACATGGTGAATCAGGAGATTCTACCAGTACTCCTTCTTTGAGTAATGCTGCTATTATAGGCTTGATTCCTATTTCTGCATCTTTTCTCAAAGGATATTGTCTTTTCTGTGGTCTAAATGCTGATTTTGGTGCAAGTATAACTGGTCCTGCTGTTCGAATAAGTCCTACATCTGACTTTCCTGTTGACCAAAGAGTCGTTGGAATTTCACATAAGGCTTTTTCTTCTTCTTCTAATAAAAATGCTAATCACCTGTCCTCACTAGATTGCAAATGAACAGCTGGATGTGTCTGTGTCAACCAATTCAGTTTTTGTTTCTGTATCCCTTGTTCTGACAGTTCTAAGTCAGTCTGTTTCTCCCATCTTGTCACCTTTTCTCCTAAGTCTGCCCATTTTACATTTTTATTCTTTGTCAAGCTGACATGTGGTAATCGATTTGATCTATATAATGCAAGGAATTCTTGAGGTAATGAACAGCTAACTACACTGTTCCCCTCAGTATCCCAGTACAAAGTACGTAAAACCAATCTAGTTGCAGGATTTCTAAACAATTCCTGCTCATACTCTCTCTCAGGTCCTGGTGTAGTACAGTAGTATAGAGTACAGTGTAACAAATGCTGTCGATCCGTGTCGAGGGAGGGGGCTTTACTGATGGCTACATTCATCAGTTCCTCGGTTACTGCCCCTGGACCAGTCGTGACTAGGTCCTGGCTGTACCAGTAAAAAGTTTCACCCTCCAATCACACTACAAAAGTATTCATTTGTCTCGGCGCCTCCATACCTTGTACAGTTGGAACTACTGCTATGCCAAATATCTGCATAAGGTCCCTGCCCAATAGGTTCACTGGACACTTTGCAGAAACAACAATTTTACTTCTTTGGGTCATACCTGAAACAGGGTCAGTTATTGCTATATCATGGGAAAGTGGTTCCCTGTATAGTTGTCCATTTGCGGCTTTTACCAGTATATAATCAGGTGATTCGGAATGTTCTGGTAACTTGGAGGGGTGTATCAGAGTCCGTGACGCTCCTGAGTCACACAGGAATTTGACTTCCCTTCCCTCCACCAGAAGTGTAACTTCCGGTTTTGTATCTGCTAAGTAGAGCTCTAAGCTCAATAATGCTAAATCCAAAATTTCACTTTCTTCATCCTCCATATCTACTTGTACTTCCTCTATTCCTTCTATCACATTTATATTTGTTTTCTGTTTATTAACTTCTCCTGATGATTTCTGACTTTCGCATGATGTACCTTCACTATCATATAGTCAGTCCTCATCTCCCTTATCTTCTGTAATTGCCTTTTTGTTCTGCTTACAATCCCTTGCTAGATGTCCTGTTTTCCCGCATTGGAAGCATTCACCTCTCTTTTTCCTCTCTTCAAAATCTTCTGATCATTTGTCAGACTGTTTATTTCCCTGGGCATTCTTCTTGCCCTTTTTACCTGACTGTAACACAAATACTTCAGCTCCGTCTTCAGCAGTGAAGACTTGCGCCTTCTTTTTCTTTTTGCTATTGAAATGTCTTTCAGCATGTCTAGCGTATTCAGGTAAGGCTTGTAGCCTACCTGTTCGATGGTCTATCATATGCTTCATAATGAAGCCACTAATAGGTGCAATGCAACCTTTTAGAAATGCATTTTTTAATTGTTGTTCATATGGGGAATCATTCGTTTGGTTTTCAGGAACTGTCATACCGCTATGATTATTAAAACATTCCAATAATCTAGCATAGTATCCATCTATTGTCTCATTTTCCTGTTGTATGCATTGATTAATGCAAGTCCAGTCTGCTCTAGGTTTCCATTTCTCAGAGATTCGGTCTGTAAGACCTTTCACTCTGTTGTCTAATTCTGTGGGAGTGGTTTGAGCTCTGCATTACGAGGATTCCAGGTGCCACAAATCATGTGCCAATCTGGACCTATAATTTGTCTTACTACTTTTTCTACTTCTTCCCCATTCAAGTGGTAACTCAACCTCATGCCTTGTAAATCTTCTAAAAAATTTGTAAAATTAACTTTCGGATGGGGGATTCCCTCAGTAGCTTTCCGGATATCCTTCGGTGTCCATGGTCTATATACCAAGAGTGTTGGGTCCTGCCCTTCCTGTCCTGCCTGAGGATTTGGGACCTCTATAAGTGGGCATATTTCTTCCTCACTCTCATCCTGTAGGTTTCTTTCTATTTGATATGATTCTGCGTCCCTATGTTTTTTACGTGTCCGGGACCTAGTTTCAATAGGATCTCTAACAAACGGTTGTGGTCTTGCTGAGACTTCAGGATAACGGGGAGGCGGACCAGCCTGTCCACTCACTTCATATCCTGAAAAGGGTAAAGGAGGGGGCAAGGGAGGAGGAGGAGCTGTTGCTATTACTAAGTTATTATCTTCTTTGTCTAAAAATAATGTTTTCGAATTTTTAATCTTCTGTTCTCTACGATTTGCTTCCTCAATCCACCTGTGTGCCTGAGGAATACCTAATTGGTGTTGCTTTTTTGCCTGACCTCCTGCATTGGATTTAAGTTGCTTAAGGAGTTTAACTAGTGAAGTTTTATGTAGTTAACCATCAAATTCATATTTGTTAACCCATTTCGTATAATACCTAACATTATTGGAACATTGTGATTGCATGTATTTTGCGTCTTCGGTTAGGGGCGGATCTCGTGATGTTTTAGTGCACTGATTTCCCATGGTAAAAGAAAATGTTATGTAACCCTCCTTATCACGTGATATCAAAAGTTCAGTTCCTTTTCACAGTTTATCTAGAATAACTGCCTACCTTATTCTGTTACCCTGATCTATGACCAAATATACAGTAACTCCTTTTGTCCCTGATCTGCATAACAAATCTTGACAACAATGTACTGTAACCTAGTCCCTGATCTAAAACAGAAAAAAGGCAAAATCTTTCTACCTGAGCCTCTGGTATTGAGTCGTCCAGGATCTGCTCTTCGGCCACAGATCAGAAAGTGGCCAGCCTCTTTAAATGACAATTCAGTCGGAGGTCTTTTCACCCAAGAAGAACCATTTTGGTTAACTTCTCCTGCGCAGTATTCGACCACCGGTAGACTCTGATCTGCAGCTGTCTGAGGGATTTCCGGTCCGAAGGACCAAACTGTTAAATAAAATCAAGAATTCAATACACTGGAGGTTCAGGTTCAAAAGTTTACTAGTGTACACCAGGAGGAAAAAAACGTACAAGTACAGAATTTTGTCTAACATGACACAGGAAGCGCACAATTTTATAGTCTTTACATTCAAGTTGTGTCCACCTTACTGACGTGGTATGTCACAGGGCATCTACATCACTTTAGTTTACAGTCCTCTATTCATAAAAAACTGCTGATGCTGTATATTTTAAAAATGTTTTCCTCTGGTAACAATACGGCCTTGCTATCCACCTGGTCAGACATAATGTCTTTCTGTAAAGTTACTTCTTCAAGGTTTCACATCAGTTCGAATACAATAGCAGATTCAATCTTCTAATGCACATCTTTGTTCACTGTAACACTTTCCCACCAGCTGCATGCTATCTTAGTAACACATATACAAGGCCAAATCATCCCAGCAGGAAAGAGCAGAAGATTTCATTATTTCACATATTTAATTTCCTGACCCAGCAAATAATCACTTGTGAAAAGCATAAACATTAAAACTTGCTAAGCTAGCAACTGCCAGGGTCGGAGGTCAATTTGCTACAAGCCACACTGCAGTTTCAAAACTACTTGCATTTACACATGAATTTATCCTTTCTGTTATATGATTAATAGAATAAAATGCATTACATACTACTTTGTTTTTAAACTAGCATTTCACATATATTCAAATACACATTTTTCTAACAACCTCACAGATAATAAATAGAGCCACTTCACTTGTTTCATCATTCCTGAGGGGGCACTGGTGGGGAATGAGGTCAACCATCTCTCTGTATTTTATCATGCCAGCAGTTTAGCTTCGTGGGTGATACTGTTGCACACTGTGCAAATTATATGTATACGTTATTTTTCTTTGTGAGCATACAATGAAAATATTTACATAAATCACACTGCAAAAGGAGCTAAGCCATGTACACAGTCATCAAATGTTTGCCCTTATACAGACGTGGTATTGGATCTTATTCTTGGGTAAGTACTAGGTTAGCTGCCCTTGTGGGCATTTTAAAATTAGCCAATTTCCCTCGGTGACAATCAAACTCTATACCTCTTGTCTGTGAGGTAAACACCTTAACCATTATGCCAAACTCTAACTCATTATGCCAGCTCTTTCACCCAAACCAGGAACTTTTTTTTTCTTGTAATCTAGGTCGACATTTGCCATATGCAATGTTTTGTATTTAGTCAAGTAGCTCCATACAAACCTACTATTGTCCAAATTATAAGTTTAGAAATGCCACTGTTATCAGACCAGTGCAGTTTTGACATGTTTATACAATCAAATGCATTTAATAAACCCACAAATAAAACGTAAGCTACATTTGTAATATGAGATAATATAGTCTAGACTTGATTTCACTCCTTGAAGTCAAGTTAGTACATTTTTACTTTTTTTTTTTTTTTTTTTTGAGGTTACTTTGAATTTGATGCATGTAACTGCCATCACTGGACTGAGAATGTGCAGCTGTGCACTCCACACATTGCTGATTTTAGCATTATCCAGTGTGCAGTTTGGCTCAATACAGTAAGCTAGGGCAAAGCCAGAAGATGTCTTGTACTGTCTCCCAGCTTTGTGTGAAAGGCTTCAGTATGGATAGACAACACCAGCTGTGTAAATGTAGAGAAGACATAATGGTGTCAACCCCTGCTGATTCAGTTGGATGACTTAGCACTACCAGTGTGTGTCATCTCATCAACACACTTAGCACATAGCTCACCGAGATGCTTAATCCATAGGTCCCTGTATTTGTATTTGTTTATCCTATGCAGTGGTTGTTTTATAAACTGAAAGTAAAAGGGACTTTGTGTATGCAGCACTGCCCAAATTGCTGTTTTGTCATTATCGTAAGTTTGCTCATAGTTTCATAGGTAAGTACTAGGCTAGCAGTGCCCGTGGGCCATTTTAAGCCTAGACAAGTTCCCTTTTTGTGCTTAAATTAATCCTGTTTAGTTAGAGACTGGCCTTACCTATCCCATGGCTGATAATTATGTATTACTATTAATGAGAATAACTTGGATCATAGCATAGATAATTTGAGGGGACCCATGCTGCCTCTATTCATTAGTAGTGCAGGGGGTAGTCTTGAGGTAAATTTTCCTGTTTCCCATCCATAGATAAAAGTTGTGCTTGAATATGGACAGGGATGAACTTTGTTTTATGTGGTTGGGGTGTCTATCCCAAAGCAAGCAGTATCCTCTCTCTGAGATGTACCTGTACCTCCAAACCATTCTGTTGATGTTGCAGAAGAGGTTTAGATCACTAGACTTAGTATTTCTGATGCCATTTGACTTGTTGATGTGCAGTAAAGCCATCAGTTCTATATTGCAAGATCAAAGCTGTACTTAATCAAATAAGTAAAGCTCAAACTTGTAATATCGAAACAGTAAATTGTCAAACAGCTGATTGATCCCAGGGAAATGCTTCCCTTGGCTGTTATGTGGAGTATGCCCATTTCTCCAATTTGGAGCAATCTCGGAGTTGGTATATTTAGCTAGGGGGAGTGTGGGGAGCACAGCCCCCCCCACTTGATTTCAAATATAACATTTTTTTTTGATTCGGCCAAGGGAAGCATTTCCCTTGGTTGAATTGGCCGTTCGACAATTTTAGCTCTTGATATTACAAGATCGAGCTTTAGTTATTTGATTAACTAAAGCTTCGATGTTGTAATATAGATGCAATCCATCCATATTGGGTTGGAGGATGCCTTGTATGGCAGACACAGGTCACCTCTTAGCAGTCTGAGTATAAACACAGGGCTTTGAGTCAGTCCATGTAGGACATGTTGTTTAGGCCTTGTACCATGTTATCTCTGTTCCAGTTGTCGCATGTGTCTTGACAGATGCATACCAAAGGGGGCATTATATTCAGTGACTAGCCTAATGATGACTGTATAAAAGGGGACAATGACATCCCTAGATCTAGACATAATCCTTTTGTTTATAAGCTGTGCAATAAAGAAGGAGTTTTTACAACAATGAACACATGTTGATTGAAAATTAGGTCACTGTCCACATAAATTCTGAAATCCTGAACAAATTTGTCAACCCTTATGGGAGTATTACCAAAGTGGTAGTTCCCTGGGGTAGATGACATCCCAAAGGATATGATGATGCATTTTTTGGCATTTAGTTTCAGTTCAGGATTTTGGCACCAGTTATTTATTTGGGACAAACTTCCTGCAGGATGGCTATGCCATTTGGGGATTCAATGACTGCTCCTAGCTTGTAGTCATCTGCAAACTTAGCCAGATCCCTTTGGGGTTAGCTTCTACTTCAGGAAAAGGAGATGCCAAACAGGAGAGCTTTCAACACAAAACCCTTGGGAACTCCACTGGAAACTAGTCTATTTTTGGAGGTAAATTCCTCCAATTTGATTTACTGTGTTCTATCTGTGAGCCAGCTGGCAATCCAGTGGATAACATAGAGATTTATTCCCAGTTTATTTAGCTTTTCTACTATGCCCGAGTGGGGAATTGTGCCAAAAGCTTTGACCAGGCTGAGGTATGCGGTTTGTACTGTTTTGCCTTCATCCATTGCTTTGGTAACCTTTTCAAAAAAATCCACTAAACTGTGTAAGCATGACCTGCCCTTGACAAATCCAAACTGAGATGGCTCCAATGCTTGGAGATTCCCTGTGTTCTGATTGATTTGTTGCATAACAAGCCCATATATATATATATATATATATATATATATATATATATATATATATATATATTTATGCTGATCTCCGGCCAGTGCCTGGTTGGAGTTTTCAAATTTCAAAGGAACTATCCTTCTAATCCAAACCCATTTTTTAAGTCCTTCAAATCTGGACAGCAGAAATCTGGGAAGGAACAGTTCAAAAAGAAATGGTAAGGTGATGTTAAAAAGAAATCTAGTATGTCCATTGAATCTACACCCCCCCCCAAAAAAAATCTGACTATACTTGCTACCTTCTCCATTCTCCTCCTCAGTCTTCCTCTGAAAATTGCAGGGAATCTTTCTTTATGCCTTCATACATGTCAGTCTAACCATAGACTCTTGAGTTCTAAACATCATAGACAAGAAAAACTCCAGTGGACATTTTCTCGCATTCCATAAGGGTTCCCTCAGGCTCAAAAAGACCAGCTTCATTTTTTGCTTGAAATTATTGCAGAGTTACTAGGTCAGGGGTCATAGAGCCAGTCCTTCCAGGACATTGGAGATAGGGATTTTATTCAAGAATTGTTCTGGTCCCCAGGAAAGAAAGAAGGAAGCTGGAGATCCATTCTAGACCTTTCCTAGCTGAACTACTTTCTGCTCATTCAAAAATTCAAAATGTTGACTCTTCAAGCTATTTTCCATCTTCTTTACCCTCACGCCTTTCTTGTTATTCTAGACCTAAAAGATGCTTACATATTTCCATTCAGAAAAAGCACAGATGTTATTTAAGATTCCTTGCCTTGGGGTTGCACTATCAATTTACTACTTTGCCATTTTTGACTGTCTACCATTCCAAGGGTCTTTACCAAATGCCTTGCTGCAGTTATAGTATATTGTAGGCTTCAAGGAACGTGCATGTTTCCTTATCTGGATGATTGCTTGATTTCAGCTCTAGTCAGTCAAGACACTCTTTTCATAGCCATACAGTATACCATGAATCATTTCTGCAATCTAGGTTTCATTCTAAAAATAAAAGGGCATCCCTGGTTCCAACTCAAGACTAATATTTCTGGGGTGCCTTCTAGACAGATCCACGGATACTGCATTTCTTTCTTCAGAAAAGGTGCTATCTTATAAATGCTTCCTCAGTCTTTCTCTTCAGATGATGTCTACTGCAAGAGAATTTCTTAAAGTTCTGTTTCATGGCTTCACCTATTGTTATGATTCTTCATGCCAAATTTCACATAGGAATGATTCAGTGGCTTCTGAAGTCATTTTGGGCCAAAAACTCTCAACCTGTACTCTTCCTTATTTCAATTCTTACTTTTCTAATAGAAGAACTTCTTTAATGGGTCATCCAGTCCAGTGCAACCTAGGGGTCCCCTTTCCTTCTCCCAGTCCCTCTCAGACAGTGATCACAACTGTACTGTTTCTCAAGATGTCAAGGTCCAGGGAATCTGGAAACCACAGCGCAAGTGCAAACACATCAACATGAAAGAAATGATAGCTGTTATAAATGCTTTGTAAGCTCTGAATCCCTTTTATTCTTCAGGGATTTATTTTAATGGTGACTGACGACACCATTGTAGTGTGATGCATAAACAGAGAACAACAACATATTCCCATTGTAGACTGGCCAGAATTGCCTGGGATACAGCAATTCAGCACAACTTATTTATTCAGCCAACTTATATTTCATCAAAGCAGCACACAGCAGCAGACTGAATGGATCCAGTATAGACCCTCATGAGTGGATGTTCCACTCTGAGATCTTCCTGTACATAGTCCAGTAGTGGGAAATCCCACTAAATAGATTTATACCTCCAATTTGAGGAGTCAACTGAAACCATTCTGTTCCAGAACACCTTGCAAAAAGTTGTGTGAGCTCCCTTTCCTCTAATTTCTAAAATCCTTCAAAAAAATCAAAAAGGGCTTGGCACAGATGTTAGTTGTGGCTTTCTTTTGTCCCAGGTTCTCCCTGCTGGCCAGGGACAATTACCAAAAGCTTTCTTACATATTGAAGTTGCACGGGATCTGTGACTCATCCTAGTATTCAAAATTTTTATTTAACTATATGGATGATTATTTTTTTATCCCTTTTAGGAACCTTTTCTTTGAGATCATGCAACAGGTATTGAATGAGGCATGAAACCCTGCTATTAGAAGATCTTATTTATCCATATGGAAGAGATTTTTTTTGGTGCCAAAATAAAGGACAGGACTGAACTCAGGCAGGGGGACTTCTGGCTCTCCAGTACCTGTGTGAATTGTTCACTTCTCGCCTAGCAAACACATCAATAAAGGTACATGTGTCAGCCATTTCAGCATAACAGAGAAATATGGGAAAGAAGTAATAGGAACTATTTAGAGGTGTTATCAAAGGCTAAAGCATTTCAGATGAATGGGAATCTTTCAGAACGTGAAGATGAGCAGTTGCTAAGGGCAAAATGGAAAATAAGGGAGTATTTGGATAATATGCATGAGCTTAGAATTGTTGCTGTTTTGCAAGGATTGTTGGTAACACCAGAGCACAAAAACAAATGCAGTGACTTAGTTAACAGAAAATAGATAAGGAGCCTATGACAAGGAAAGAAAAACTGAAACCGTATTGAAGTAGTGGAGCTATTTTGGGAATTCTATGAAAATCTGTATAAAATAGAGAAATAGAGAAACCAAGAAGAGACACAAATTGAAATGTTTATGGAAGATTTAACTTTGCTAAATTCAGGAGAGTATGAGGCTCAAGAATTAATAGCTAAGACAGGTGGGGATGAGATACAATACTGATGTATAATCACAAGGATCTCTCCAGGAACAGATGGTGTCCTCGTCAATGTTT
The DNA here is from genome assembly GCF_019279795.1 of Protopterus annectens. Taxonomy (NCBI): domain Eukaryota; kingdom Metazoa; phylum Chordata; order Ceratodontiformes; family Protopteridae; genus Protopterus; species Protopterus annectens. The sequence goes on along the minus strand of NC_056735.1, from coordinate 1,671,037,068 downwards.
AGAAGTTTAGAGAAGAAAACAAAGCTCTGAAAGGTTTTATTTAACAGCATTTTAGAAGGAGGGATAATGCCAGCATCTTTGAAGAAATCTGTTGTGGCTGTGTAACCCAAAAAGGATAAATACCCTTCAGAACTGACTTCTTATAGAACAATTTCAGTTTTGAACCATGATTATAAAATGTACTAGCTAAGAAAATGGCTAAGGTATTGCTAAAACTGATAGATACAGATCAGTGAGATTATGTGGATGAGGGTAAATATTTTACAACATTAGTAGGTAATAGAATAGAAGATGTTACTGCCATTATTAGTCAGTCGTGATGCAGAAACAGCATTCAGTAGAGTTAGCTGAGATTTTATGAATAGCGATAGGGTAGCATTTATATTTCTAAATGAATAATGGGATTGGTTTGGAAGATATGTCAATGGGCCAGAGGCATAATTATAGTGTGTGTGTGTGTGGGGTCCTCTCTGACAAGAAATGTTTGAACAGGGAAACCAGGTATGGCTGTTCTCTTCCCACTTTCTTATTTTCTTTATATTTAGATGCCTTAGCTAACAAAAATAAGCATAAAATCAAGGGTATAACCAGTATGCCAATCGATAAAAAATAGCCTTATTTGCCAATTACATTATTTTGTTTTTATCCATCCAGAAAAAGACATTTTTAGTGCTGTGGACCATTTTGATATGGTTTCAGAATAAATTAAGATAAAACAAAAGCTATCCTTATAAACTATGTTCCCACACATAAACTGATTCAGCAATACCCATATTATGTGGACATGACAAGATGAAGTATTTAGGGATATGTATTAAAAAGAATTCTATCATTGCAGCTAAGGATAGGTGGAAAGAGACTTAAACAAAACAGAACTTTTCTGTAACATCCCTTAATGGAACTAACATTTCTGTTGACACCCAAACAAAACTCCTTGGAACAATAATTTGATGATGAACTTAAATTCAACCATCACATTCATAACTCTGCGGTGGTGGTGCTGCGGTAGCGTTGTCGCCTCACAGTAAGAAGTTGTCCTGTTCGATTCTCAGCTAAAGCATCTTCTGTGTGGAGACGTGTGAATGGGCATACCTTCATTGAAGGTTGTGCGTCAGGGCTGGCAACTCGGTACATAAAAATCTACTGCCAATCATTAGCGGACCGGAGTTCCGCTGTGGTGACCCCTAACCACAAAAAGCCGAAAGATACAACAACAACAACAACATTCATAGCTCAATAAAAAAAAACACCACAAACTAGGTCTGCTTTACCATCACAAAAACTTTCTTGCCTGTGCATCCAGGCCATCCCTTGCCCAATCCCTGCTTCTACCATCCCTACTCTATGCTTCACCTATTCTTACCAATATACAGAGTAACCTAATATCCAAACTAGAAACCACATATAACAAAGTAGCCAGATTTGCTGCAAATCAGCCTTACAAATCACATCACTGCCTCTCATTAAAGGCTTTACACTGGCCTGAATTTTCCAACTTACTGCCTCAATCCCAACTCCTTATACCCACAATATACTAAACAATCCTAAATCCTGCCCATCCCTTGCAAATTCTCTGACACTTTATACTCCTCAACGCCCACTAAGAAGTACTAATCAATACTTTCTTGAAATTCATAAGCCAAACAAAGCCTTTGGGAAAATACTCTATTGTCACTCAGTTGCAAAAAATTGGAACACACTCCCTTTAGCCCTTAGACTACTTAAAGACAAAAATGCCTTCAAGAAACAGCTTAAATCTTTTTTTTTCTATCAAACTGGATATGTTCATGCTCTAAACTAATACCCAAGAAACATTCAGGGATAACCTAACTTAACTTTATCACTTCTAGTTCTCTGTCTTACTACTACCTACACACTTTTTTTCCGTCATTACTAGTTAGCTCATGTTACACTCAATTCCCATAATCCCTTATTACTGTTCTTTAATTTATTTATTAACTTACAAAGTTCACACAACTTTATCTGCATATTTACTTACTTCATGCCTAGTACCTTGGTTCAGCAATGTATTGACCTTAGTCTTAATATATTTCTGCTTAGTTTCTTGCCATACTACATGAACATTTTCATACATGTATTGCATTTCCATCCATTCTGTATATTCCTTTATTGCATGTTATGTAATTACTTCAGAAGTATGTATACTTAAAATGTGATCTGTGTTTTTCTTTGTTCTTGCTATTTGTTTACTTAAAACTTTTTTTTTTTTTTGGGGAGCTTTTCTCCTCAGGTCTCTGCTGAAAAAGGGCTTCTAAGAACCCAGACAGTCTAACCCGGTTAACAAATGTAAAAATAAATAAAAAGATAAAACAAAAATTAAGACGTTAGAATATCTCGACTATGGATATTGATAGTAAGGTACACTCGGTGAAAATGTTTCTACTCTATTTAGTATTGTATACAAGTCAGGCATATTTTTATTAACCAGTGGAAAATTGTGGATCATACTTAATAAATTAAAATAATTTATTTGGGAGGGAAAGAGGACAAGAGTTAAGTGGGATGAGTTGTTTCTCTCCATAGAACAAAGTGGTTTAGGATTACTAGATTTGAAAGGACACTTTAGAGCTACACAGTTAAGGCTCATATTTTATGGTATCACAGTAGAATACTAAGCTAATGATCCAATGGGGGCATTTTAAGCCTAGCCAAGTTCCCCAAAATAAAATTTCATAGGTAATCATCCCCAAATGTTTTGGGGAGGTTCCTGGCTCAGATAGGCAAACAGTTGCAAGCTTCCTGTCACTACTAGACACATGGGTGGCAGACCAGTGGTGTATCTGTGGTTTCCCATCTACTGGTCCGAGTTCTGCTTGAATAAATACAGGGAAGAACTCTGCTTCTTATGGATGAAAAGCCTATTCCCGAGAAGGGGTAGCCTCTGAGACACATACCTGTTCTCTAGCATGTCCTATTTATGTTGCTGCAAGACTTGGGTCCCACAGATTAGGTGTTTGATACTGGTCACTTTTTAATGTGTAACAGGTCCATTTTTGCTGGATCTGAGGAAACTCTGTAGGCTAGGCATAGGCCGTCTTTCAGCAGACTGTAGAAAATTGAATATAGGGACAATGACTTGAGGCGTCTGCATAGTAACTTGCCTTCTACCCCTTGTATTCCTTTTGTGAGAAATATCTGTGGGCACTCCAATTGCTGCATACGGCTAATGAAACACATACCAAAGGGGGCATTGTACTCAATGATAGGTCTTATAAGATCAGAGTACAAAGGGACAATGACTTGTTCAGACCTAGATAAAGTACTTATAAGTTTTGGAATATGGAGTGATTTCCTCACCACAGTAGAAACATTGGTTAAATGCTAAATCTTTGCCTATGTATGTTATCAAGTCCCTGACTACAGAGTTTATCCTTAGGAGTGTATTAGAAATGTGGTAGTTTCCAGGGCTGGCTGTCATGCTGAAATATTCTATGATGCACTTCTTAGCGTTGAGTTTTAGGCCATGGCTCTGGTACAAGTTATTAGTCTGTGTCAGGCCTACTAGGAGGATATTAGTATCTTGTGGGGAATCAATGACTGCTCCCAATTTGCAGTAACCTGCAAAGTTGGTCATGTAGAAGCCCTTGACATTAGTCTTCACTTCAGAGAGGTAAATGCCAAGCAGCAGTAGTCCCAGCCTTGAGCCCTGGGTGACCCCACTAGTAACCGACCTTTTTGTGTAGGTAGATTTCTCCTATTATAACATCTTCATTGCTGTCAGTGAGCCAGCTGGCTATCCAATGGGTGATGTATGGATTAATACGTAATTTAGTGAGCTTGTTAACAATGCCTGAGTGGGATATTGCGTCAAATACCTTGGCCAGAACAATTGAAGCTGTATGTATTGATTTACCCTTGTTCATTGCTTAGGTACAGTAACTTACTAAAAGAAGGCAAGCAGATTTAGCTGACAAGAAGTGCCCCTGACAAATCCAAACTGACTAGGGTCTAGTGTTTGTACCTTACCTATGTCACAATTTAGGATATCCATGATTATCCTTTACATAGCCTTACACAGCAGGCTTATCAGGCTAATGGGTCTGTAGTTTCCTTGTTCCATGGATGGGCTGCCCTTGTGCAGTGGTATAACCATTGCAGTTCTACATTCATTAGGTATGAAGCCCGTTTGGAGACTGTGATTGAATAGAGATTCTGGTGGGGCTGATGGAGCATATTTTTCATGCTAAGTAGGCATCACGGGATACTACCCATAAATGCAGTATTCTTGGTCTTGGAATGTGTCTTGAGGGTCTGCTGTCTAGTGATGGTTGGGGGAAAATGGAAGTCAGAAATGCCTGAAGAATATCTGGGGTAAAGTCTGAGACACATTTGTCAGCCAGAAGATTAGCTATATCTTCAGGTTCCAAATAGGTGGCACCATTTACAATTGATTTGGTACACAACTGTGTATTGTCTTTGAGGTTTCAGATGGACCTTTAGAAAGCCTTGTGATTGCCCTTGATCTGGGCAGCTATTTTTAACTCACATTTGGCTTTTATGGACTTAACACCCCAAGTTTCTTGTTTAGGCCACTCAGAGAGCTTTTACCTTGCTGGTTATTGCCCGTCTTAATTTTTGCCATGAGTTTCTTCATTTTGCTGTACAGGCTATTCATATTTGGAATTCCACCAGGAAAGTGTGTGTGTGTGTGTGTGTGTGTGTGTGTGTGTGTGTGTGTGTGTGTGTGTGTGTGTGTGTGCACGCACACTCTGGTCTTGTGTGTATTTTGTGTAGGTACAGCAGTTTCTATACAGCTCTTGATATGGTTTTACAGGGTTTTTTTTTAATGTTTCTGCATAGGCAGCAGTCTTCTCATGGTTAGGGGGCTAGAAATTAATTTTGGGTGTCACTTAGTAGTGGGAAGTTTACCTTGGAGTAATTCTTAAAAGTTCTAGGGTTTCCAGGTGTCCCTGTTTTTACATTTACCTTAAAGGAGACAGATTTATGGTCTGACCCAACTAGTGTGGAAATTACATGGGAAGGGTGCTGTATTCTGTCTTGTTTGTGATGAACAAGCTAAGGATTTTGAGCCCCTAGTGGGTGTATGAGCTAGCTGTTCCAGGGAGGTGGCATTTAGAAAGTCCAGGAATCTTTGGGCCTATATGTCAGAGGTCACACATGACACTCAGTTTATACTGGGGTAGTTGAAGTTGCCCATGAATATGGTCTTGGGTTGAATGGGGGGAGTATGTCGAGTGCCTTTAAGTTAGTGTTGTGGTTTCCTAGGTCATTGAGAGGGACCTGTAGCTTGCAAGAATATGGTATAGGACCTTATTGTTATTTGGAGGTGGAGAAGCTCAAGTTAATTTTGCTGATGGACTAGCCTTGATATGTGTTTATTTTTAATGTATAAAGAAACATCTCCACCTCGTGTCCCTTCCTGTGCAGTAGCAGGTCTAAATGTAGAAGGCAGTGTAGCTCTGCACTACTGGCTGCTCTCCATGGCTTTAAACTATGTCTCAGTTCACTGCTCAGATGTCTACAGTCTTCAAGGTGAAGAGAACCTGCAGGGAGTGGAGTTTCATGTTCAGACTCCAGACATTGAGCAATAATACCTTCAGATTTTCCTGATTTGGTAGAGCTGTGCCAGAAGGTTTATCTGGTTGGCAATAACTGAAAAAGGTGATGTGGATGTGGAAAAGATTTTAGTCAGTACTGAAAATCTCATGGAGGGGGTAGGTGTAGAAGGGGGAAAATGCCCCAGGTGCAAAGTGTTATGGGGCATGGTTGCCAATCCCGATTGTTGTTTAATGCATACCAGTTTTTAAAACCAAGTATTGCATTTGCAGTTAATATGAGAATTGCAGTGCTCCCTGTGTGATCTAAACTGTATCAAGCAGCTTCCTACTGTTTAAAACTTTTTTTTTTAACAAAAACAAGCCTGAGCACTACAGCACTCTCTGTGTATACTATAAGCTGTAGCAACTGCTTGCTATAGTTTAAAAGAAAGCAAAATTTCTTTTTCTTTTTTTTTTGTTAACTAAACTCTGAGTACTGTAGCATTATGTGCAGAATATAAACTGTAGCAACTGCTTGCAATTTAAAAATAAAAAATGTATTTTTTAACTAAACACCATGTGCTGTACACACTTCATGGGGTATAAACTGTAGCAGTTGCCTGGACTGATTGGCTCCTGTATTTCAGGAGCCACAGGTACCTGACTGTGAACTTTTTTTGTTTTATTTTTGTGTTCCTCATTTGAAGAGCTGGAGGAGCATGGATTGTGTACTGTTCTACAGGAAGCCAGTTTTGTATGCATGACATTTTTTTTTTACTCTTAAAATTGAAGAGTTGAAGGGGTGGAAAGTTACTTTGTGGGATGGCACGGGCCACCAGTGGAACCATCTATGCCTCTGCAGTTCAGGATTCAGCAGCAAATATACAAATTTAGGTTAGGTCTGGATACAGCCCAGCAAACACTTACATTTTATCAGCAGTAACAGCTAAAAGCCGTTTTAAAGTGCAAACTCATCTTCAAATGCAGTGCAGTTTAACAGAAGAATTTTAAATATTTGAGATGCAATGCAAAAGAACCTTTCCGGGCACTTATCTAGCAGTAAATTGATCTGGATGCTCAAAAAAGCCTCTGAGATAATGAGCCATAAGAGCATAAGATTGCAAATCAGAGTGGAAAGAAATGGCGTGGGGGGGTTCACAAAATAAAGAGACAGTAGGATTTGGATGCAGGTCAATAAGGAAAATAATAGCAGCTATACAGAATATTATATTCATAAAGTAGCAGAGAACTAAGCCAACATAGGAATGGAGAAATGAAAGTAGGAAACAGGAAATAAGCAAGAGGGGGGTTGGAATTTATTGGAGGAAATTAGCAAAGGAAGCAAGGTATTGGGAGCAAACGGCTAGGGTGGGGAAATGTAATAGAGTGGGATGAGGCCTAGCAGAAGTTGCGATTGATGGTTGGAGACTACCTTCCCTATTGGTTATTGATAGAGTATAGGCAAAGAGAAAGGAAAATGGGAAGTGTTAAGTGAAAGACCAGCTCTGGTTGACTTTTTAATTGAGTCTAGAATAGAAGCCGCTGTTAAAAAGGGGATAAATAGTAGGGTATATAAAATAATTAATGATAGCTATAAGAATCAATCAGAAGAGGTTAGATAAGAGACATAAGTGAGAATGGAAAGGCAGTATATAAAGGAACCATGGGATGACATTGTATGACTCCCAAGTATGCAGTAAAGTCTAAAAGGTTTAGGATTTTTGAATGGTACTGTTTGCATATATTTTTATACTCCAAGCAGACATCAGAAAATTTCCCTAAGGTAGATTGCAAATGATGAGGCAGCATTGAGAAAGAGACTGGTAATTGAGAACATGCATTTTGGGAATACAATGACTTTCAGAATTTAAAAATTCTCTAGAGGGTACTTTGTCAGAAATGTTGGGGGAGCAAATTATTGTAACTAAGGTAATGATTCTTTGAAATGGGATATAGAAATTGAATTGTCTAGGCACACTAAGACCTTACTAAGTTTAATGCTTAATGCTAATGACTGCCAAAAAAGCAATTGCTAAAAAATGGAAAAGTTATACCAACTGTAATTTAATTATTGAGTATTGTAAATGAACAGAAGAACTGGAGGTGGGAACTTTAGAAAAGAGAGTGAGCAAACTATACAGACATAAATGGAATTGTGGGAACAGCACATAAAGAATAATGTTCAGGAGGAGTGAAAGGTCAGGGAATGCATAACTTGAGCAATTTATGTAATGATGGCATGAATGCTAATTGTTAAAAAATGAAAATGTGTATTATGCATAAAAATGAAAAATGTTTGTAATAGTTTGCTTTCTTTTCTATTAGCCTGTGTATTTATATTATTGGTAAATATATGAGAAATTAATAAATATGTTTAAAAGTTTGTATTTAGTGACAGGGCAAAACCATACATTAAGGATAGTTGTTTACTATTTAAGTTGTTATATCAGGTTACAAAGTTTTTAAAGTCACTTTGTCCAGGCAACTTTTAATGTGTATTAAGTTATTGTTAAGCAAAATACATCAAATCCTTATTTGCTCTGAATACAGCATATTCCACACATGCAGTGGCTATATCAAAAGCATTCTTAAAAAATGTATCTGTAAGGGATAATTTCTGCAGCAATTTCACAGGCTTCTCTGAATACTATTGCAAGACACTATAAGCTATCTGTGATCTCAGGGTCTAAATCTCCTTTGGAGTCGTCGTCATTTGTGATTTGCTTTCATAATGTCACTCAGTAGGACAAGGTAACCATTTGAGTGAGCCCCAAAATGCTAATATTGAATGGCCGAAAACATGGAATTACATGTACCAAGTCCATGATGGCTGTTTCATAGAATATTTTCTCTTCTCTGAGCTATAATGATCTCAGAATTACTATATAGACGTTCAGGGGGTGTAAAGGACTTGTCCCCTGCAACAGAGAAGTTTAAAGGAGGAGAGAGCTGTTTGGGATTATTCACTCTTCTGCATTTTCAATCTTCCTTTTTTAAAACATGTTGGCACTTGGCATTTTGAATGCTGGCATTTCAAGAGGGAGCTGGAGGGCAAACTTCAGAGTCTGTCTTGAATGTTGAAAGTTTTGTACTTACCATATTGAAAACAACTTCATGACCCATTTCTATCATCTTCAACATAAGCATTTTCCTTCCACAGTCTTCAGGAAGATGAGGAGGAGGCAGTCTGCAGGTGTGAATTGTTATGTATCTTGTGGTGCTTCACCTAGATGTGACATATAGCTCTGGAGAGTTGCTGAGGAGTGTAGTGTCTTATGGGTAAAAGGGAATACCGAAAAACTGGGAATGTTTTAAGTGAAAAAAAATAACTTAGATCTGTGTACTAAGTTATGAAGGTTTAAAGAAGATGGAAGTGAGTCATATAGATATGTCACTATGATAAGTACACAACTTTTATGATTTGTTTTTATGGTGACACTCTGAAGAAAATAGTACATTTGTTTAAGGCACATGCCATAACAGTAGATCTTTGGGAAGCGGTTGCTGTATTTGTCGAGTTTCCCCTGCAGTGTTTTCTAATTAGAGTGATGATACTTATTTTTTTAATTTATTCTTTGTTGACCAGGTTAGTAGGTTAGTGGCCTCATTTCAGGGGAGACCCAATGTGGTATTTATTCTACTAGGGGGAAATTTAGCTAGGCAATCATGGAAGTTCCCCTGCCCCTGTTGATAGGTGCCATAAAATCTTTTACATCCACCTGAGCTATCACCAACTCAAGCAGATAGAACCTCAGCTTAACATTTCATCTGTAGGATTGCACAACCCTCTCATGTTTCAGTGCAGTGTTAACAATCCATTACCTTATGTGGGAATAGAACTCACAACCTTCTGCACCAAAGGAGCGTGTACTACCTGTTGTGCCACTGACACTGAATTTCATGTATGTTACCCACTTTACAGACTAACTACTACTTGTTAGTACAATTTTTCTACATTATTTATGGGTTCTTTATCTACCAAAGTATTGGTGGTATATTTTCTTATAGTGAACAATTGCATGCTTAGCATATGTATCAGCAATATACCTCTTTGAACAAAGTCACAGCATTGTTCCAGATGTTTTATTTACTGCATGTTGCAAGTGCTAGTTAGCACAGGAAGTTCTCTATTACAAGTATATATTTACCTGCAAGGTTACAAGCCTGAAGAACCAATGAAAATAAGTAACTATTGTTAAATACATAAGGGAGCTTTTTGCATCACCTATATCAGTGCCCTCCTAAACTTGATGTAAGATCTGCCTTAATTCCTTGCAGAAGACAGAGCTGCTATTTTGGCAAACAAAAATCTAGTGGTGAGTAAACTCAGCATTTATAAGTACATATTTATCACAAGTTAAGGCACCTTTTCTTGACTATCTTATTAGTACATTAGACTACTACAATTCCAAACTTGATATCAAGGCCATTGAATGCCAATCCAGTATGACACAAAGCCAAAAGGACACCTTCAAGCATCTGGGGGATAAGGGGGTAAGGATGTAGAGGATAAACTCTTAAAGGAAATACAAAACTGACTCAGACTGCTTTATAATTGGGTAAGCCTGCAAATCTAGGCTGCTATGATGATATGAGTACTTGTACCTGGAGAGGGCAGCTATAACAGTTGGCAGCAGTTTTTAGGGGGCATGATGGGCTCCGGAGTTTTACATCATCCCTGGAGATCTGAAGGGCAGGTACTTATTGGTTCCATTGACAGACTTACTGTCCCTCCACAGTAAAAATTTAGAAATTTAGAAGAGAGAGAAGACAATGGGGGAGGTAAAACAACATTTTAATCATCTTATAGCAAAGTACATCAGACATTGCCCCAACAAGCAACCACTGTTTTACATAAGTAGTCTAAGGGCAGGCAAAGACCTACAAAAGAGTACCTTTGAGAAGGGGCAGTAATCTTTTTTTTTTATTAACAAAAATCTTTATTAAATTATTGCATATGCCATAGGCAATCATGCATTTATATAAATGTAAACAAACCATATTATCATAATTTTAGTTGAAAACATTATACATCACAAACCATGTTAACATAATTATGGCTGCAAATATTAGACATCACTTATAATCTATCCAGTCATTGTCAGTCAAACAGGAACGTAGCTCATGCAAATCCTGCCATATTTTAAACCTCATTCTTCCTCCATGTATTCTTCCCACAGTTCCCATTTTTCCTGTGTAATTTGCTCCTACCCTTTTCTAAGATCCCAATTCCAGTTGTTTTTTCTCTGCTACTATATTTACTACTACTAGAAAAGTTGGTTTAGACTTTGATTTCCATTTTCTAGTAATTGCTTTTTTGGCAGTGACCATAATTAGACTCAGCAAGGCCTTACTATGTCTAGACAGTTTCAATTCTATCACAGCTCAAAAAAATCTTTTCCTTAGTTACACCAATTTGCTTATCCAGTGTCTCTGACACAGCAGTCTGCAGGGGATTTTTAAAGTCTGCCAACTCATTACACTCCCAGAAAATAAGTTCCCAGTTACCTCTTTCTTCCCCATCACACCTCCAACATTTGCTGACTATCTGAGGAAAACTTCTTTGGAGTCTACTTGGGGTAAAAAAATTACCTATGTACAGATTTCCAAGCAAAGATCCTAAATCTTCTAGAATTTGTTGCATATTTGGGAGACATACATATATTCCCCCATTGTTTCTTTGTGAATTGCTTATCCAATCCCTCTTCACAAGCCTTTCCATCCTCCTCTGATTGATTCTTATAGTTATCATGCAATATTTTATATGCTGTACTAATTATTCCTTTTTTTTAACAGCAGCTTCTGTACTAGATTCTAATAAAAACTGCCAGTGCTGGTCTTTTGCTTAGGATCCCCTTATTTCTTTCTCTTTGCCTACTCTGATATCAATCTTTGATAGGGAAGGCAATCTCTGTCCTGCAGTCAAAATAAATTCTTGGCATCTTCTGATTCTAATACCTTTCCCTTTCCCATTATTTGTTCCCAATACCTTGGGTCTTTTACCAGTTTTTTCCAATAAATTCCAGCCCCCTCTTGCCTGTTGTCTATATCCCTAATTGCAGTCATCCCTATCGGCAGAATCTCTTTCGCCATGCCCATGTTGGTTAAGTTCTTAGAATGATTTCTGTTATTTATTCTACATGGCTATTGCTATTCTCCTTAAGGACCTGCAGCCAGAATCCCAGTCTGTCCTTGTTCCTTGAGCTTCCACCTCGTTTCATCATCATCCCTTTCCACTTTGAATTATAAGCTTCTGCTTGTGCTATATATAGGAGCCTTAACTGTGTTGCTCTGAAATACCCCTTGAAATCGGGTAATCCCAATCTGTCTTGTTCTATTGGAAGAATCAGCTCTTCCCACTTGAGTCTTGCTATCTTGCCCTTTCAGATAAGATCCTTCAGCTTTTTATTAATTGCTATTTACAACTTCTCCTGTGTTTGAATAAAATATGCCTGACCTGTGTATGAGTGCAATTATTGAATCCCCAAATTATGTCAGTATACTTCAGAAGGGTCTTACTCAGACCAATGACTTGTGTCTTAATCACGGTCTCAAACTTGAATGTAAAGAAATGCATCATCATTCCCTTCAGTAAAAATAATGCCCCTTCATACTATCAAATTACCAACAATACCCTCTGTACATATGAAGTGGTAAGTGATCTGGGATCAGACGTACACTGTGACCTTAACTTTGACCACCATGTGTCTACTGTAGTAAGGAAGACTTTCTATGTAGCACACTTGATTAGCAAAGGCACCACCTCTAGAGCAAAGGAGGTTATAGTCCCTCTAAACTCATCACAAATCAGGCCCATAATTGAATATAACTCCCCCTTTCAGCATGTAAAGTACAAAGCACCTGCAGCAATTGGAGACACCTCAGGGGGAGGTTTCTAAGAAGATCAAGGGACTCCGGCATGTTCCTTACACAGACCAACTAAAGTCCCTGTCACTGTACTCATTATCATATAGACATCTTAGGGGAGTCTTATACCTGGCTTAAAGAGCAATCTATGACCCAAACCTAATGAGTTTATTGCACATCCTTTAATCAAACAGGACTAGAGTTACCCATTCCAGGTACCTAAATATGGCCTGTAACTTGAATAGGGTGTGCTGGAGGGACAGATTTATTTCTCAGTGGCTGCTGCATGTTTGAAATAGGCTGCCAATTCATGCGAAGCAGAACACCTCTGTGACAATGTTCAAAACAAACCTGTATGAGTGGATAGAGCACTGTAAATTCTTACTGGGAATAGTACCCACAACTCTCCTGAACATGGGCAGTAATTAATAAATACAATTGTGGGTATTAACTAGAGTATCTATGGTATTACATTGGGATGAAAAGGCTAGGCTTGAAATGACCTCCAGGCGAATAGCTTAGTAATCGTCTATGATAAAACTAAAGGGACTAGAAAATTTTTAACTGCATTTATTTGACTATCCATATCCATGTAATAGGGCTTCCAGTTTCTCCATTTTTGTATTGTCTTCTCTTTAGCCTCTTTCCACATATCCTTAGTTGCCACACCAGAATCCTTTTTAATTCATAATCTTAAGTACTTCATTTTATCATGTCCACATAAATATGAATATTGCTGAACCAATTTGTGTGTGGGTACATAATTTACAGCTATTGCCCTTATTGTAGCTTCATTAATTTTTTGTATCCTGAAAAGATCTGAAACTGCCCCAAACTGTTCCATAACACTGTAATGTACTTTTCTGGTTTTATCAGGTATAAAATAATATCATCTGCAATTAGAGCCAGCTTTTCTTGACTACCATACCAATTATATCCTTGAATTTCTGAGTCTCTTATTTTCTTTGCCAGTAGTTCTAAATGTAGTGCAAATGAAGTGGAAAGAGGACACCCCTGCCTATTTCCTCTGCTCAAACAGAAATTAGCAGAGAGGAACCCCGCCCACTTCAATTTTCTCCTCCACTCCCTCATATATCATCCCAATCAACCTTATAATTTTATCAGGGAATGCAAATGCTTCCAATGCTCTGCTCATAAACTCCCTACTTACTCTGTCAAATGCTTTCCCTGCATCAAGACCCACCAACAACAGTGGTATTTTCTTACATTCAGCTTCCCTCTGGATTGTCAATGTTCTATTAATGTTGTCAGATGTTTGTCTTCTTTCCACAAAACCACATTGATCCATGTCTATCAGTTTTGGCATCACCTTTGCCATTCTTTTAGCCATTATAGACATAACCACTTTATAATCATGGTTTAGGATTGAAATGGGCCCGTATAAAGCTAGATCTGATGGGTCTTTACCCTCTTTAGTTTTGCCAGCCACCACTGCTTTCTTCCACGAAATTGGTGCTTCACCTCCTCTTAAACTACTGTTAAACAAAACCTTCCAGATCTTTCAGTTTCTCCCTCCTAGCTTCCAAACTTCCACAGGAATACCATCTATTCCTGGGGACCAATCTTGTTGATTGGTTATATGTCATAATTTTTATCTCATCTCCTCCTATCCTAGTTAACAGTAATTGAGCCCTCCTCTACCTATAACCTTGACATATTTAATCCTTCCATAAATATTTCCATTTGTACCTTTTCTTGATCTCCATATTTCTCTGCTTTATACAAACTTTCATTTCTGAAATATTTCTAGTACCGCTACAGGATCTCTTATCTAAGCTTGGCGACAAACCGTTCTACTATCTGTTGCCTGAGTCATTGCACTGAAAGTTTTTGTTCTCTGGCATTATTATCAAAAAACAGTTGCTTAACAGCAATCTTTCTATTCAGCAATACTTGAACATTTGTCAATCCCTCTAAATAATTTGTCTTGCTTCTTAACCATATCTCTCTTTCTTTTATTTCCACCCTATTTTTAAGCTCCATTTTAATTTTATCCCAATCTCTAGCTGTATTTTCAGAAGAAATTTCTGTGTTCTCCAGTAACTCCAGAATAAATTTGAATTCCCATTCCTTAAATTCCTCTCTTTTAAACAGATAGGTGGGAAAGCACCAGTGTGTCTCACTTTTATTTCATTACCCTGCATTTTCATTTTAGTTATTATCGGTGCATAATCTGAAATAGTTATTGGATGCGTACCAAAACTTTCAGTTAAATGAACTTGTTCCTGTGAAATGTAAGTTCTGTCTAGCCTAGCCCAGTTTTTGTATCTTCGGGAATATGTAAATTCACTCAGAACTCCTACTACTGAGTGCACATCTTCCATGCTAAATATTTTCTTCGGTTTCTTCAGAAATCTACCCTCCTTTGTTACGTATTCCCTTCTGGGTCCACTCAACATGTCTTCCCTGCTGCAAATCAAATTCCAGTCCCCACCTATGACTAATATTCCCTGCTGAAAATTGATTATTTCTCCCACAATTTTCTTAAGCTTCATTATAGCAGTTTTCGGTGGAATATAAATGCATACCACTGTAAACCTCCTCCCTTGCCAGTAGCCCCTTAGTAATACATATCTACCATGATATTATCTTTTTATCTGCCATCACTATTGGAGCGCCTCTTGCAATTAATATAAGTACTCCTGTTCTCCTTTGTCTCAACTATTCTGCTGAATAACCATCCTGAAAATTTTTCTTTATCAAATTTACTTGTTCATTTCTTTTCAAATGTGTCTCCTGTAGCATAGCTATTTGCACTCTATATTTTTAATATAGTTCACTACTCTGACTTTTTTCTATATATCTGTGAGACCATTAACACTTAAAGATAATATCAAAAGGTTCACTATGTTAAAACATTTTTATTCCCACCTTTTATTTTAACAGTTTTTGTTAAGTATCTAGTTCCAGCTTTTGCATTACATGCACATGCTAATGTTTGGCAGGTTGACCTTTTATACATTTATTTCTTGTCGTATCCATTTAAGCCTATGTCACATGTTACAAAACTTTTTGTTTTAATGAAAACGCACACACACACACCAAACATTTAGTAACTTAATATTAACACACAAAACTAATGTACATATTCAAATACTGAAGTTTTACTTTCCTAATAGGAACTATTGTCCCAAACTGATAGCCATACTGATAGACTTGGGTTACCCTAAATGGAAGGTTATCCATGCAAAGCTAAGACATATGGTACACAGTCTGCCCTTCTACTAAGTGATGTCTGGTTTTGTCTTATTTGCTCTCCCAGAATGAGAAAACACTTGAATTCTTTCAGAAAACATTATCTCCTAGCCATTAAAAGAAAGTATTCTATTTTTATTGTTCTTTATCAGATTGTCTCCATGGAGACATTTGAACCAGATACAGAGCTGCTTTACAAGTATGTTTTTATTTATTTTCTAGAAGAGAGCTTTATTATATTCAATGTTCTTTTTATTTATTTGCTTTCTCTTAAAACTTGTTACTAGATAAAGCTAACAGCCTTAATACAGTCATTCCTCTGTGCAAGAATGAGAAAAGTACATACTGTTTCTTGTGTCATACTCTTTTGAACAGACTTTTTATTTACATTGCAGTGCCTACATGTCTTAAAACTGAACAAGGAGAAAGAGAAAAGAAGGAAAAAACATTGCACCTGTTTAGTATCTCCATTACACTTGAAAATAACTGAGAAAATGTTACTTTATAGCATGCAGATATCATGCACTATACAGATATTACCATTAAGAAATAATTTTGTTTTACTTAGTTAACTATTTTCTTCCTCTTCCCCTCTCCTAAGTGTTCCTTTAAACACTAATGACATGATATAGGGCATATGCTTTAGAGTCCTCTGCAAGTTTAAGAAAGTCAAAAAAGTCTAATAAGTCCAGGTTTTCTTGTTTTGTCATGCTTCACACATATAATTAATTCTTTAAAATCCTACATTTATTTTTCGATTTCCTAGTTGCTGGTTTTATTCCCGTTTATCTTCATCTCTCAAATACAGTCTCTCTTCCTTTCCAATGTACTCTTGGTTCTTCTAGTCAACTCCTATACTTTTTTCTGTCTCTCAATCATTTTCTGTTGAAACACTGGAAAGGATTCACTGGCACAGTCTCTCTGTGATCTTCATTACCAGAAGAACAAGAAGGAGAATCTCATTCTGGTTCACAGCTCACTTTGTGTTGGACAAACTCTTGTATTTCTCCTCTTAGAATGTTCTGCATCAAAAAATGATTTTGTCCCTCCAGGAACTAGTATTCTGAATATAGCAGGATACAGCAGTTTGAATTTCATGCCTGCTTTTTGACATTCCCTGATTAGTGGAATAGATTTATTCCTCTTCTACCTTGTATACCGTGAGTAATCATTTTCCACAAACACTCTACTCCGTCACACTTTTAGTGCTTTGTCCTTCTGCCACAGTTTTGTCAGAATCAACTCCTCCTGCTGGTAGGATTGCAGCTTTAGTATTAAAGATCTAGGTTGCTTCCCATGGCCAGGTTTGGAGCATACACACAATGTGTGCTTTCAATTAGCAACTGCTGTGGAATACCAGTCTAGCTGCTTATTTGTACTTTCATAAAATTAATAAAGTCTGTTCCTTCCAGCTTGCTTTGTCCGTAATCCTATTTTTTTGGAAACATCTCTTCTTGAGCAGTCTCATACTCAGCCAGCCTTTTCTTCATTGCATCCACTGATTTTTGCAGTTTTATCACCTCATCTGAATATCTGTTTAAAACTTCTTCAATTTTATCCAGCCTTTTTATTTGAGTTGATATACTCCATCAGTGTTTCATTTATATTAATCAGCTCTGAGTACATTTGACTTATTTTTTCCTCTAGGTTACTGGAAGTCATGTCTTGCATCAAAGCTGGAGCTTGCACTGCTTTTTGCTGAGCAGCTGCTGAATTCTTCCGAGTCAATGTTTTTTCCTCAACTTTTGTGGTTGATTTTCTTTCAGATTCTCAGAATTTCTTTTTTGCTGGCATCCAGGCAGTGTAGTTACTAGCCATTTACCAGTGGTGGCTGGTGACTTCAAATCAAAGGGGGGGTTGCATGAGACAGCTGAATGGGTGGGGCCAAGGGGAAGGGTGTGGTCAACTAGAAAGGGGCAGAGCTATGCTCAAAAAACAAAAATTGGGACTTTAATTAAATATGCTGCCTTGGGTGCCAAACCATCATTATGAGAGTCCAATCAAGACAAAATGAAGTGTAGAAGAAAAAAATATTTCAATTCATTGGCTACATGACAGCTTACGTAATATCCAGATGGAAACAAAAGGTTGTGAGGCATGAAAAAATCAATTACTTTTTGAATACATTACTGGAATGCCAGTCAAAATCAAGTGTAAAAAAACAAGCAGCACTCAACTCAAACCACTTCTCCTTGCACTGCAGTTCTAATTATAATTTATATTCAGCTTTATAAAAGTACCAAGTAACATGCTGAAAGTAGCAATCTCTGTGATAGCTCCACTTGTAAAAAATGTTTCTTATCCAACTATCTACTTGTTTCATGGGGAAAACGTGATCAAAGTAAAAAATGAATAGCAAAAAAGAAACAAGCTCAAGATGTTTGTTTGTCTTTTCGGCTTTTCCTGGTTAGGGGTCACCACAGCAGAACTCTGGTCTGCTAGTGACTGGCAGTAGATTTTTATGGTGCCGATTTGCCAGCCCGATGCCCAGCCTTCAGTGAGGGCACAAGAAACAAGCTCAAGATAAATTGCTTAAAGGATTACTGCACAGGTTATGGACCACACATGATAGATTGGCATTCTGTTTAGTTTACAGGTAAAGCCTACAAAGATGACTGCAAGTCTCCAACAAATGTAACGAGCTTCTGAAAATACTTTAATCCTGTCCTTTATTACAAATACTGTCATGCGTTTCAATACCTAAGGCTTATACATTATCTAGCTATGTAAATATTCTCTGCATGGCAAGAAAGAAAAAGGCTTTCAATGTTGATAATTCTTTAACAGTATGCTTATTAAAAGCTTACTTGCATCTTACAATCTCAGACAAGAGAAGATAGTCATTAAAGCATTGCTACTTAAACATAGAGCAACATGCATTTTCTGAATAATAAGAAGCATAAATCAACAGTATAAAAATATGACAGAAAACCAGAACATTCTGCAAAATCAAGGATAGATGAAATGCCATTGTAGTATTGTGTTTACCTTGGATGGGAGAATAAAACCAACAAAAAATTCACCGGGAGCACACCAATGGGAGGTACGAATGATGTTTAATGAAGCAAGCCATGACAGCAACAGACAAACGAAGAAACAAGTGCTGACAAACAAGGAATATTTTAACGCTCTCCAAACAAAATTAGCGTTTTCATTACACCTTCATCAGAAACACTAGCTGCAAATACAAGATTTTATATATACGTCACCTAATAAAAACTAATTGACATTTAATCATTAAATTAAAAATTGATTGAATAATTAAACTTTCTAAAGGAACAAGTTCAATTTGAAACAAAATCAATGTAAGACAGTATAATACAATATGAAACAAAGTTGTGTACTATGCAAAAAACTCTTGCCTGTGTGTTTGCTTTAAATTACAAAATATAAACAACTAACCATCAAAAAAATGATGAAAAATAAATATATAGATAAATATATATAACTAATTGATTGTAAAAATGTATGTAAATAGTAGTAAATATATGACCATATAATGTTTGTGTCATGAATGGTGGAATAGTTCAATGTACCAAGTGGTATGTATAAAAAATGACAATAAGTTAAAAATGTAGTATGTATATAAATATAAATATAAATATTATATATAAATTTGATATATAAATATAGTGTAAATATATAAATATATAATATAGTGTATATTGAATTAAAAATATATAAAATTTTTGAAAATTAGAGTTTGGCTTGCCTTAATTTCAGGACTGGTTTAATAGAAACCATATCATTGAGTCCTGGAGGTCTTGAGGCATCTAACCATAATTGCCAAAAAAGTTCACGATATTCTAGACGTGCCTCCCACATACCGCCCCTAACGTCCTTATTAACTATTTCTAGGACAAAAAATGTAAAACTTGCATCATTACAATCCTTTTTATGACGATATAATGCATTATTCATATTTTCCTTACTAATTTCATAATGATGTTCATAAATTCGTGTTTTTAGTTTCCTTTCCGTCTTTCCTATATAAAAGGAATTACAAAATTTATAAGCGAAAACTGGAACTAGTCAACTAAATAAGAATATCACCAAAGCAGTTCCAAATAACAGTAATAAACACCAGCACGTATCCACTCCAAATGGAAAATAAAACAGATTTATTCACCTGAACGGTTGAGCGCTTTCATCACATAACAGACTTCATCAGAACAATAATACTTATTTCATGCTTCCTTATATATATGCAAAAAACAATCACCTGACTCCAATCATTTAAGAATTAAAGTGCTAGTGCTACTGGTTCTTTACCTCCTATAAATTACATACATTCCCAGTACATATAAATCCCATACATTCTGATGTGTTCAACAATTAAAAACAACAATACACAGAAACACATTGAACATATAACCATTAAACATGTAACTTTGAATGGTTCATAAAAAAACATAATATTTAAAACCTCATGCTAAAAATATAATACTCTAAATGGATATGTGCTGGTGTTTATTACTGTTATTTGGAACTGCTTTGGTGATATTCTTAATTACAAAATTTACACAGGGCGATATAAACAAGTCATTAAACATCATTCGTACCTCCCATTGGTGTGCTCCCGGTGAATTTTTTGTTGGTTTTGGTCTATATTTCCACTGGTTCTACTTGGTTTCTGGTTTCTATGGCTGAGCTACCGGGGGGCAAATTAGAAGACATGCCACGAAGCACCTTGCAGGGTGAACTGAGGAAAATGATTGGGCAATTGTCCCAGCTCATTGAACTACTTACCCCAGCCTGCTCTGCTTTCATTACGACAACGTCGGGCGTACCCGACAACCAGGAAGCAAGGAGAACTGTAGCGTCTATGGCTTTGAAGGATGCAGTCAGAAGTAAGGTTCACAATACTTTTGGAAGCATTTCCAAGGCTAATGAACTTTTAGACACACCAGCTATTTTTCGAACCGAAGAGGTTATGGATACTCTATCGCCAACTACTATTGGAACTAATACAAATGGCTGTTCAGGTGACTTTAATTTACTCAATTTACCTAGGGTTTCCACGCGAAACCTATGTTGAATTTTTATGACTTTTTAAAAAAACATTATGATTTTGGTAAAGTTAATCACAACAAAGGGAGTTACGGTCAAACGAAGATTTTCACTTATAGAGACAATTTAGATCAACTATATTTTTCTATGGACAAGTACAAAAAATTAGAAGTTGACAATGTTTATTTAGATGAATGTCTCAAACACAAAATAGTCCCTAAGGGACTAAGGTTATGCAAATACCCTAACAAGGTAATAGAGGGTACTGAATTTCACAAAAATCTTATAAATATTTTTAATGATTGTGGTTTGGAAGTTGTTAAAGCTATTAGGGATGAAAATGAGAGAGCAAAATTGTTATTAATTAAAGACATGGAACGTGTGAATGAAATTATTTTACATGATTTAATGTTTACAGTTGATTGTGAAAAAAACAAGTACTATGATATTTTTACTCAAGTAGACAAGAATTGTAATGTCAATATTACTAGGAAACAGGGTAAATTAGATAGGGACTTGAAAGAATACAACAAAGGTGTAGCATATCCCAAACCGAGATTTACTTATATACATCAAGTACCAGAAACTAATGAGTACGAGGGTTTAGTTTCCAATGACCAACCCACTGAAATAGTGAATACAGATGAGGATATATTTATACCGAATTCCCTTTAGATCAGTCTTTTCCACCTCTTCCCAGGTGTTCCAACAGGATACGGAACAGGCCATATGTTCAATACAATTACAACCATTACGGACGACAGAGGAGAGGGACGGACTGGTATTAAATTCTTTTCAACACAATGGTAATGTTAACATGAATCCCATACATTCTTGTGATGGTTATAATATTTTTAACTATAGTTCACTTCCAGTAAACATTCATCATTTTCATTTATTTTCTAAGGGCTTTAAATATATTCCCTTAAGAAAAGTAAATATATCAAGAGCTATTATAGATTTAAAAATGTTTATCAGGAAAAAGAATTTCATTTTATTTTTTCAAAACAATTCCCATTCCCTACCTACAATACCATCATTAAGGAAACCAAGTACATTTAATCCACCTATTCATCCACAGTTGAAAAATCTTGAGGTTGTTATGGAAAAAGAAATAAGAAAAGAAACAGAAAAACATAGAGTTTTTTCAAATTTATCTAAAGATGAAAATGTTTTATTAGACAAACTGAAGAAAGATAATTCTATTAGGATTATGCAACCAGACAAGGGTGGTGGAACTGTTTTAATGGATTCAATTATTTATGAATCCAAAATGAAACACAAGCTTGGCAATTCTTCAAAATATGTTACAGTTTCAATCAACGAAGTTAATATTGCGAATTCTCGTATTCAGGTCATGCTCAATGATTTATTGTTAGAGGGTTCCATTTGTTTGGACACCTTTGATTTTTTATTTAACAAAAAACCCAGAGTACCATCTGTATTCGGCATCCCAAAGGTGCACAAGTGTGTTGTGGACCCTCCACTTAGATTAATTGTGGCCTCTGAGGGTGCAATTACATCACCGCTTGCAAAATTTGTAGATAATAAACTCAAAGATTTATCCTGGGGAGGTCAAACAACACTAAAAGATTCTTGGGATTTCCTTAGACAAGTAAAACCAGAGTTATTTCATCAAAATTTACTTTTTATTACATTAGATGTGGTTGATTTATTTGGTAGTATACCACATGAAATAGGTTTGAATTGGCTGGAAGAATATATGAATACCTTTGGACATTTTTCCAATAATGACTTTCTAACCATATTAACATTAATGGATATTATTTTAAACAATAATTTCATGTATTATGAAGGTGAATTTTATAAACAGGCCAAGGGTGTTGCTATGGGTGCTCATTGTGCCCCAACTTATGCCAATT
Organism: Protopterus annectens; assembly: GCF_019279795.1. Classification (NCBI taxonomy): domain Eukaryota; kingdom Metazoa; phylum Chordata; order Ceratodontiformes; family Protopteridae; genus Protopterus; species Protopterus annectens. The sequence goes on along the minus strand of NC_056735.1, from coordinate 1,671,014,573 downwards.
TAATTTTATCTTGGTGGGAGCATACTTTTGTAAACAATTGTGAATTCAAGGAATGTTGGATCTTTTATAAACATTTTCTTGATGATATTTGCATCTTTTGGATAGCAGGAAAACCAAAATTCCTGGAATTTTTGTCTTATTTAAAAGGAACCACTTGTTTCTTGGATTTTACTTACCAGATTAGTGAGGATATTCTCAGCTACTTAGATATTAGTATATCAAAGTTAAATGATAGATTTTCTTCTAAAATCTATAGAAAACCAACCTTTTCCAACTCCTATCTCCATTTCAAGAGTGGCCACCCTTTTTTCCAGAAAAATAATCTGGTTAAGGGTCAGCTAGTTAGGGTCAGCAGGATGACATCTGAGGATAGTGAATTTATTATTGAATGTGACAAAGTTTGTGATATGTTTAAAGATAGAGAGTACCCACTATCTCTTATACAGGAAGTAAAAAATGAAGTAATTAATGGTAGAAGGAATAGATTTTTTCCTATATTAGGACAAGATAATGTTATTAATGAGATAGGAACTAACTCTAATGACATTAAATCAAATAGTACTAAACAGGATGCATTTATATTAGATTACAACGGTGACTCAGGAATTATTAAGAGTGTTGTTTCAAAAGAATGGCAAAAATTTCAGGAAATTACTGATATTGATTTGTTAAAACAAAGCAATTTGAATTTTACATACAGAAGGGATTTTAATTTTAAAAATTTGTTTGAGTTTGGCCACAATTCATGTCATTTTAAAAAAGGAATTAAAGTAGGCACATACAAATGTGGAGCCTGCACACAATGCAGTTATTTGTGTAATGCTTCACATATAGAATTAACTAGCAGAAACAAGGTCTTGTATAGTCAAAGTTATGCAAATTGTCTTTCCCATGGACTTGTTTATATCGCCCTGTGTAAATTTTGTAATTCCTTTTATATAGGAAAGACGGACAAAAGCTGAAAAGCCAGAGACACATTTTAAACATTGCTTGTATAATCTTAAAAAGTTGCTTGAATAAAGTGTTCTGTTACCACCATGCATTTCACTGCCAAGTGTTGGGCCTGGAGCCTGTGCATTACAGTTAGAGCAACATACCACTATACCATATAAACTGTTTCTCGAAAGACATGAAGACTGAAACTTATATGGCTATTATTTAGTGACTTCAGTTCTCACTAGCCTCTTAGCACAAAAAACCTGGACAAAGCCAACAATGGGGGAATACAGCCCCCAAACATATTCAGTGAATTCCATTTTCAGTTCTCACTATAGCTCTCAACCTCTTAGCACAAAAAATCTGGACAAAGCCAATAATGGGAAATACAGCCCCAAAAATAGGGACAATTTTCAAATATTGATCTTATAAATTTAGAAAATTGCTAGAATAAAATGTTTTGTTTAGTGTTACCATGTATTTTCTGAAGAATATGAAGCCTGAAATTCAAATACCTGTCACTCCAGAAAACCACAGATTGTATGAGGAACAGAACAGATTCAGAACAAAAAGCTGAGGCAAAAATCTGCAGTGGTGGTGGGTAGGGAATTCAGCCCCTTGCTACCTGTATCCAAGTTATAGGGTTTGAGCATGAGTAACTCTAGCCACCAGGAATATTGAATTGGGGCATTCTACATTCACACACACAGACACACACAACACAGACACACAGTTTCCCTTTGCAGCAGTCTAGGTCTGAGATTGCGAGCAGTGAGACAAACCATCAGTTCAACCTTGCAGCACACCAGGTCTGAAAAAACAAAGTCCTGAGATTGCAAGCATGCTTGCAGCAGGAAAAAACAGCAGCTCCTCCTTGCAGGTGCTTACCTCTTCCCTTGCAGCACACCGGGTCTGAAAAAGAATTTCAGAAACCATCAGTTCCCACTTGCAGGTGCTTGCCTCTTCCCTTGCAGCACACTGGGTCTGAAAAAACAAAGTCCTGAGATTCCGAGTATGCTTGCAGCAAGAAAAAACATCAGTACACCCTTGCAGGTCAGAGTCCTGAGATTACAGCAGCAGTAGTAGTGACTGAAGCAAACAAAAAGATTGGGTCCTAGAGGGTGTCAAATACAAGCCGAGAGCCAATCAGTTGCTATCTAGACTGCAGACATTGTAGTCCGTTCTCCATCCAGTCTATGTGGTTTTTAACCACATAGACTTCTAGGCATCTACACTGATGCCTTCTTTTTGTAATCCGGACTGGTTAGATGGCAGTCCAGATAGGAGTTCCAGTTTCATTTTACAGCTGTAGTGAATAGGAGTTCCGGGACTTTTCATTTTACAGCTGTACTTTTCTGTTCTTTTCATTTTACAACTGGGGGGGCTGCAGTCCTGCAAGTCCAATAGCACGAGCCGCCCCTGCAGTACTGATCCTTTTATTTGAACATCTACTGTTATGGTGAGTACCTTCACATCTTGCACTTAAGTTCTGTTATGGATTATGTATCTTGAAGTTCTACATTTTAATTCAAAAGCATTCCTCATAAAGTGCTTACTTAAACACATATTTAAAATTCAAATATATTGCAGGCATTTGTATTACAGATATGTAACTGATTAATTCAGATGTTTTAATTTTATTGGTTGGTATCACTGTAGTATTATGCAGGCAAGCACACACTTTAACGTTCAAATCATTAAGTTGCAATAGTGTCCCTGGAAGACAAAAGTGTAAGAACCTCTTGCTTCTTAATTTTCTGTTCACTTGTTGAGCTTAATGCAACAAGTTATTTTAATGCTTCAATTCAAGAGCCAGAGGATGAAGACTTAACAGAAACAGTTATAGATTTCTGAACAGAGAAACAATATGAATTACAGACAAAGATTACAGTCTGTATGAATAAGCAGACAACACAGAATAGAAGCTTTAAAATCGCAATGAAGAATAAACTGCATTGGAGCTCTTTCCTTCTTGCAGCTTTTAAATGAAGTCTTGCATACCTCCAGACAATGTTGACAACCTCACTGAGAATTACCACAGAACTCATTTGTTTTCTTTCTGTCCAAAGTTACTTTTATCTGTGGAGCATAGCTACTCAATGCAGAAAGAGAGAGAGAGTAAATATTTATAATTGCAGAATTTTGGCTTTCAGATGATGATTGATATAGAATTAAGAAGTATTGCAAGAGGATGTTTTGAAGGGTATATAACTGAATGCCATTTGTAATAGAAAGTTTACCCAGACTGAATTAGGAAAGCTGTAAAGTAAGAAGTAAATTACATGTAAATTGTAAAGCATTGCATTACTTTTTTCCCTGATGGGTAGACTGGCCTGGATGCTCTTTTCAGCCATGGCAATGGCTCCAAAGCAGCAGCTAGCAGCCTGCACCAGTGGGGAAGATGGATAAAGTCCTGACTACAGTCAGGTGACCCGAGTTTGAGTAGCATCTGGCATGGTTGATGACACACAGGCTGGGAGGGCACATGCCCTGGCACAACTCCATGGCTGATCTCGGATGGATATCAGGGATGCAGAGGGAGTGCTGCCTACAATGAAGGCAAGGCTTTGGCTGAGTCACATGCAGAGGGGATGGACAAAACTCATCAAGCCATTTGTGTGCCATCCCCTTGGATTACAGAAGTGTGCACTGGGGGTAGGATTAGGCCTTAAAGGAAAAAAACCCTTGGCAGTAGTATCCACCTCCTAACTGCCCCAAACATGGTAAAAGTCAGAACAAATGAGGTCAAGGTCTGGTTTGGTCGACTCTGTGGATGGAGAAGAGGTACTGAGAGTACCTGATGGTCAGCTGAGGGAGTACAAAATGAGCAGTTAGCAGTACAGAGAATTAAATAGGTAAGAATAAATGAGAAGCACAAGAATGTAAACCGCAGAATGTCATAAGAGAAAATATTCACAGTCAGAAAATGACAATGCCATTATAGAATAGGTGCATTAGTTGGAAGGGTACAAAATATGTTTCAGCAGGTCATCCTGCAGTTTCATGTATACAGTATTTATGATATGATAAAGCAGTTAATTTTGTAAGCTGATTGCCCAGGTACTGTTTGGCATTTACTTCTCTGATTTCAGAAATAACCAGGATGTCTAGCTAACCAGATTTGCAGAAAACTGCAAGCTAGGTGTAAATGTCAAAACAGAAAGAGCTTACCCAAGTTAATACATGCTGTATGGAAAGGGGCTTAAACTGAATACTAAAACTTTCAGTTAGTACTGTCCCTGTTTTCTGAAATAATAACATGAACAAACTATTTACGCCCATTCAGAAAACTAGTGAAAGAGTTTATCTCCCCTCTCAGTACTCGGCTATAGCTCCTACTAAACTCTTCTGAGCATGGATGTGTCATTACTCTTTGTATCTTTCCCACCTCGTATGCATCCTTTTTTAATTATGTACCATTCACAATATGAGCGTATAGTACCTTGTATCAGCATTTCTTCTCATCCCCTGTAGTGACATAGTTCAACCATCCAATTTTCTCACTCGAGATGTCCAATTTTGGATTCTAAGTGAAAGAGCCTTCAGTAAGCAAATGTAAATAATTAGGATGTCCAATTTTGGATTCTAAGTGAAAGAGTCTTCAGTAAGCAAATGTAAATAATTAATAATAATCAAGAAGTGGAGGCATTTCTGGAAACTGTTACCCGCCTTTATTCCTCTGTGCCATTTGGCCCTGCTTCCTCTCTCAGCATAAGTGTACCAACTGCAATATGCACACTGTGAGATATCTCAACCTGCCACATCAACCCAAAGAGATGAGGCAGCTTCTACACACACACACACACACACACACACACACACACACACACACACACACACACACACACACACACATATATATATATATATATATATATATATATATATATATAAATGTGCGCACACACACATATATATAGCGTATGTGTGGACTATATATATATATGTACACACACACACACACACACACACACACACACACACACACACACACACACACACACACACACACAGTATGGAAGAATCTAGTCCCCTTTTTCTTCTCTTTTTTTGTATGTATGGATATACATGTGTATACATATATGTGTGTGTGTATGTATATATATATATATATATATATATATATATATATATATATATATATATATATGCACACACACACACACTATATATGTGTGTATATGTGCACACACACACACACACATACACAGATATATATATATATATATATATATATATATACACACACACACACACACACACACACACACACACATGTATAAAACATCCATACATAACTATAAAATGCTGATTAGCATTCAGCATTTGCTCTTAAGCAAAACAGATACATAAAATGCATTTTCAGACAAAATTGTTTGCTCATATTTTAATAAATCTTCATTGTCCATACATCAATTTTTATACTGTCAGAAAGTTTTTGAATAAAAAAGTTTTAGACTCTACCTTCCACCTGAGGTTAATTTGATACCCTTCCAACAACCATTCATGATTCAGCCCTCTATTTGTTTTGTTATATAATGATTACAGTGTGCCTGCCCTTTCCCTTAAAACGTTATACTTTTTAAAATATTGGAAAAATGTATTGGCTGCAAGTCTTCTACCCTAGGAAAAGTCTGCTCCTGCTGACCCCTTTTGTGGTGTGGGCAATCACATGTCTGCACCAACATTTTGCCCATCTTCTTAGCCCCACTTGGAAAATGTATACTTGCTTTGGTGGATATAGTAAGCTGAACCTGTATCCCTTTAATTTGTATTCTTTGCACTGGGACAAATGCTGTCAGTTTCTTATGTGTAGGAGCTAAGCAATCCTGCTCAATGTAACAGGCTAGAGGAATTGTGCGCTGTCTCAAATGTACAGATCTAGTTAAAAGGTGAGTAAAACACTTGTAGAATATGACAGCTATCAAAATGTACAAGTAAACCCTCTATCAACAGATGGCACCAACGTATAACCTATCACTTTTAGAGCTGTTATTATATACAGCCAAAATATCATGAATACAGTGCTAAACATCACTTCAAAATCACCTGTACTTTGAAGTATGGATACCTTCATCCCCTCCATTTTTAGATCACCTCTTTCCTTCAACTGTATATAAAAACACACACACACACGCACAATCTGATTAAGCCACAACTTGTACTAGGGTCCTGTATTAGTCACAGATGTATCTACATGTGCACTTATCACACTGCTCATGCAAAATAAATAAATAAATAACAGTCAGCTACTTCAGTCAGTCCAAAACCCTTCTGCTTATCCAACTAATAATCCTGTTGGTGCCTTAAATTATACAAACCTCTACAAGTATCTAGCCATCCTCTTTCATAATAAATTCTACCATCACTTTTTTGTCATCATCAATATTTTTACCTCAAGCCACAGTCTCACGCTCAGTTTCAGTGTCTTAGGATCCTAGGAGGTTACTAGGCTAATGGCCCTGGGGCCCTTACAAGCCTAGCCAAGAGTTTATATCCAAAAAATAAACCTCAGTCAACACTTTACATTCCTATATCATATGAATTCAGTCAGCGATTATTTCAAAATCACATCTCCAACATTTAATTCTATTTGATTTATACAGAATTGTAATTTTGTTAGGAGTGACAAAAGCTCACTATAAGAATTTACAAGTGAAAATGTTCTAATGTAATGAAGATATGGTTTTATCTGTATATTTTAAAATTATTTTCTTGTATTCGTCAGATAAATATTTATTCATTTTTGAGGAATAGCTCCAATAGGAATTGTCTAAATATGTGAAATATAACTTAAGAATTTTGTACATTTCTGACAAATATTTTCATTGCATTATTATTGACATTTATTAAGAACTGCAATAATTCGGGGCACAATTTCTTATCTAGGTTAAATATCTTATTTATCTCTGTCTTCACAAACTCTCTAAATATTTGTAAACTTAACCAATTGGCAGAATCCTGATTGTATTGTATTTGAACCTTCAATTTTCAACAGTATATCTATATATATATATATATATAAGTACCATTTCAGAATTTATGCCAATAAATTAGGTTACTTTGTTGTTTCAATACTAGCATTTTGTTGAGGTTATGACTTTCCAAGCAGTCATTTGTATATCTAATTGGAAACATAGAAAATATCAATATCTTTAATACAATGCTTAGAATATGCGAAGTTTTGGAAAGAGGAAATTATGTTATTTAAATAGGGATTTAAGGTGTAATTCCACTTATGCAAAAATCTTTTAATAACCAGATAAAGCTATTAGGGACTATTTTTTATGACTGGTTGTGATATATTTATTATTTACTAATAATATTTATTGATGTATTTGTTTCTATTTTGAATCATAAGATGAATTTATCAACAATGCTATAACTTTCACAATTGTTGAAGTAACATACACGTGAATATCAGGGAATCCTATTCCACCATTATCCCAACCTTTTCTGTGCCAATCAAAAGAAATTCTTGAGGGACTTCCAAGATGACTGCACATTGAGTAACAACTTAATTCTGGCTCCCCACTGTGAAAACAGAACATCAACAGGAAAAGTACTGTAGCTGTTCAGCAAAAAGAAGTGCAAGCTCCAGGCATGACTTCCAGTAACCCCAAGAAAAGTATAAAGCAACTGCATACAGACCTGACTAAAATAAATAAAATACTGATGAGTACATCAACTCAAACAATAACAGGCTGGAAAAAATGGAAGAAGCTTTAAACCGATACTCAGATAAGATGATAAAACTGCAAAACTCAGTAGTCAAAATGAAGAAAAGGCTGGCTGAATGTGAGAGTGCATAAAAGAGGTGTTTCAAAAAATAGTATAATTAGAGGACAGAGTATGTAGAGGAAATCCAAGATTTTCTGCTTTACTTGAGAAGCTGGAAGGAAAAGACTGTATTAATTTCATGAAAACACAAATAAGCAACTGGACTGTATTCCACAAGAAGAATTTGTTAATTGAAAAGACACATTGTATTTATGTTCCAAATATGGCTATGAGAAAATGACCTAGACCTTTATTAGTAAAAATGCAATCTTACCAGTAGAAGTTGATTCTGACAAAACTGTGGCAGAAGGACAAAGTATTAAAAGTGGGAGACAACAGAGTGTTTGTGGAGAATGACCACTCAGTGTACACCAGGCAGAAGAGGGATAAATGTATTCCATTATATAGGGAATGTCAAAAAGCAGGTGTGAGATTCAAACTGCTGTACCCAACTATCTTTAGAATATTTTTCCCTGGAGGAACAAAAACATTTTTTGATGAAGTACATGCTAAGGAACAAATACAAAACTTTGTCCAACAAAACGTAAGCTGTGAAACAGAAGGTGATTTTGCTTCTTGTTCTTATGGTAATAAAGGTCACAAAGAAACTGTGACAGTGGGACCTTTCCCAGTGTTTCAATAGTAAATGCTTGAAAGAAGGAAAAAGCACAAGAGTTGACTAGAAGAATTGAGAGTCCACTGGAGATGAAGCAGAGAAAGGGATTGGGGATGGAGATGAACAGTAATAGAAGAAGAAAATCTGGAATATTGGACTTTCTTGGGCTTTGTTAAACGTGTAAGGGACACTAAAACATATGCCCTACTTCATGCCATTAGTGTTTGGAAAAATACTCAGTAGAGGGGAAGAGGAGGGAGAGAGTTAACTGCAAGTAAAACAATATTTTTCTTAACAGTATTACTTAAGTGGTGCATGATTTTCTCTGCATGTTATAACGTTTTTTTTGTTATTTTAAGTGTAATGCGGATACTAATAAAAATAGGCATTTTTGTTTATTCTTTTTGTTTCTTTCTCCCTTCTTCTCTCTTTCTCCTTGTTCAGTCTTAGGAAAAGTAGGCACTGCAATGTAAAAAAGTGATCTGGTTAAAAGAGTATGTCAAAAGAAAATTTAGTGTGTTTTTCTCATTCTTGCATGGGGGAATGACTGGGTTAAGGCCATTAGCTTTATATAGTAACAGGTTTTAACAGAAAGCAAGTAAATGAAAAGAATATTGAATGTTGTAAGGTCTTTTTTCTACTAAACAGCCTTATATCTGGTTCTCATGTCACTAGCAAACAATCCGATAAAGAGAAATGGCTTGGAGAAAATGTTTTCTGAAAGGATTTAAGTGTTTTCCCAGCTGGGAGAGCCATAAAGATAAGGCAAAACCAGACAGCACTTAATAGAATCACAGGCTTTACCGTAGCATAGATAATCTTTTTTCTGTTTAGCTTGAGTTTGTGTGCGGCTGTCAGTTTGAAATGTTTGTTCCTATTAAGGGGTAAAACTTCAATATTTGAAGTTGTACATAATTGTGTGTGTTATTATTAAGTTAGTTGGTTTTAGGGGTACTGGGGGTGTGTGTATCTTTATTTGAGGGCTTTCAGTAAAAGAAAAAGTTCTGCAAGATGTGGCATAGGCTCAAATGGAGATGACAAGAAACTGTTGTTTAAGACATTAACCTGCCAATTAGTGCATGCATGTAACACAAAAGCTAGAACTAGACATTTAACAAAAAAGCTGCAATACATAAAAGGTGGAAATAATAATCCCTCAAGAATATGATTATTTCTATAATGTCTTTAAACATTAATGGTTTCATAGATACATGCAAAAAAGAAAGAATAGTGAACTATATTAAAAAATGTAGACTGCAAATAGCTATGCTACAGGAGACACACATGGAAAGAACTGAACATGGGAATTTGATAAAGAAAGATTTTCAGGATGACTATTCATCAGAATACCTGGGGTAAAGGAAGAGAGGAATACTTCTATTAATTGTAAGAGATGCTCCAATAGACATAGAAGAGGAAAAAAGACAATAATGGTAGATTTGTACTAAGAGGCTAGTGGCAAGGGAGGAGGATTACACTGGCATGTATTTATATTTCACCTAAAACTGCTAGCTTAAGAAAATTCTGGAAGAAATAATCAGCATTCAGCAAAGAATATTTACTAGAATTTGATTTGTAGCAGGGAGGATGTGGCTGGGGGCCCATAAAGGAAAGTATAACAAAGGAGGGTAGACTTTTGAAGAAATGTATGAAAATAGCTGGCATGGACGATGTGAATTCAGTACTAGGAGTTCAGAGTGAATTTACATATTATTCCCCAAGATACAAAAACTGGCTAGGCTAGACAGAATTTACATTTCACAGGAACATGTGCATTTATTTGAAGGTCTTGATATGCACCCAATGACTATTCCAGATCATGTCCCAGGACCACCACTCCGCATTCCTGGAAACACTGGGAAACATAAAGGTCCTACCAAACACCCTGATATTGGGTGATTTCAGTTACCTAAACATTAACTGGGAGAACTACTCAAATATGAACTCCCTTGCCCAACATTTCCTAGAATTTATAAACTCAAATGCCCTGGATCAACTGGTCAACACCCCCACCAGAGGTGACAACATATTGGACCTGGTCATCACCAACATGGACAACTGGAGTTCCACAACAGAGGTCAACCCCTCGCTGGTTAGATCTGACCATCAACTAATCACTCTGGATATCCACATTCGGCCACCACCCCCGGTCAAAGAAACCACCTTGAAACACTTTTCAAAAGCAAACATCACGTTACTTAAGACCGAGGTGGGAAGTTTCAAAGCCCCCATGCTAAAGGATAACGCTGTCCAAGCTGCAAAATCCTTTACTAATGCACTCTGTGGGCACCTACAAGAATGCATGGATCGTGCTATCCCAAACAAAACCAAGACTCACTCCTCCAAGAAAAGGAAACAAATCAATAGAAGGAGGAAACTAGTACAGAAAAGAGTAAAATCCCAAGAAGAGAAGACATCCCTGATCAGTATCAGCAAGACACTATGTTCCCTCATAAAATCATCCAAGGCTAGCTTCAAAAGAAAAATTGCCATGGACTCCAAAGATAACCACAAGGCATTCTTTATCTATGTCAAGAATCTAAGTGGCAATTCTCAGATCTGCTCGGAGTTAGTGCAGAATGGCACAAAGTACACTGAATCGACCAATATAGTCAACATCCTGGCAGACAGGTTCAGTGCAAACTTCACCCCCCTCTCACCCCCAAAAGGGACCATAACTATACCAGAAGAATGTAGTGCCCCTGAAATCACAGACACTCAGGTTAAAACAGCCCTCTCCAAAGCCAAAAACACAGCATCAATGGGACCGGACGGTGTCCCAGGATGCATCTTACACGAGCTCAAAGATGAACTAACCATTCAACTCAACACACTGTTTAAACTCAGCCTCTCCACAGGCTATGTGCCCATAGAGTGGCACAATGGGCTCCGAGAACTATCGCCCTATAAGCCTGACTAGCTTGGTCTGCAAAGCTATGGAGCGCATCATCATGGATCTTATTAACAGAGACATTGGAAACCTCCAAACACTGGACCCTAGCCAGTTTGGCTTTGTTAAGGGCAGATCATGCCTCATAAACCTGGTGGACTTATTTGAGACAGTTACCAAGACTATAGATGAGGGAAAGGTGGTCCACACAGCCTACCTAGACCTTGCAAAGGCCTTTAACACCATTCCCCACTCAGGTATTATAGACAAGCTCACCAGCCTGAACATAAACCCCCTACATCACGAGATGGGTTGCCAACTGGCTCACGGACAGAACCCACATGGTAAGAGTTGCAGGAGCTAGGTCTGACTCTAAACCGGTTACAAGTAGTGTTCCCCAGGGCTCAGTCCTAGGACCCTTCCTGTTCAGCATACTACTTCGAGGGTACAGGCAGCACACAGGGACTATGGCTGACCAAGTTCACAGATGACTGCAAACTATGGGGCTATAATTGACTCTCCGGCTGACACAGACATCCTCCAAAAGGGTCTCACTGAGACAGATACCTGGTGTCAAAACCATGGCCTCAAGCTAAATGCCAAAAAGTGCATAGTCATCCCCTTTTGGAAAAAACAAAGTACCCACAAACTACCACATAGGTGGAACCCCCCTAAATACGGAAGACGTAATAAGGGATCTGGGGACCCAAGTAGATAGTAGTCTCTCTTTTGATAATCACATTGCCAAAGTGGTTAGAAAATCCTTCTATGTGGTCCACCTAATCACAAAAGGGTTTGCATCCAGATCGAAAGAGGTCATTGGGCCCCTCTACACATCACTCATCAGACCAATCATAGAGTACAATGCTCCATTTGGGATGTACCTTAGAAGACACCTGCAACAACTGGAAAGACCACAGAAGTTCCTCACCAAGAGGATCACTGGCCTCAAGCAGATGCCCTATGCAGCTTAACTGAAAAAACTCCAGTTGTAATCGGTTGTATACCGCCTACTCAGAGGTGATCTCTGCCTGACATGCAAGGCCATATCCAACCCAGAATTGATGGACGTGCTCCACATAAAGAAAACCACATCCCCTCGAGCCACACGCTCCAGGGATCTAAACCTCAACACAGCAATAAATAGGACATGCTGGAGGGATAGATTTATGTCCTAGGGACTTCCCATGCTATGGAACAAGATTACAGTCTACATTAGGCAGAGCTCTTCGCTAACCCACTTCAAGAGAAACTTTGACGAGTGGATGGGAAACAGAAAGTTTACCCCAGGGATCACTTCAATGCCTCTGCTGGACAGAGGCACAGGGAACTAATCTAAGGGGGTGGCGAAAGCCAACACATTCTGGCTAGGCTTATAAATGCCTTCGGGCAGATAGCCTAGTACCTACCTATGAACCTATGTGCCAATAATAACTAACATAAAAACACAGGGTAATGAAATAAAAATGAGACAATGGCAGTTTCCCACCTATCTCTTGAAAAGAGAGGAATTTAAGGAACGGGTAGTGGAAATTGTTCAGGAGCTATTAGAGAAGATAGAAATTTCTTCCAAAAATATAACTAGGGGAATGGGATACAATTAAAGTGTATGTATTTATTAATTTAACATGTGTTGACTGGGAAAGTCCAACTAGGACAGACCCTATTTTCAGATGAGGCCTGGGGAGAAACACTCCAGACCCATGTCCTTAGAATGTGGGAGGAAACCAGAGTACCTGGAGGAAAACCACATGAATGTAGGGAAGACCTGCAGACTCTGCAAAGGAGGCACCCTAGCCGAGAATCGAACCAGAGAACCTCTTGCTGTGAGGTGACAACATTAACCTCTGCACTACTGCACTGCCCAAAATAGAGTTTAAAAACAGGGTGAAAAAAAAAGCAAAGGAGATATGTTTAAGAAATAGCAAAAATTATTTAGCGGGACTAACAAATGTTAAAGTATTGTAGAATAGGGGGAATCTCACAGAAGAAGAAGAGGAGCAAGTGCAGATTGCTTAACAGAAAATAAGGGATTACCTCCATAAAATGCATGTTACTGTTAAGTAACTGTTTTTTTTTTATGATAAGTCTAGAGCACAAAAACTTTTAGAACAATGACTCAAGCATCAGAAAGTAGAAAGGGCTGTTGCCAAGTTTAGGAATCCTATAACAAGGCAGATAACATGAGATCCTGTAGAGGTATTAGAAATACTTTGGAAATTCTATGAAAGTCTATATAAAACCAAGAAATATAAAAAATATGCCAAGGTTATACCTGATGGGGCTCAATTACTAACAGTTAGGATAGGGGGAGATGGGATAAAAATGGTGATGTATAACCACTCTACAGGACAGTCCCCAGGAATAGATGGTATTCCTGTGGAAGTTTGGAATCTAGGAGGAGAAAAACTGATAAAGATCTGGAAGGTTTTAACAGAATTTTAAGAGGAGGAGAAGTACCAATTTCTGGAAAAAAGCAGTGGTAGCTGTAATACCTAAAGAGGGTAAAGATCACCAGACCCAGCTTCATACAGGCCAATTTCAGTACTAATCCTAGATTATAGGTTCATAGGTTCATACTAGGCTATCTGCCCTAGGGCATTTATAAGCCTAACCAGAGTGTGTTTGGCTTTCGCCATCCATTTTAAATTAATTTTGCTATGCTCTTTTTCGAGGTTAGTATACTGTGCCTCTGTCTAACAGTGACACAGAAGTGATAGCCGGTGTAAACCTACAATCTCCCATCCACTCATCAAGATTCCTCTTGAAGAGAGTCAATGAGGGACTCTGCCTAACCTGGACTGGGATTTTATTCCAGAGTGAAGGGAGCCTCTGGGTTATGAATCTGTCCCTCCAGCATGTCCTATTTATTTCAGTGCTGAGGTTCAAGTCTCTCGAGCACGTAGCTCGATGGGATTTGGATTTTCTGATGTGCAGCTTGTCCATTAATTCCGGGTTGGACATGGCTTTATATGTCAGGCACAGAGCGCCTCTGAGCAGGCGGTATGCCACTGAATAGAGCTGAAGTTTCTTTAACCGGGCAGCATATGGCATCTGTTTGAGCCCTTTGATCCTCTTGGTGAGGTACTTTTGGGGTCTTTCCAGTTGCTGCAGGTGTCTGGTAAGGTACATCCCAAAAGGGGCATTGTACTCAATTATGGGCCTGATGAGGGATGAGTAAAGAGGCACGATGACCTCCCCTGATCTAGATGTGAATCCCTTCATGATTAGGTGGGCTATATAAAATGTTTTTCTAACCACTTTGGCCACGTGGTTGTCAAATGAGAGATTGCTATCAACTTGGGTCCCCAGGTCCCTAATTACTTCTTCTGTACTTAATGGATTACCACCTATGTGGTAATTTGTGGGCACTTTGTTTTGCCAAAGGGATGACTATACACTTTTGGTGTTTAGCTTGAGGCCATGGCTCTGGCACCAGTTGTCTGTTTCTATGAGGCCCTTTTGGAGGATGCTTGTGTTGGCTGGAGAGTCGATTATGGCGCCCAGTTTGCAGTCATCTGCGAACTTGGTCAGCCACAGTCCTTCCATGTTGGCCTGTACCTCCGAGAAATATATACTGAACAAGAGAGGTCCCAGGACTGAGCCTTGTGGGATGTCACTTGTAACTGGTTTGGAGTCTGACATGGCTCCAGCAATTCTAACCATGTGGGTTCTGTCCTTGAGCCAGTTTGCAACCCATCTAGTGACATAGGGGTTTATATTTAAGCTGGTGAGCTTATCTATAATGCCCAAGTGGGTATCGAAGGCTTTTGCGAGGTCCAGGTAGGTGGTGTGGACCACCTTCCCCTCGTCAATGGCCTTGGTGACTGTTTCAAAGAAATCAACCAGGTTTAAGAGGCAGGATCTGCCCTTAACAAAGCCGAACTGGGTAGGATCCAGTGTCTGTAGGTCCCCAATATCTTTATTTATGAGGTCCATGATGATCCTTTCCATAGCTTTGCAGACCAAGCTAGTCAGGCTTATGGGGCGATAGTTTCCAGGATCCGTTGAGGCACCACCTTTGTGGAGAGGGACCACTGTTGCTGTACGCCACTCTTTGGGTACATATCCTGTAGTAAGGCTGAGATTGAACAGTAGTTTTATGTTTGGGTTTAGCTCTTCTTGGAGTTCATGTAGGACGCAGCCCGGGACACCGTCTGGTCCCATTGATGCTGTGTTTTTTGCTTTGGAGAGGGTGGCTCTTACCTGAGCATCTGAGATGTCAGGGGGGCAGCACTCTGCTGGGATAGATATTTGCCCTTTTGGTGCGGGGGGGGAGAAGTTTGCGCTAAACCTGTCAGCTAGGATGTTGGCAATGTTTGTGGGTTCGTTGTATTTTTTGTCATTTTGGACTAATTCTGAGCATATCTGGGAATTCCTACCCAGGTTCCTAACAACTAAAGAAAGCCTTGTGATTATCCTTAGTGTCCTGTGCAATATTTCTCTCCAAGCTGGCCTTAGATGATTTTATGAGTGCCCATAATTTTTTGCTAATACTGATCAGAGATGCCTTCCCTTTTTGGGATTTTGCTCTATCATGTAGCAGCTTCCTCCTTCTATTGTATAGTTTGTTTATGGCTGGGATCCACCAGGCAGGACGTCTGCCTTTGGAGGATTGGGTCTTGGTTTTATTTGGGATTGCATGATCCATGCATTCCTGAAGGTGTTCATAGAATGCATTTATAAAGGATTCTGTGGTCTGGGCCTTATTTTCCACAGGCCCGGAGGCTTTGAAGGATTCCACCTTGGTTTTGAGGAGTGTGAAATTTGCTTTAGAGAAGTTTTCCACTGTGGTTTTCTGGGCAGGGGGTGGGGTTGGGATGTGAATATCCAGTGAGATTAGTTTATTGTCTGATCTTACCAGTGAGGGATACACTTCTGGTCTGGAGCATAGAGTCCCCATGTTGGTGATGATCAGGTCCAGTATGTTTTCCCCTCTTGTGGGAGTGGTAACAAGTTGTTCCATAGCATTTGAGTTTATAAATTCTAGGAACCTTTGGGCTAGGGTGTTGGAGCTAGAGTAATGCTCCCAGTCTATGTTTGGGTAGTTGAAGTCGCCCAATATAATGGTGTTTGGAGAGACCTTCATATTTTCCAGTGTTCTCAGGAAGGCCGAGTGGGGTTCCTGGGTTTGGGAGGGTGGTCTGTATCAGGCTATAAACTGGAAGGCAGTTTTACCCACTGTTAGTTGCACATGGATAGTCTCTGATGCTTCGTGCTGTGCCACCAACCTGGAGGTGTGGGTATCTTTGACGAATATTGATACTCCTCCTTTTGTGGTTCGGTCCAAGTTTTGGGGCCGAAAAGCATGGTATGAGGTATAACCTGGTAGTGCTGGGGTGCTCTTGGAGCCTTGAACCAAGTTTCTGTTACTGCACAGATATCGATGTTCTCCATGCTAAGGAGAGTTTCGAGTGCATGCATCTTGAAGTTTAGACTTCTGGCATTGAGTAGCATTACTCTTAGTTTCTTATCCCTTGTGATACCTATGGAGGTAGGTTTGTCTTTTGAGTCTTGCCTAAAAAAGGCACTATGGGGGTAGCAAGAGCCTTTGCCAATATCTGAAAGCCCAGGGGTGACAGGTGCAAGCTGTCCCTAGCGAAGCATCGTGGCTTGTCGAGCATGTCATCCCAGGCTGACAGGCATTGGATCCCCTTTGAATGACACCAATACTTAAGCCAATTGTTGAAATTGATCATCTTGTCTTCATATTGTGGCATCATTCTTGGTGAGGGTAAGATGCTACTCCAGGTCAGGGTCATACCGGCCTGGGCTACATACTCAGAGAGCTCCTCTATTCTCTTTTCATGTAGTCCAGGGAGGTACGTCTCAGGTCATTCACACCAGCATGGACAATGACTGAGTCATATTTGTACTTGCCTTGGAGTGACCTGAGTGCTTGTGTTATGTGGCGGATCCTAGCGCCCGACAGGCAGCTCACTGTGACCTTCTCCTTGTTCAGCCTGGTGAGCGGGACATCAGTGTGCCTGATGATAGAGTCACCTATTACAAGTGTATCAGGTGTGTTGTTTAGCCTTAAGGGCTGTGACTGTTCTGCACACTGGCTTTGTGAGCTGTGTGTTGCACGTGTTTTGTTTTGGGGTAGCGTTGCTTGGGTGTCTGCTTTGGAGGTCTCTGCTGCTTAGGCAGATTTTTATTTAGAGCCTCCAGTATGTTTTGTGTGTTTATGTGTTTGGTTTGCTGTCGTGGTAGGTCTATGTGAGACTGGAATTGTAGTGAGTGTGTTTCCTTCTCCTCCTGACTGGTTACGCCAGTACTGAGTTGAGAGAGCTTAGCCTCCAGTTTGGCTATATGGTTGCATCTCTCACATGTGTTGGAATTTGTTGGGAGGAGGAGAGGGTTGTCTGTGTACATGAGGCAGTTGTAACATTGCCTCAAGATTCCCAGATTCACCAGCTGGACCAGAGAGGAGATTGACAAGTGACCTTTGGACATGCTAGAATAGTATTGGGAATTACTTTATAATTGAAAAAAAGGGCCAATGGGGAACAAGGTACTTAAGGGGAGTTTGTGAGGGTTATGAAGTGTTCATGTCTATAATGGCTAAAAGAATGAAAAAACTAATGCCAAAATTGAAAGATATGGATCAATGTGGATTTGTGGACGGGAGGCAAACATTTGACAGCATTAACAGAACATTGATGATCCAGAGGGGAGCAGAGTGTAAGAAAATACCACTGCTGTTGGTGGGTCTTGATGCAGAGAAAACATTTGACAGAGTAGGCTGGGGGTTTATGAGCTGGGCAATAGAAGAATTTGCATTCCTGATAAAATTATAAGGTTGATGAACAGGATATATGAGGGATCGGAGGTGAAAATTAAAGTGAGTGCAGTCCTGTCTGATAATTTCTGCTTGAGCAGTGGAACCAGGCAGGGGTGTCCTCTTTCTCCTTTGTTATTTGCATTATATTTAGAACCGCTGGCAAAGAAAATAAAGGACTCAGCATTTCAAGGATATAATTGGTATTGTAGTCAAGAAAAGCTGGATCTATTTGCAGATGATGATATTTTATACCTGATAAAACCAGAAAAGGACATTACAGTGTTGTGGGACATTTTTGAGACAATTTCAAATCTTTTCAGGATATAAAATTAATGAAGCTAAAGCAAAGGCAATTGCAGTAAATTATGTACCCACACATGAATTGGTTCAGCAATATCCATATATATGGAGACATGATAAAATGAAGTATTTAGTAGTATGGATTAAAATGATACCAGTGTGGCAGCTAAGGATATGTGGGACAGACTAAACAAAAACTGATAAATTGGCAGCTTTGCTATATGGATATGGATAGTAAGATATAAGCAGTTAAAATGTTTTTAGTCCCTTTAGTCTCATACACAGGCCAGGCATATTTTTATCAACCAGAGGAGAAGTTGTGGAGAGCAATAAAGAGCTTAAGGATTTTATTTGGGAGGGGAAGATGGCAAGAGATAAGATGATCATAAACAGGGCAAATTGGGATTACCTGATCTGAATGGGTACTTCAGAGCTACACAGTTAAGACTCCTATACATAGCACAAGCAGAAACCTACAATGAAAAATGGAATGGGATGATGATGAAACAGGGGGATGCTCAAGAAACAAGGAGAGACTGGGATGTTGGATGCAGATATTTCAGGAAAATAACAATAATCATACAAATATTATATTCATAAAGTAGCAGAAAGTATTCTAACAAATAAACCAACATGGGAAGGGAGAAGGGAGATTCTGTTGATAGGGATGACTGCAATTAGGGATACAGACAATAGGCAAGAGGGATTGTAATTTATTGGAGAAAACTGGCAAAGGAACCAAGATATCGGGAGCAAATAACTAGAGAGAGAAAGGTAATACAATGGGAATACCATAAGAATTTATTTGGAGTGCAGGTTAGAGATTGCATTCCCTATCAAGGACTGATATCAGAGTATAGGCAAAGAGAAAGAAATGGGAGGGGGTCCTAAATGAAAAAACATCAC
Organism: Protopterus annectens; assembly: GCF_019279795.1. NCBI lineage: Eukaryota > Metazoa > Chordata > Ceratodontiformes > Protopteridae > Protopterus > Protopterus annectens. The sequence continues at coordinate 1,670,995,361 of NC_056735.1, read as the reverse complement.
TGGTAGAGTTGTTGTTAGAATCTAGAGTAGAAGTTGCCATTAAAAAAGGAATAAGTAGTAGAGCATGTAAAACAGTGCATGATAATTATAAGAATCAATCAGAGGAGGTTAGAAAGGATTGGAAAGAGAGACTGGATAAATAATTTATTTTATTTATTTTATTAACCAGGAAAGTCCATCTGGACATATGTCCTTTTTTAGTGGAGGCCCGGGGAGAAAAGCTCATAAATATAATACAAATGAGATATATAGCTTACATTGTAGATATTACAGATTATAGATACAACATTTACGAAAATACAGCAATATATACATTTCAAGTACATAAAAACAGATTAGCTACAATTCTAAATTCAAAAAAAGTTTTACTTTTCTAGTCATTGTTATACAGAAGATTAAGTAATTTTGTATGACTAGATTCAATAGATAGGAGTGACATACATCCTGAGGGGTAGAACTAAATGTACATTTACAAGAAGTATTCTATTAAGGAAGCGTAGGTGGGGTGAAACAGGTGTAGTAGATCAATAGGAGTTTTAATGTAGTCAGAAGAGTTCAAGGCATCACAGTTGAGAGGTGAGATAGGTAAGTAGGATTGTAGTTGCTCTAGCCTGGGGTGTGGCAGGTGCATAGCCAGGAGTTAGTGAGGTGGGTTTTTAGCAAATTTTTAAACTGTTTAGGTGAAGAGGTATTCATAAATGAATTGGGTAGAGTGTTCCAGAGTTTGGAGATACAGTACAAGAAGAGGGCTTCACCTGCTGCATTTTTTACTTTGGTGACTTGCAGGAGTAGATTATTGTTTGAGCAAAGGGCTCTAGATGCGAAGTATAGTTGGACTAGGTTTTTTTCTGGTTGATGAAGGATTTTATGAGTTAAGGTTAGTTGATTAAATTGAAGTAAGAGAGCCAGTTCAGTTGTTTGAGGGACTGGCAGTGATGGAATTTATATGGGGCATTTATTGCAAATTTAGAGATTTTGTTATAGCAGGTTTCAAGCTTGGTTAGGTCAGTTTTGCAGAGGTTTGTTAAGATAGGGGATGCATGTAAAAGTGTCGATAACAGGTGCGTTCTAGCAATTGTTGCTTTTGTTAGTAGTTAGATATTGTTTATTCCTGTAGAGGAGGCCAAGTTTTTTGTGATGGTTTGGTCTATATGGAGATCAGATTTTAGATTATTGTCAATAATAACACCCAGAAGTTTGGTATGGGTGGTGGGGATAATTATGGTTTTGTTCTTAGAGAAGATCTGAAAGTTTGTGGGGGGAGGTTTCTGGTGGGAGAGAAAAGCATAAGTTCATATATGCCTTGAAAATAGGAGGGGAGGTGATGTTAGAATAAGAACTGAAACACTTGAAGCAGACTCAGGGCAGATGTGGGGTATGGTCTTAATGACCACATCCCTATAAGACCCATTCTCAAAGCACGACCCCTACGAAGATGAATTTTAAGTCTTACAACTCTTAGATAGATATATGTGTATGAACTGTAGTTTTTGTATATATTTGTTTTGATATTTTTATATATTTATATATGAATTTTTATGAGTTCCGTTATGTGAGTTTTTATATTTGTATTTATGAGCTTTGCATATGCACTTTATTGAAAGGGTCATTTTATGAAATGTGAATGTTTCTTTAAAATTAATTATTATAAGTCATGTGATTTTGACTACTATAAAACAGGTGTTTCATGTAACTGCACTTCATTCACCTGAGGAAGCTGATTGTGAAAGCACTTGTGTGTGTGTGTCAGTCTGACTATCATTAAAATTGAGTTTTGAACCTGGAGCCTGATCTCTACAAGTTTTTTTACTTTGTTGGATTATCTGGACTTGTGCTTCATTACAGTGGAGATCTCTGTGATTTGTTGGTTTGTGCTGTTGTTGATATAAAATATATAGTTTCTTATATATATATATAAAAGTTGTTAATGGAATGATATCAAATAATTAGAGTAGCATTCACTTTTACAAGTTAAACCTGGATCACACATAAAAAGAAGTTATGTCTTACCATAACGTTCCATCTGTGTTGTGGATCTTTGTTCATTCATTACCGTTTCCCAGCTCGTGCAAGCCAAAAACTCTCAGCTAAGACCTACCCTTAATGCCCCTCTCCTAGTTATTCCAGATTGAGTTTGCCCACCTAGATAAAAGATGTAGTAATAGAAAAGATAGTAGGAGGCTCTGTCTGAGCAAATACCCTAACCAGGAGTTCCTAAAGTACACCAGGAGTCCAGGCAGGGGGAAGGAGGGCAGGAAGTAATGAATGATCAAAGATCTACAACACAGATGGAACGTTATGGTAAGACATAACTTCTTTATCTGATGTTGTAAATCTTTGTTCTTTCATTACAGTTAGGACCGAAGTCCCCAGCTACTTGAGTCCTTGGTGACCCTAAGGAAGGATATTCCTGAGCAACATAGAACCAAAAGATGCTTGTCCCCTGGAGGTCAAATCCAATTTGTAATGAGATATAAAGGTATGAGGTCTTGCCCAAGTGGCTGCTGCACATATATCATCCATAGAGGCTCTGGAATGAAAAGCTACAGAAGTAGCCATAGATCTGGTATAATGAGCCTTTATTCTGGAAGGTAAGGATAGCTTATTCTGTTGGTAGGTAAAGGTAATGACGTTTCTAAGCCAAGAGGATAAAGTCACTTTGGAAACAGGTTTACCCAATCTGGGTCCTGCAAAGGCCACAAACAATTGATCTGTTTTCCTGAAAGATTTAGTCCTGTCCAAATAGCAATGAAGCTGCCGATGCACATCAAGGGTCTGCAAAAGGTACTCCCATCTATTAGAATGCCAAGGGAAGAAAACCAGCAGGTCAATAGATTGGTTAATGGAAAAAACAGAAATTACCTTGGGCAAGAAAGAAGGGTCAATACGAAGGGACACCCTATTCGTGTGGATGATCAAGTAAGGACTCTTGACACTCAAGGCCTGCAGCTCAGATACTCTTCTCACTGAAGTAAGTGCTACTAGAAGTATGGTTTTCCATGACAAAAATTTCAAATTACATGAATCAAAGGGTTCGAAGGGAGAACCTGTGAGAGACTGAAGCACCAGAGTCAAGTCCCAGGGTTCTAAAGGAGGCTTGACCGGAGGTTTAACATGTAATATTCCCTTCAAAAAGGTCTTGCATAGGTGGTGTGACATAATTGAAGAATTATCAAGATCATTATGAAAATTGGCGATAGCTTCTAAATGTACAGTGATCGTTGAAGCTGAGGCTCCTGTATGTAAAAAGAGTAGTAAGGTATTGTAGGATCCTTTGCATAGGCATAGAGAAAGGGTCTAAGTTCTGGTCTTTGGCCCAAATAGAGAACCAAGTCCATTTACTAGAATAAACATTTCTAGTGGAAGGTTTGTGTGAGGTCAGAAGAATTTCACGAACAGGAAATGGGATGTCAGGCAGCCTATCAATCATTGGAAGTGGAGGAACCAAGCTGTGAGCTTGAGACTGTGCAAGTTCGGATGAATCAGTCCCTGAGGATGAGATAACAGGTCCTGGGAATGATCCAGAATCCACTGGCTGTGAATCAGATGAGGACATAGAAATGGGAAACAGACTTGACGTGGCCAGTAGAGGGCAATGAGGATCATTTTGCTTCTCAATCTCTGAGTTTTCCAGAGAAATTGTGGGATGAGGGGAAATGGGGGAAAGGCATACAGAAGACCCGGGGCCAATCATGTGTTAGAGCGTACCTTGGTGATTCTCCCTGAGGGAGGATCAGGGCAAAATAACTTCTGCAATTGTACTTTAGAGGGGAAGCAAACAGGTCACATCAAGGTTTGCCCCAGCGCTGGAAGATCCGATCTGCTGTTACAGGGTTGAGGGACCACTCGTGAGGCATCAGGATATTCCTGCTCAGATTGCCCACAATAAGGTTGGAACTCCCAGGAATGTGCGTTGCTATAAGAAAGCGGTTGGAAACTATCGACCGGTGCCAAATCATCATGGCTTCCCAACACAGGGGGTAAGACCTGGTTCCACCTTCATTGTTGATATACCAGATGACTGACATGTTGTCTGACTGAATTACAATGGTCCACGAGGGAAGGGATGCATGGAATGCTTGCTATGCTAAGAGAACTGCCCTTAGTTAAAGGGCATTTATGTGCAAGTTGGCCTCCATGGGTGACCAGGTGCTTTGGACAGTCTTTCCCTGGAAATCCCCCCCCACTCTAACAGTGAAGCATCCGTGGTCACTGTGGCCGTGGGTTGGGGAACACAGAAAGGTCGACACCAAAGATTCTTTTGTGGCTTCATCCAACATAGCATTTCTTCCTTGCAACAGTTTGTAAGGCGTATCATGTGGTTCAGTGGGTGAGATAGCAATGACCATTGTGTGGAAAGGAGCCACTGCAGGATTCTCATGTGCAGTCTTGCCAGTGGTACTAATGTAATGGCAGCTGCCATGGAGCCCAAGAGTTGCAGTACAAGACGTGCTGGTACATAGGTCTGAGGAAGAAGGTCTTGGATTTGGTGTCTTATTTTCAAAAGCCTGAGGGGGGGGAGAGAGGCTTGACAGGCTGTTGTGTCGAAGACCGCTCCAATAAATTCCAGTGTCTTCATTGGGGACATGAGAGATTTGTCTTTGTAGATTGTAATCCCCAAGCAGAGAGCGAGAGCTTGAGTGTAAGAGAGGCTGCGGACTAGAAGATTCCTGGTTGGAGCAGTAAGGAGCCAATCGTATGGATAGAGAAACACTTGGAATCCTTGTAGTCGAAGATGAGCTACACAACTGCCATACATTTGGTGAACACTTGGGGGGGGCTGTTGGGAGGCTGAATGGCATTGCCCTGAACTGGTAGTGATTGGCTCCCAGCCAGAGGTGGAGAAACCTCCGGGAGCAGTGATCCATCTTTATGTGGTAGTACGCATCCTGGAGGTCTATAGAGCACATCCAGTTATTCCTCCCTAGGAAGGGAAGAATGGACTGTATCATGACCATCCAGAATTTTTGAGGTTTGATAAATTTGTTCAATAGCCTGAGATCCAGGATTGGTCTCCAGTCCCCTGTAATTTTTGGCACTAAAAAAGGACCTCGAGAAAAACCCGGATCCTGTCTGGTCTGGTGGGACTGGTTGGATTACTCTTTTCCTTAGCAGCTTTTCTAACTCTAAGGCTGCTAATTCCCTCTGATTGGGTGATACATCAAGGATTCATTTGATGGGTCTGGAAGTTAAGTTGAAAGGTATTTGGTAGCCTTTGGATATTATTCTCTGCACCCAAACATCAGTAGTAATAAGATGTCAGGCTGGTAGATGCAGAGAAAAATTACCCGTGACAGCTTCCAGAGGGAAGCAATTGGGCCTCTGCTCAAGAGCGCTGGTAGGGTCTGCCAGAGAAGAATCTCTAGCACCCTGGTTATGTGGACCCCCTCTACCCTGAAAGGGATGTCTTCCATATGAGTTGCCCCCTCTGCCCTGGGGGATTGTTCACGAGTGTCACGAAAAGGTCCTTGGGATTTCTTGAACCACATTTTTCCTCCCTTTTGGTTCTTGGAGTAGCACCTCTTTGGGTTGGAAAGGTGTATGCCCACAGCAGTCAAGGTCTTTCCGTTTTTCTCATTATGAGTAAGTGTGTCTCGTACTTTGGGTCCAAAAAGTGCAGATTCGCCGACAGGTGCATTGATGAAGGAAGATTTAAAGGAGTCTGCAAAGTCACACAACCGCATCCAAGCATTACTTCTCAAGACAACGCCTGATGCAGCAGCTCGAGCTGCCCCCTCGGTGGAGTGAGATATCAAATGCATTGAGGGGTTTGAGATGGATTCAAGGGTAGTTAGCTGTGAGGTGACAGCATCACGCACCTCATCAGACAGTACCCCACCAAAGAGGAAGACATTTTGAAAATTAGGTCTCTTTGGAGATGAGTAAAGTATGCCAGATAGTTCAGCGACCGAATGGCGAATGTCACTGAAGCATAGGTCCATTTCCCTAGTCTGTCCATGGTACAGAACTCTCTGTTTGGTGGAACTATCTTCTGCCAGTTCCCTCTTGGTGACCTGCGCCATGACCATAGAATCAACTGTCAACTGCTAGGACCAGTGGGGCTGGTCTTTGGGTGTAGATAAAATTTTTGTCTGGCCTCCAAGGAACAGGTTCTATGTTGTCCAGGGCCTTCCAGGCACACTGTACAATGAGTTTATTAAGGTCATCTGCCAGTGGGGTCACCCAGGAAGTAGATGGCTGGGCACGGAAGGCCTGCAGGAACACCGATTCCTCAGAAGAAGGGTTATAGGACTTCCAGTCTCTCCTCTGCCTGAGGATTTTGAGAATGTCTCCAAATGAGATGTTGTTTGGGAGAGACAGTGGGGACCCTTCCCCCTCATCACAATCAGTGTCTTTGGTGATATATTCCTCCGGTGAATCAAGGTGCTTCCTCTTGCACCGTTTCTTCTGGGGTGGCTCATCAGTGGGATCTTCTGAGGAGGACTATGGAGAAGGGGTTCCCTTCAAAGAGGTTCTTGTGTCTCCCGTGCCCGGGGTTCCAAAATAGAGGGTTGGGAGAGGAGCAAGAGAACTAGAAGCCATCAGAGCCATGGACATAGATGGCACCAGCGAGAAAATAGGTGCCGGGCTAGATACCAAGGTACAGATGGCCCAAGCACTGCTTCAGGAGAGCATCAGTTCCACTGGAGCCAATGCAGCAAGGGTGGACGGTGCAGACAGGGAAAACATTGCTGTCGGAACAGAGACAGTATGCACCAGAGGTATCTTGTCCTTGGCAGGTATTTGAGTTTTGGAGATGATGGAGCCGAAGAAACTGTTGGCACCATGGCTGGGGATGGTGCCGAAGCAGGTACAGTCATCGAAGCCGATGTCGGATCCAAGGACGGCACCGAAGTCAGTGGTGCCGAGGTCAGAACCAAAATAGGGGTGAATATCATGGATGGCACCGAGGGAGAAGACACAAAGCCTGGTGCCAAAGAGGTCTGCACCAGAGCCGACTTAGTTCCATAACTGATGGAGATGCAGGAACCGAGTGACTCCGTTTGTCCTTATGTTTTTTGGTCTTTGGAGGTGGGAGACCTCTGACCCAGATAGAGCCTCCAAAAAGGGTGCCTTGAGTAATCTGTTTTTCCTTATGTTTTTGGGTCTTTGGAGGGGGTGAGACCTCTGACCCATATAGAGCCTCCAAAAAAGATGTCTTGAGTAATCCATTTGTCCTTATGTTTTTGGTCTTTGGAGGGTCTGAGACCTCCGACCCAGATAGAGCCTCCAACAAAAAAAAGATGCCTTGAGTAATCCGTTTTTCCTTATGTTTTATGGTATTTGGAGCGGGTGAGATCTCCGACCCAGATAGAGCCTCCGAAAAAGGTGCCTTGAGTAATCTGTTTTTCCTTATGTTTTTTGGTCTTTGGAGGGGGTGAAACCTCTGACCCAGACCTCTGAAAAAGGTGTCGAGTAAACCTTTTAAGATAGGCTTATTATTATGTTCAGCTAGTGTACAATTACTAAAACTAGTACAAAAGTCATAGTCAGCTCTAATATGATCCACACCCAAACAGTAGACACAATGAACATGTGTATCTGAGTTAGGCATCTTACGTCCACACTTGTCACTCTGTTTAAATCCCAACTTAACTTTGTCTGACATAGTAAGGCAACAAGGCTATCCTATAGAAAAAATAAGGGAGAAAATACCAGTGATGTTATTTTAAAAAATACCACTAGTAGAAATGAAAGGCCTGTCAAAGACAGGAGAGAGCGACAGTACCAATAAAGGTAAAAAATTTAATTACCAAGGAAAAGGGTAGGAAATAGGCTTAGGTTATAGGCGACAGTAAGAAAAGGCTAATTAGACTAAAAATTAAATAATTTTGAAGAGAAACTGTCTTAAAATTAACAATTTTCTACTTAGCTTTGAGAGAGTAAGGCTAGCACGTCTGACTAGGAACATGGCAAACGATATCTGGAGTAACTAGGAGGGTGGCATTATGGGTAGGTCTTAGCTGAGAGTTTTTGGCTTGTGTGAGCTGGGAAACAGCCATATCATTTCCGAGGATGGAACCGAGGTCCTAACTGTAATGAATGAACAAAGATTTACCACATCAGATCTGTCATTCTTTTAATGCTAGTTTATATCGTATGTCTCCTTTAAAAAAATGACAGTCTGCTTTATATTAAACATCTCATACAAATAGTGCTTACTGAATCATTAAATGTTATTTTTTTAAATTCAACAGCTTTTTAGTGGTTAGCATACTTTGAAATATTTTTTATCGTTTTTAGTGGTTTGGAAGGGTTTGAGAGATTGATGTATAATGTCATGGTGGCTCGGATTCACTCGTGAACATTTTTGTATGAATTGTAGCTGATAAACTGCTCATTTGCAAGCCCTTATCATGAGGACCAGCTTGAAGCAGCTGAATTGAGTCATAAACACTTTTGTGATGCGGGAGTTCTGAAAATTCTAAGAACTGTCCAGGTTACTTCTTCCTTTCTAAAAGTAAATAACCATAATATTTTGAATCATATGCTAAGATGTCAGTAAATACAAGTTAGATAATAAGCAAAAGACAATAAATTACATTTTAAATCACTGTCAGTTATTAAATAGTTCTGAATGCTTGCAGTATACTAAAAGGATAGTTTATATACTAGCCTATAGAATGACACTTCTGATAAAAAAGTTAGGGTTGTATTTCTCTGTTATTGTCTTTTTAATGATAACAAAACTTAATATCTCAGAACAATTTATTATGGAAAGTTTGAATCTTAAAAAGGAAGATTTTTCAGATGTTTGTTTAGATACTATTAGACATATGATTTAAGGAAAAATAGGTCTGGTTCTAACAATAGTACAAAAAGAGTATCAAATATATAAGTGTAAATATAAATGTTTTATTATATGACACTCTATACTAGGATTATAGATAAAATATAAATCCTAGAAATATAGTAATATAGTAATAGTACAAGACAGAAATAGAAAGAGATTAGAATAAGTGTGTATATAGTTAAAGAATATAAATATGTCTACAAGGGTGGGAGGTTGGCAAAGTGGTTACAGTGTTTACCTTATACCTTACATGAGGTAATTAGCTGAGCTTGGAATGGCCCACAAGGACAGTTAACCTGGTAGTAATTTTTAAACATGATCCTATAAACAACTTTACACATAGTAAATAAAACAGAAAAATATAAAATCATCTGGCCTCTAAATAAATAAATATGAAATAACAACCGACATCCTCTCTATAGTAGACCAGGGAGATAATGTGAGGTACGGGAAAAGATGATTGTAGAGAGATTCAGTTTGAGATTCTGAATACCTGCTTAACTTTTCTTATTCATAATAACTCACTGACAGGCTTTTTTTAAGATGATGCATACTAAAAATGAGACACATTAATATGAATCAGAAGCATGAGCGAATTATTGTTAGTCTAATGGAGAGTTTGAGAGGTAGTTTTTACATCTTTTTCAAAAAACTAGGAATACGTTATTCCATGGTAGAATGGTTTAGGATTATACCATTAGGTGTTTTTTTTTATTTGTTTCAAAAGTTTTGTCCATAGCTGAAGATTTCATATTGTTATATGTAAAGTATATAATAAGTTCTGTACATAAATGTGATTTCATTATACCTGTTTGTTTTCTCTCATATATAAATGTCTGATTTTAAATGTGTATCTATTAATATTAATAGATTGAATAATCAAGTAAAGAGAGGGGACTCTGTTCAAATATTTGCATTTCCATTAAGCTCAAATAGTATTTCTACAGGAAACACATTTACTTAAAAAAGATGTAAATAGACTTTCATTAAAGAATCATTTGGTTTTAGCAGGTTCTAGCTTTCGAGCTAAAAGAAGAGGCACCCTCATTTTATGGAAGAACTCATCGGTAATGTCTAAAGTAAAAAATATAGTATGTTAAGCATTATTATAATTGAGTGGAATGGAAAACTATATACATTGGTGAACTTTTATTGGATTCCAGGGAAGATGCAAAACGTTACTTTGCCACTGTAGCCTATTTACATGAAAGACATACCTCTCAACTTCTTAGTGTAAGAAATCTGGACAAAGCCTAACATAATGGAGAGACAAAGACCCAATATTATGGACAGATTTAAATATTGCTCTTATATAAACTTAGAAATCATTAAAATAACAGGATTTATGTTAACATGCATTTTTCTAAAGGATATGAAGTCTGAAACTCAAATGTATATCATTATTTAGTGACTTCAATCCTCAGATTATGCCAGGCATTTACCAGAAAAATACACATTTTATGAGGAAAAGAAAAATGTGAGGCAGAATTCTGGACAGTCTGTGAAAATTTGGACAGTTGAGAGCTGTGATGAAAGGGGAAGTCATAATGGCTGGTAATTTTAATTGAATTTTATCAGACAAAGATTCCACTGTAGATAGAAAGCTGAGAATCACATCTTCAGCCAAACACTTAATGAATTTTGTGATTATAATTAATTTAAAGGCTCTATATCAGCTAAGGAAAACAAAGTCACTTCAATGTACCCATTTATATATATATATATATATATATATATATATATATATATATGTATGTATGTATGGGTCTACTGCAAATGGTCGAATTCTTACAATCTCGAACTGCATATGGCCAACCCCATATGATCGAGTTTGTGAAAGTTTGACCGGACTGCATGGAGATCTGCATACAGCACGTAATGGGAATATTTCCCATTACTGCACTGTAGTGCAATCTCAGAGTTGGTATATTTAAGTATGGGTGGTGTGGGGGGGCAGCCCACATGGGGGGGTGCAGGGAGGCTTGCTCTCCTGCACAATACTGATTTTATCAGTATTTCTTTTGTTTTTTGCTAATTCGGAAAACTGGATTTCGTGATAATGCACTTTCACAGTAGAGCAGTTTTGCTCTTATGGTTGTCAGTGTTGCTTGTTCGAGATTCTGGGATATATATATATATATATATATATATATATATATATATATATAAAACAAATATTGATAACATTTTTTGTCTCAAACAATCTGTTATTACAAATCAGAGAAATGTTAATAGTTTCATGTCCATTATTGGGCCATAATGTTATAATCTTTAATATTATTTTAAACACTGATAATTTTATACATCACAGGAGATTACCAGTGTACATTATTAAAATAAAAGGAATCAATGATTGCTTTGTTAAAGAGATTAAGAATTTCCTAGAAATAAACATGAATGGTGAAGTATCTGATATTGTCCTGTGGGATTCACTAAAGTCTTACTTAAATGGAAGAGTTACAAGCTGGTGTATTAGCAAACCAAGAGAATGGGACAAAGAATTGAATACACTACAGGCCAAAATGTACACACTAAAATTAAATATAAAACGAAATGACATTATCAGTCAGTCTGAACCTAAAAAGTAAATACAAAATATGTTGAAATTCTAAATCATAAAGGTTCAGTAAACCTGGAAAAACTTAAACTTCAATTAAATTCAGTAAACCTTTAAGTTTGCATAAACTTGCCCTTAGATCAAAGAAAATTAATAAACTAAATCATATTAAAGAAATTATAATACTCATAAATAATAAAGAAGAGATATTAAAGGTATTCTTGAGAGCTTTAAAATATTTTATGAAAATATAAATAATACAAATAAATGATATAGTTGAAACATTTCTAAGAGAAAATATTAATAATAAAATAACAAGTGAACAAATAAAAAATTGACAGACCATTCACTTTAACAGAAATAAAAGATCAAATGAAAAAATAATAAGGTGCCAGTCTTAGTCTTATACCGGAACTATATAAAATACTACCAAATGATGCAGTTAAAATATTAGATGAGGTCTATAGAGAAATGAAAACAACTACTAAAATTCCCCATCATGGAAATATTCCCTTATATCACCTATTTTTAAACAAGATAAGGATCTTACAAATTGTTCATCATACAGATCCATTTCACTTTTAAATGTAAAGTAGCCCCTTAATACTACAAATCTACCATTATTATCTTTTTATTCTCTTCTATCACTGTTGGAGCTCCACTTTTCCTTTGCCTCAGGTATTCTATTGAATAACACTTTTTATCAAATTCACATGTTAATTTCTTTCCAATTGTGCCTCGTAGCATAGTTATTTGTATGCTACATTTTTAATAGAGGTCACTAGTCTTTCTTTTTTGTATTTATCTGAGAGACTATTGACATTTAAAGACATTACAGAAAGCATCATTGTATTAAAAAGTTATTATTCCCAGCTTTTATGTATAACAACTTTTCTGTTAGATGTCTAGTTACAGCTTTTGTGTTTCATGCATACATTGTTTGGCAGGTTGAACTTTTATACAGTTGTTTCATGTCATATCTATTTGAGCCTATGTCACATCTTATAAAACTTTTTGCTTTATTGAACCCCCCAAAACACACCCAATACCCCCCATAAAACCTATTAACTTAATACTAACACACAAAACTATATACAGCTTCAAATATTGAAGTTTACCATCCTAATAGGAGAAAATGTCCCAAACTGGCAGCCATACTCACAGACGTCAGGTAACCTGAAAGAAAGGTTATCCATGCTAAGATGCATGGTGCAGCATGTGCTTTTACTAAGTGTTGTCTGGCTTTGTCTTATAGCTTTCCCAGCTGGGAAAACACCTGAATGCTTTCAGATAACATTATTTCTTAGCTAATTTCTCTTTTTTTTAGATAATTTCTCTGTATCAGTTTGTAGCCAATTTCTATTTATTAAATTGTAGCCAATTTCTAATTATCAGATTGTCTCCATGGAGACACGAGGACTGGATATAGAATTGTTACTAATCATACATTTATTTGCTAGGAAAAAAAATATAATATTCAATATTCTTTTTCATTTACTTGCTTTCTCTTAAAACTTGTTACTAGATAAAGCTAAGGTCCTTAATCTAGTTATTTCCCAGTGCAAGAATGAGAAAAACACATTAACTTTTCTTTTATCATGCTCTTTTAACTAGACTTTTTTTAACATTGCAGTGCCCACATTTCTTAAAACTGAACAAGGATAAAGAGAGAATGAAGAAAGAAAGAAAAAAACAGGAGCAATTGTTTACAATAATATCTGCATTACACTTAAAACAGCTGAGAAAACTTTGCTTTATAGCATGCAAAAAAAATCATACAATATAAAAATAGTACTATTAAGAAAAAATTTTGTTTTACTTGCAGTTAACCTTCTCCCTCATCTTTCCCTCTCCTAAGTATTAATGACATTTTGCCCTATTTTGTAGGGCATATTCTTTAGAGTCTCCAACAAAGTACAAAAAAGTCAAATATTTACAAATGTTCTTGTTCTGTCATAGTTCATGAATATAATTATAGCTTTGTAATCCCACATTTGTCAATTTCCAAGTTACTGGTTTTATCCCTGTTCATCTCCCTCTCCCAAATCCTGTCTCTGCTTCTTTTCCAATGCACTCTAAATTATTCTAGTCAGCTCTCAAGCTCCCTTCCTTATCTTCAGCATTTTCTGTTAAAACATTGGAAAAGGTTTCACTGGTACAGTCTCTCTGTAGTATTTATTACCAGAAGAACAAGAAGCAGAATCTCATTCTGTTTCACAGCTCATTTTTTTGTTGGACAAACTTTTGCATTTCTTCCATAGCATGCATTGCAGCAAAAATGCTACTGTCCCTCTGGGGAAGAATATCTTGAAGATAGCTGGGTACAGCAGTTTGAATCTCATACCTGCTTCTTGACATTTGGTGAACAGTGGAATACGTTTACTCCTCTTCTGTCTGGTGTGCAATGAGTAATAATTCTCCACACACACTCTGCTCTCTCTCACTTTTAGTACTTTGACCTTCTGCCACACTTTTGTCAGAATCAACTCCATATGCTGGTAGGATTGCGTATTTACTATTAAATGTCTAAACTGCTTTCTCATGGTCGGGTTTGGAGCATACACACAATGTGCCAGTCCAGTTGCTCATTTGTGCTTTCATAAAATTAATACAGTCTGTTCCTTCCAGGTTCTCTGGTACAGCTGAAAATGTCAGGTTTTCCCTTCATGTTCTGTCCTGTAATTCTATTATTTTTAAACATCTCTTCTTCAACAGTCTCATATTCAGCCAGCCTTTTCTTCATTTTGACCTCTGATTTTTGCAGTTTTATCACCTCATCTGAATATCTGCTTAAAGCTGCTTCCATTTTTTACAGCCTTCTGTTGTTCTGAGTTCATATACTCTATCAGTGTTTTATTTATTTTAACCAGGTCTGTGTGCAGTTGTCTTATGCTTTCCTCTAGGTTATTGGAATTCATGTCTGGAGCTTTCACCACTTTTTGCTGAACAGCTGCAGTATTTTTCCCAGTCAGTGTATTTTCCTCACATTTTAAGCTGATTTTCCTTCAGGTCCCCTGTATTTCTTTTTTTTTCCTGGCATCCAACCAGTGCACCTACTAGCTAGTTATTGAAATTTACCCCAAAACACAAGTGTCCACTTGTCTTCTTTGCTGAGTTTCTGTATTCACACTGGTAGAGCTAGAATTATGCTGTGACTCAATGTGCGGCCATATTTGAAGTCTTATAGGATTTTGTTCTTGATGAAAAAAAGTACATTTCTTTCATAAGTATGTCTGAAGTACTGGCAAACAACTGAGACTATCAAAACTGAAGTTGCATGATTAAAAGTAAAAATATGTTCATGGGGAAGGAATATACAGCATTCCTCTTTTAATTAAAGCAGAGCAGGCACACTGTTTCCATGGTCTCCAAGCTGAGAAATGGTTTTGCATTCTATTATTGTGGGGAAGCAACATGGAGTATTTTGAAATTATTTGGGGAAACGATATATAGCATATTAATGCTGCTTTTACAAGCAGTACCAGAAGTGCTAGCTGACAAATTAAACTGATTTTACATGATTTGAAGTAAAAAAATGATCATGTGAAATCAACACACAAGTTTTGCTCTTGATAAAAAAAATCATTTACTTTGTTTTCACAAGGCCTGTCAGAATTGCTAGCAAACTGATTTTACCTGAGCTGAGATTAAACATTCTTGCTCTACACTTTATGATCTTTGGAAAGCAAGGCAGCATTTTAAAATTAACACAAGGAAGCATTTTGCTCTTACAAATTGGGTTGCTTTCACAAGCACTAGTAAACACATGAAACTAATCTATCATGATTTACTAGATCCGGGCTGAGACATCTAAAACATTCTTGCTTTACAGTTTATGAATATTCAGGCACAAAGTATAGCAGTTTAAATAATGATAAGAAAACACAGTACATTACTTTGCTCTTGACATAAAATTAAAGTACTATATAGTGCTGATGCACTGTTTTCTTTCCACATATAAAAATACTATAAGAGAGACCACAGATCTTTGCAGTTCATCTAATGCAGTGATCACTTTTATTCAACATTTAAGTTAACTTGTCCTGGAATAGTTGTGGTATAGAGATAGAGAGTGACTATATATATATATATATATATATATATATATATATATATATATATATGTATGTGTGTGTGTGTGTGTATATGTGTATAGTCTGACAATATGCAGAAATCAATAAATATAGGAACCATGCTTGTCTGGCACTTTAACTGCAAGAGTGCTGTAACAGTGAATGCAGTTGTACACAATTAAAATAGTATTGTATTCAAGGTTATATGACACTCTAAATTAATTGTGGAGGTGGATAAAGACAATAGTTTTATTTAGCAAAACACATTAACATAATACTATGTTATTTTGTTTTTAAATCACGACAGCAGGACAGCATGCATTTTTAGTTTAACTAATCTGAAACGGATTTGATTTTAACAGAATGGCAGCCAATTTGTTTTCACATTCTTTTGGAAAGACATGTTTCCTTCTCTTTATAGTTCATAAAATGATATGTACATACCATCGTTAATATTCATCAAGCAATGCTTTTCTATTTCCTTTATGATTTAGCAAATCATGCCACTCCTTTACTTATGTACATACTTCCCCTGGCACAGCATCTATCTGACTGAAGCAACTTATTGCATGTGTGCATGTTCACAAACCAACACATACAGACTGTAATCCAAGGACATACTTTTCCAGCATGGTCTTTTCAGCAGTGTCAGTGTTGGCTAATTTAAATTTATTTGATATGAATGCAACACTTATGTATTAGCCCTTATAAGAAGTAGAAACCTAATTTGGAAAAGTCTGACTTTATTTACAGTTTATTTATTTACTTGTTTTTTGAAGGGAGTGTATCAGTTCTTATTTTAAGTGATGTGTCCTGTTATAATGGTATGTGATTCTTTTATCAGAGACATTACAGGATCTGCACTGTGATTAGGGATGGAATGTAAAAGAATATTGTAAAACTACTCTGTGTTCATAAACAGGTACTATATAACATTAAGACTATCTGATTTGTTAAAACAAGAAGAAGAGGGTACATATTGTCTGGATTTTTCCTTAACAAAGAGGGAGCTATGGATGGGCTGCTTCATCACTGGGTAGAAAGAGGGCTAGCCATTGGCCATTAAGTGTAATGAGCAAAACTGATAAACCTAGAATTATTCTGTTTCAAAAATTGACATTATATGAAAACAAACCAATATAGCAATTGTGGAAAATGCAAAATGATATACAATGAAAGGGGGCCTGTTTTCATACATCATGACTTTTCTGAAACCACATTGCAAAGACAGTATAGTTTGTGTAAGCAATTATGCATTATAGGTGAGGAAAATTAGACTTAAACTGACTTTTCCTGCTATTTTGATGGTATTTTTTGTAGATGGGATGCCATTGTTTGCAGCTGTAGAATAAGCAGTAACTAAGTTGAAAGAGTAACCCCAAATGCCAATTGATTATGAGGAACGAATAGAAAAAACCAGCCCTACTGAATTTGTAGAATCTTTGTGCTCATTGGAAGTGGAAGAGGAAGGGGTGGAACAGACTGATCAAGATGAAGAGGGATAGTGTACATGTGCTCCTTGGCTGAGGAGTGATGGCCTGAGAAACTGATTTTTTTCTTAACTGTAAGATTCAGTATGTTGACTGTTGCTGAGAACTCATACACACACACACACACACACACACACACACACACACACACACACACACACACACACACACACACACACACACACACACACACTTTTTTTTTATGTTCACTTGTTAACCAAGTAAGTGTTCTGGTAAGACTGACCCTTTTCTGCCATAAACCAGGTCACATTGTGATATAAATGTAAAATGACAATAAAATATACTGACTATATGCCACAATTATACTGTGTAAAGTAGCACAGATAGTAGATTTATAAGATGGTTGAAAGGAAGCACTTTTCCCATTTTTCATAAAAAAATATTCTATTAGAGTGAATCCAGCCAGCTGAGCCTTTTTGTGTCTTTTTCTTTTGTGGTAATTGTATAGTCTGTGAAAAGAGGTTTCAATAGGCAATAAAGGAAAAGAGTATTTTCTGGAAATGACCTTATAAGGTGTGAACTGTATAGACTGCAACAATACAGTAGAAAACAACTGATTGAAAAAGATAGGAGCTGCAGTATTGGGGAGATATGAGAAGGAAGGAAGAAAGATATTAGCATTGTTGATTAGTCCGTGGTGATGTAGTTTATCAGGAGTATACCTTCAGCACTTATAGGCACTTAACTGAAATTTATTCTGAATTAAGAATAATACTGGGCAAATATATGAGGCGATCTTTCATACGTGTTATCTCTCAGTTTTCAGAATAAAGGCAAAAGGAAATCATAATGGATGGGCCTGGATAAAACGTGATAAGATAGAAAGTTTGGCACAACTGTACGCAAGACTGTTCTATTTATAGTAATCTGGATTCAAGACTGATGTTATGATGACTGTATCCAGAATAGTGCCATTGAACTGAATTCCTTGGTTTAATGATTTATCTTGATTCATATATAACATTTGAATGATTTACTATAATATAATGTAAATGTAAATAAAGATAATCTGTTAAGTTTTACACAATATTTGCAAAGTAATTACAGGGTGTCTTTTTGTCAGGAAATGCATTTTAAAATACAATTTTTGGACTTGATTTTGTGACTTTGTTTCTGGTTATTACTTTAAGGAGTAGCGAGGCTTGCAATTAATGTTGGTCATACTGGCCAAAATGTTATAGGATTATATGATCAGCATGTAAGACAGAATCTGGAAAGCAGCAGATCTGAAGGCATATGTCTGCTGCTGCTTTTGCTTGTAGCAATGATTCTGACCTCAGGAGAAGAACTGAGGCCTGTAGAAACAAATAGAAGAAAGAAAGAGAGAAAACACGTTATGCTTCATGTTTACAAAAGGAAGTGGAACAAATGGGTTAATAGGGTGATGTGTGTTGCTGAGGCCAGCTGACAGGAATATTTGGTACTATATAATAAGTAATATGACAGGAATACTTGGTACTATATAATAAGTAATATTTTATGTGTGATCCTGCTAATTTCAAAATGATGTTTCATGTGGAGGACAGAGACAGAGCCTCATTATGGGGAACCTAAAGAACAGCAGAAAGAGTGCTCAAAACTACAGTCAGTATCAGACGTAAGTCTGTTCAGTCTTGAGGATTGTCATGTTGAGTCAGTATCAAAAGTAAGCCAATTCAGTCTTGAGGTCTGTCATGTTGATCATGATAATCCAGATGAACTCTAAAAGGAAACAAGATGCAGAGACAGTAGCAAAGTCAAGAAGAAAGAAACAGGAGAGACACCATGAAAAAGAATACATAAGATGGAGGAGTATGGAAGCCCTTTGAGATCCAGTTTCACTTTGTGGGGAACAAAGCTTAAGGGGGGTGCTGGCTGGCACACCCACAGGATGGTAAGCCTCTACAAACAGCTGATGGCATAATCAAATAACTTCACCAGGTAATGCATTGAACAGCCAAGAGCAAGGCATTCTTGAGTGGCAGTCAGGCTGGTTCAGCTTTGCAGAATATAGTACTACTGGTACCTCTTAATGGGTTGGTAATGAGGGGATAGACAAAGAAATGAGCAACAAACCACACATGCTTTAGTGGCTAAACCTTTAGGGTAACTTTTAGCAGGTGAAGTGAGATCAGTGACATGTTTTCTTTGCTGAACAAATGATAAAGTAAAGGACACACAGGTTGACTGTAACATGACACTGGCAAAAATAACCTGGGAATATAGATTGATAATCTTAATAATTTGAGATGATATTCTGATGAAGGGCATTCTGTCAGTAGCTGTGGGTAGCTGGAGTTATTCCTCTAGGACTGTGATGAAGTATACAGGTAGATTTCCTTATACTAGCTCTAATATAACAAAGAGTTTAAGAGTAAAAGGTCATCAAACCTATCATGGGTAATCTTGGATTTAATCTTGAACCACCTCATGCTGGATGGAGGGGATGCATCATGCTAGTTGTGGTTTTATCCATGAGGTCAAGGCAATTTAGCCCTTACAGTGCAGAAGGAAGGTCAAAGATATGAGAACGTTCTTCTTTGATGCTTCAACTTTAATTAGGGCCAACGCATTTTGATCCATAAGGGTTCAAATGTGAGAGCTTAGCATATGAATGCCCATATCCACTCACTACCTATAC
The DNA here is from genome assembly GCF_019279795.1 of Protopterus annectens. Taxonomy (NCBI): domain Eukaryota; kingdom Metazoa; phylum Chordata; order Ceratodontiformes; family Protopteridae; genus Protopterus; species Protopterus annectens. The sequence goes on along the minus strand of NC_056735.1, from coordinate 1,670,975,806 downwards.
AAAATTTTAAGCTGCTGTCATCTTGGAAGAGGGATTTCCAAAGGAGTGTAGGATTCAGTTCAAGGTTCTGTGGTTTGGGAGTGAAGCTGATAATTTAGTATCCATTTAAAAGCCATAGATAGTGGGGAATAAATTAAACAGTGACAATGGACAGAATGCTGGGCTCATTTAAGTGGCCCGAGATAAGGGAGTTGCAGGTACCACTCCTAGGGTTACCGAAAAAAAGACTATGGGGATTTAGCTTAACTAACTATCTGTAATATCCTATGAGGACTGATTAGTGATTACTTGAGTTCAGAAGAACATATGTGACATAAATGTTTATTTTGGTCTTGAAGTCAGTGAAGACATATGGATCAGGGCATTGGTGGCCAAGGAAACACTATGCTGGCTTTCTGCTTGTTTCTCATCTATACAGATGATGATCTGTTGGGAATAAACCTTCATGGGCAGCATTACACCGACAGGTGTATGTTCGAGGACTGCTCAATAGCTTACATATTTGAGATGTTGCACACATTCCTGTGTTGACTGACTACAAGGAAAGCAAAGGGAGAGGAGATAGTGTACTACTTGAAACACTTTCTGCATCCAGGTCATAGGTATTTATGAAGGTGTGAGAAGAAGTCTGCAGCATTTTAATAAAAGTACCATGAATTTGGAATGACTCCATCCAAACAGAAGGCAGAGGGTCTTTCATGGGTCATTCCTTCCTGAAGAAATGTAAATGATAGTTGCAGTTGGGACTGTGTGCTTCCCCACAATCATTTCAGACTATTGTATTTTGCTTCCCCATGACTATAAACTGCAAGGTAAGAACATTTCCGCTTGGCTTGAGTAAAAGTTTCAGTTGCTTGAGAGCAAATTTGTCAACACTTGTGAAAGCAGTGTAACTGACTTTATCAAGAGGTCTATTGCAGGATGCTGCTACCCATTATTATATTTTTCTTTGAAGCACTTCAAATCAGTTTTATTTGCTTGCTAGCACTTGTAATGATATTTGTGAAAGCAATGCATTTTTAATCAAGAACCAAATACTGTATGCTGTTTTTCTGTGCTGATTCTCTATTCACGTCTTTATCATCAATTCTACTGTCTAGTTCCATTGCAAGTCAGTATTTGAAATTGACAAATGGTTCTCTAAGTTGTAGAAGCATTCTACAGTACTGATGTGTATTTGAGAGAAAATCATACCTCTCAGCTGTCCAGGATTTTGCTGAATACCCCTGATTTTGACTCATATTTTTGACCTGCGCCTGTTCTGGTAAATGACTGAGGAATACAGTCAGCAATAATGCCTGATATTAAAGTTGTGTACTTGTCATTGTTCAGAATTTGCATGTTGATGCAAAACATGTTGTTCAATTAACTTTTTAATTGAATTAGAGTAAAATTTAACATTTTCCCTGATTTAAGATCCCCCTTTGTTAGCTTTTCCATAATACTTGAACAAAGAAATTCAGAAATGTGTAAACAGTTCTCTACAGTTCATATAAATATACTTTTATACTGTTTTTTTCTGCATTTCACCATTCAACTGAGTTAAGCAATTTACATTACTATACTTAACTTTCCCTGAGGTGTGCAACCTTGGAGGAGTCCAGAACCATATCTCTTCATCTCTTACCTCCTGAATTAGAGACAAAATCCAGAAAATAATCAGGGACATTTTTAAAAATTAGTAATATCCACTTAGGAAGTTGACAGAATAAGAAAATGTAAATTGATATGCATGTTTTAATGTAAAATAAATCTATAACAATAATTATTGTCATTATTTAGTAAGTTTACTCCAACACCTTTTCTCCCAAAGTTGCCATTTTAGGAGGGATTATAGGTTCATAGGTTAATACTAGGCTATTAGGGTGGCCACGGTGGTGCAGCGGTTAGCATTGTCACCTCACAGCAAGAGGTTCTCCGGTTTGATCATCGGCTGGGGTACCTTATGTGTAGAGTCTGCATATCCTCCCTGTGGTTGCGTGGGTTTCCTCCGGGTGCTCCGGTTTCCTCCCACATCCCAAAGACATGCTGTAGGTGGATTGGACACTCTAAATTGGCCCTAGGTGTGAGTGTGTACATATGTGTGCCTTCCGTGGAAGGTTGGGTGCCGGGCTGGCAACTCGACATTGTAAAACTCCACTGCCAATCTTGAGTGGAGAGGTGATCCGCTGTGGTGACCCCTAACTGGGGAAAAAGCCGAAAGAAGAAGAAGGTTAATACTAGGCTATTGATCCCGTGGACCATTTGTAGTCTAGACACAACATCCTAAGAACCCATCATCATGAATAATTAATATCTAGTTTAATATCATTTCAAAGAGGGCTTGAGAGGCCATACCCAGGGTATAGCTACAAATGCTTATTCATTTTTCCAGGTTACACTTTAAGAGGGCTAGGGTGGTACTTTGCTTTACATCAAAGGTAAGTCTGCTCCATGAAAATAAGGATTATCTGACAGATATCTATCTCACCAGCAGGTCCTAGTTGTCTTTTGGTGAAAGTTTAGATCTTCCCTGCAGTTGTTTAGGGTGCTATTTGTTTTGTAGATGTGCAGTAGGTCATATAGGACTGGATCCTTCAAGCTCTGTAAGAATGACAGAGGTTATCTCTTGAGAGGTTGCAGGGGCGGCTTGTGCTATAGGACTGCAGCCCCCCCCCCAGCTGTGGAAAGGCAAAAAAAACAAAATAAAAAAAATTGGGAAAACGAACAAAAAATAAATATTTCTCGAGTCCCGGAACTCTGCGCATACGTGATTGCACAGATTGGAAACTCCAGACTGCTTTGTCAGCAGTCCGGATAGGAGGAAAGGCCATCTCTGCCCTGCAGCCCAGAAGTCTATGTGGTGACAACTGCACAAAATGGAAGATGTCCGGACTGCAACGTCTGCAGGCTGGAGCCTGCTCTCACGTGGAAACCCTCCCCAGGAAGACATTTAGCTGTGTGGGACTGTTACAGGAACTAGCTTCTGCTGCAGATGGACTCATTTCAAGTAGGGAACTGAAACAAAAGCTGTTTTCAGTGTGTGTGTGTGTGTGTGTGTGTGTGTGTGTGTGTGTGTGTGTGTGTGTGTGTGTGTGCGTGTGTGTGTGTGTGTGTGTGTGTGTCAGGCTTGAACCCTATACCATGGGTGCAGGTAACAACAGCCTGAATTCCCTACCCACCACCATTTGTTAAAAATTTACAGATTTTTGCCTCATATTTGTTGTGTTTTGTTCCTCTTAAAATCTGTAGTTTCTGTATTTTTGTTGTCTTACATAGTTGATGGTGCAGTGGTAGCATTGTTCCCTGACAGCTACAGGTTCTCTGGTTTGAATCTTGGCTGGGGTGCTTTCTGTGTGGAGTCTGCATGTCCTCCCTGTGTTTGTGTGGGTTTCCTCTGGGTGCTCTGGTGTCCTCCCATCTTACAAAGACATGTGTCTGGACTGTTTCTCCCTGGGCCTCTGCTGAAAATTGGCTTTTGTTGCAAATCAGACTTTCCTAGTTAACAAATGTTAAATAAATAAAAATGGCAGGTATTTGAATTCCAGACACCATATTCTTCAGAAAGTACATGGTAACACAAAACCTTTTATTCTAGCAATTTTCTAAGTTTACAAGATGGATATTTGAAATTTGTCCCTATTTTTGGGACTGTATTCTCCCATTATTGGCTTTGTCCAGGTTTTTTGTGTTAAGGGTATGGCTCTGGTGAGAACTGGATTCACTGAATATGTTTGGGGGCTGTATTCCCCCATTATTGGCTTTGTTCAAGTGTTTTCTGCTATGAGGTTGACAGCTATGGTGAGAACGGAATTCACTAAATGGTAGTCATTTAAGTTTCAGCCTTCAACTCTTTCACAAAACAGCTGATTTGGCATAGTGGTATGTTGCTCTGACTGTTTTGCACAGGGTCCTGGGTGCAAGCTTTGGCAGTGAAATGTATGGTTGTATCACAGCATTTTATTCTAGCAACTTTCCAACATTATACAAGCAATGTTTAAAATGTGTTCCTGTTGCTTGGGCTCCCCCCCCCCCAATAAATTTTGGCTTTTTCCAGATTTCTTGTGCTGCAAAGTTCAGAAATACAGCTGAGTGTCGAGTAGATTTTACAAGGAGCTGAGACCTGCTGGAGAACAGAAGTTTAGTGCTGCTTATGCTGAGTCTGCTTGCATTGTTAATAGCACAACCAGTAGTGTACTTGCTTTTGATGCAGAAAGCTGTGGATTCTACTTCCACAGTATGGAGATGCATTGCTGATACTGCACTGTGTTGTAAAGGGGGTGGATGCTACAGTCCTTTTTGGTGAAGATACCTAGTAAATATGAACCTGTTATCAGTTTATCATCCATTCCCTATTGCAGTATTACTAGCTTATCATTTTTTAATGTAATATAGGCAATTTATTCCTCAAGGGCAACAGGCACTATATTTGTAGATGAAACAATGAAATATAAAGTTGTTTTCTAGCAGCAACCTCTTCATTAGTTACAGATCTCTTTAATTTGGAATTATTTTGATGACTTTTACTTCTTCAGAGATTGTACATATTTACTGATACTGGTGGACTGTAGAAGTTTGAGTAGACTTTTATGATATAAATATTCTGAATTGGGCAGTTTTGTCATTATTGGTGCATGCATTTTGTTTCATTGTTTACTGGAAAAATGTTCAAAACAATAAATTTAAAACGCCTTCTAACAACTGTACTGTATTGTACAAGGAATATAATTTAATACAATCAGGAAGGTCTATCAAAGAGCACATGTATGTTTCATGTGCAAGGGGCCTATGATTTGAAAACAGCCCAAAGTTAATCGTTATCTGCCACTCGAAAAATGTATTTTCTTTGAATGTGGGTTTCAGTGTTGTTTCAATGAATGTGAGTTTCAAGGGCAGAGAAGTTTTAATGCTGAGTCCATTTTCACTGTGAGACTGCATTGCTTTGTTTGCCATATGTCTATTAGTGTTTGTGCTGTAAAATGCAGAATAAAACTTTCAAATGAAATCCAAATCATCACAGAAGTAAAACAGTATGCACATTACAGTGTTCATGGTAAATGGGGTGAAATAACCAAGGAGTGGGACATTGGAATGGCTGCAGGGGGGAGGTTCCATTCGACCATTATTTTGTGAGGGGTGGAAGGGCAGCAAACTCATAGACAGCCCCCGGCTAAGCTATACCTTTCAACTGTCCAGATTTTTGCAGAGTGAATAGATTTTTGCTTCTTATTTTTGGTTTGTTCCTCATAAATAAAATGTGTGGTTTTCTGGCAAATCATTTAGGAATGAAGTCACTAAATAATGACAAACATTGAATTTCAGACTTCATAACCTTCAGAAAAATGCATGCTAAAGCAAGACCTGTTATTCTATTAACTGTCTTAAGTTTATACAACAGCAATTTTAGACTGTTTGTATGTTCCCCCACTATATTTGGCCTTGTCCAGATTTCCTGCATTATGAGGTTGAGAGGTACGTGCAAATAAATCACTTTATAGAATTAGGAATATCCAGACCTCTCAACGGTCCCCAATTTTGGTTCAAAATGTTACTCCCCCCCCTAATAATCCCTCCACAAAATGGCAATTTTGGAAGAAAACGTGGAGGGTTTACAATTATAAATAACTGTAATGATCAGAGTTATAGATGACTTTTATTTCAGAAATGCATGTAGATTCTCTTATTTTGTCAGCTGCTCAAGTTAACAGTACTAATATTAAAAGTGTCCCTACTTTGACAGGTTCCCAGCTGTATTATGTGGCAATTTTATATTTTTGCATCACGTTTGGTCCGTTTTTCATAAAATTGTGGTATTCTGTCAAATTAGTGGCAAATCATTAGAGATTGACATTAGAAAATAATGACCGACATTTGAGTTTCAGATTTCATACTCTTCAGAAAATTCATACTAATGCAAGACCTACTACTATTCTATTATCTTTCTAAGTTTATAAGAGTGATATTTAAAAATTGTCCTTATTTTTGTCCTTTGTCCCACTTCTATGTATGGCTTTGTCCAGATTTCTTGCTCTTAGGTTGAGAGGTATGAGTGTCAGAGCCATCACTGTCAGCCAGAGACATTTCAAATTGTGGCATACTTGTTACACCCCACTCCCCCATGTAGTGACTCTGGATGTGTCCAAGCAAGGCAAGGAGCAGTTATGCAGCGTAATTGTGCAGAGTATTCCCCCATCCAAGATAAACACAAGTATGGCAGTGGCTTTTCATCCGTCCTTGATGTTGCAGAATGTTCTGGTTTTCTGTCATATTTTTATACTGCTGATTTATGCTTCTTATTCAGAAAATGCATGCTGTCAAAGTGCCCTGTTGCTCTGTGTTTAAGTAGCAATGCTTTAATGACCATCATGTAAGCTTATCTGAGATTGTAAGATGCAAGTAACCTTTAATAAGCATACTGTTAAAGAATTACCAACACTGAAAGCCTTTTTGTTGTTGCCATGCAGAGAATATTTACATAACTAGATAATGTACAAGTCTTAGGTATTGAAATGCATATGACAGTATTAGTAATAAAGGACAAGGATTACAGTATTTTCAGAAGCTCATTACATTTGTTGGAGATTTGCAGTCATCTTTGCAGGCTTTACCCGTAAACTAAACAGAATGTCAATCTATCATGTGTGGTCCATAACCTGTGCAGTAATCCTTTAAGCAATCTATCTTGAGCTTGTTTCTTGTTTGCTGTTCATTTTTTACTTTGATCATGTTTTCCCCATGAAACAAGTAGATAGTTGTTGTCAGGCAGCAGGTCTTTTTTGAATAAGAAACATTTTTACAAGTGGGAGTACCACAGAGATTGCTACTTTCAGCATGTTACTTGGTACTTTTATAAAGCTGAATATAAATTATAATTAGAACTGCAGTGCAAGGAGAAGCTGCGGGGTTTTATGCTTGATTCTGACTGGTATTCCAGTAAAGTATTTAAAAAGGAATTTATTTTTTCATGCCTCACAACCTTTTTGTTTCCATCTAGATATTAAGTAAGCTGTCATGTAGCATTGAAATATTTGTTTCATTTTGTCTTGATTGGACTCTCGTAATGATGGTTTGGCACCCAGGGCAGCGTATTTAATTAAAGTTCAAGTTGTTGTGGTTTTGAGGATAGCTCCACCCCTTTTAGTTGACCACACCCCTTCCCATTGGCCCCACCCATTCAGCTGTCTCTTGCAGCCCCTCTTTAATTTGAAGTCACCAGCCGCCACTGAGAGGTTGTAAGAAACAGAAAAAAGAGCACTTTAAGGAGGTCTGTCTCACACAAGTAAGACGATGTACATTGGCTGTTTTATTGAGGAAATGTCTCTCAAGCTAAGTCATACACTTAGACAAGTACATATCAAAGATGGCATTATATTCTATTATGGGCCTGATGAGGGAGGAATAGAGCGAAATTACTTTTCAAAGGGGAGTCACTTCTGTCAGACACCATTTGTTGGTGTGCATTAGGCCATCAAGGAGAATCTGGAAGTCAGATGGGGAATTTATGACAGCTGTGAGTTTACAGCCATCTGCAAAGTTGGTCAGCCACAGGGCCTTGATGTAAACCTTGACATCAAAGAAATAAATACCAAAAGACAAGTGGACTGATCCTCTGGGAAAGCACTACTTTTTTTTCAATGAGAACATGCCTCCAACACTGATAGAATGGGTTTTGTCAGTAAGCGAGTTTCCTATCCATCAGGTAACATAGGGAGTTTACATTTAGTAAGATTAGCTTATAGATAATAACAGAATCTGGAAATATATCAAAGGCCCTTTCCAGGTCCAATTAGACAGTGTGAACTGAATTGCCTGTGCATAATGCATCAGTGATTTGTTCAAAGGAGTCTACCAGGTTCAGGAGGCAGGATCTATTTTTAACAAACCCAAACCGACATAGGTCCAGGGCTTGTAGACTACCTATGTTCCTGTTAATATGTTCCATAATGATGTGTTCCATTTCTTTACAGAGATGGTTGGTGAGGTTTATAGGTTTATAGTTTCCAGGATCAGTAGTAGTTCCCCCTTGTGAAGTGAGATGAATACAACAGATCTCCACATGTCTGGTATTAAGCCAATGGAGAGGCTGAGGTACAATAGGCTTAGAAGTGAGTCTACAAAACATTATCTGGTGCTGACAAGAAGTAATGTGGCACACTATCAGTAGCTATGGAATTACTGTTTTTTTTTTTTTTTTGCTTTGGATGGAGCACTCAGGACTTGTTGGAGGTTATCAGAGACAGTGAGTGAGTGGTGCAGGTATGCTAATATATTGGAGAACGTTAGGGGACTAAAGTTTGAACTGAATTGGTCTACTAATATGTTGGCTATGTCCTCAAGGGATAAGTATGTGTTGTTAAGCATTAATTATGTACATCTCTGGGCATTATTTTCAAGATTTCTGACATAGTTGAAGAAGGCTTTGTGTTTGCTCCTAATGTAGGTGACAACTACGAATTCATACTTGCTTTTGGAGGATTTGATTTTGCTTTGGAATTGTTTGTTGATCATTTTGAGTTCTCTGCTAGATGATTGAGTATTAAGTTTGCTCTTATAGGCAATGAGTTTTCTCCTCCTAGTGTATAGTTTGTTTATACTGAGTTTCTACCACAGGGATTTATTTCTGAATTTGGCATTGTATTTGTGTCTTATGGGGGAGTGAAACCTCAATGCATGTTTTCGAGGTGAGCATACAAATTATCCACAAATGTGGCACTGTGTGACATGGGTACAATGAAGACAGGAGGCTGACTAAATTTCATCAGGCCATCAGTTAGCTTGAGTGTGTATGCCTAAGAGTAGGCACTAAAGACAGAAAGGCACTGTGGTAAAGCAAGTTTCATCCTCATAGTGCTACTGAGCAGGGGTTAGATTTCACCGGTGATGTGGTAACTGAAGGTGTTGATCATAGGGAGGGCTATACTGGTGAGAACCAAGCACAATATTTTTGAGCCCCAGATGGATTAAAGAGCTGGCATTAATGAAGTCCAAGAATGTCTATGCATATTTACTTGTGTAGGTTTCCCAGTTAATGGGAGGATAGTTATAGTTTCCAAAATGAATACTGTTAGGTTCAAGGGGGGATATCAGTTTATTCAGATATGTTTCATGGGCTGCAGGTGACATGGGGGATTAGTAGGGTAGTTTGCTATGATGTGGTATAGAGTTTTATTTACCATGAGAAGGATATGATGGAGGTCAATGTCATTGTCCTGCTTTAAAAGGTTGGAGTTGAAATAGCTTATTAGGGATATAGATACATCCTTTACAATAACACCATAATTTTCGCCATTGGGTCTGAAGGAGTGGTAGGCACTGTGAAACCCTGCACTGCTGGCCTGCTTTCACTGTTTTGAAACCATGTTTCATTAACCACTATCTATATTTTTGAGAGATAGGAATTTGTGAAAGGAGTGCAACATCTTGTTTAGGCTTCTAGCATTGACCAGCATTACCTTTATATATTCTTCATTTCATTTGGCTATGTAGGTAATTTGAGGAGACTGAACTTGCCTATAAAAGGAACTATGGGGAAAAAAGTATTTGGAAATAAATGGAAGCCATGAAAAGAGAGGTGCAGACCATCTCTTGCAAAGCTGTTGGGGTTGTCACTCATCTCCTGCCAGGACGATATATATTGGATGCCATTATGATGACACCAGTAGCTAAGTCAGTAAATTAAATCAATTATCTTTTGTACTGTGGCATCATTCTTGTTGATAATAGGATTCTACTCAATACTAATTTCACACACACACATGCACCAATATCAGATTCATGTTTTGAGCTCTATCATGTCCCTCTTCATATGATCCAAGGAGGTCTATCAAGTCATTTGCTTCCATCTGCAGAATGACTATGTCCTATATGTATCTAGGGTGAGGGGATCTGAGGTCCCTAGTGACACTGTGGATATTGGCACCTGAAAGGCAGCTAACAGTTACCAGCCTGGTGAGTGGTGAATCTGTCGTTTGTCTAATTATGGAGTCACCTATGACTAAGACTTTACCAGATTTATTGACGCAGCTTTGCCGCCTTAACGGCTTTGGCTTGCCAAGTGAGTGACAGCTTTTTGCAGTTATGTTTTCTGGAGTGCCTGTGTGTGTTACTTGCTTGCAAGTATGTTTTGAGTAGCCTGTACACTGAGCCTTCATCTAGGAGGCCTTTCTGGAGTCAGCAGGATTTTTTAAGTACCTCATCATAAGAAGGCTTATTTGTGAGTTCAAGACATTGTGGAGGTGGTTGCGTGCAGTGGGTGTGACAACTGTCAACGTATTGGGTGCAGTCAACAATTTTAGAAGAGAAGATGGTCTCCGAGGTTAGTAGATATTTGCACCTGTCACATAAAGGAAGAGGGATACAGCAAATTTCGAGCCGAAATCAGGAAGAAATGAGCGGTATGCCCAACCTGCAATTTTGTCTTAGGCCTGCACAGTACAACACAAATGACACATGTTTATATTTACTTAAATGTGTTTACTATGGTATGGCACATTTTTATTTATTTATTTCAATCTGTTAATTGGGTACGTGGCCCTGAACAGTCTTTAGACAAAGACAATTAATCACAGCAAACTTGTATAATAACAAAGATGTTGTGCAGTCATAATGACATTCAACAGTACAATATAACATATATTCATAATTGAAATATTATTTATATGCAAAGAAAGAGAAAAGGGTAACAGAGTTTCCTGGCTAAAATGGTGATGGGAATATAAGAACAGGGCAGGTGCTTTGATCTTTTTTTTTTTTTTATAACACTAGTTTTAAGCCTGTTATTATTGTGTTTGCATATGTGTTGAGCAGTTTGTCTGTATGCTCCTATGATATTTAATTACACACCCTCTATAAAATCATCTGCTTTGCCATCAAACAACATCTAAGACCCTACAGGTTGCGAGTCCATACCTCTCAGCTGTTTGTTCCTGTTTTCTGATTGTGTCAAATTTTAGCTGTGTCCTTTTTAATCCCTCCTAAAACTGATGACTTTTGGAGAAAAGGTGATGAATTACACTTCATGAATAATAGCAATCATTAGAGCTATAGGTTTATAGCTAAGTACTACACTAGCTGCCCTTGTGGGTCATTCTAAGTCTAGCCAACTTCACATTTTGTGTTCGAATTAAACTATCCCATCTGGTTAAAGAGTTGCCTTGTCCATGCCACGGTCGATATTACCACTGTGATGGTAACAGGGATATTCGTACCATAGATAATTACATTATTTACTATAGATTTGTTTTAGAACATCTATAACAAGTCATAGTCGCTTATTCTGTCAATATATCAAGTTTACAGCACAAATATTTTGAAAGTTTCATTGATTATTTCTGGATTTAGCCCCGATTAGGTGTGAGATAAGACTGCGACTCCCTCCCCCCTTTCACGTTTCACAACACGACATGTGGTCTCGATTAACACAAATCCGAAAATCACCGCGACCGATACTTTCCAGGTTACTCTGAAGCTTTGTGATGTCACGGTGGGTTTTGTACTCAAACTGCGCCATCTGGTGGAGTACTAACATGCCCTGACAGATCGTTGGTTTGCTAACGCAAGAAAGCTGAGGAGGCCCAATGCTTACAAATTATATACAGTTGTGATGTTTTTCTTCTAAAGATCGATATTATTAATTTGGTTTCTGTTAATCTCTAATGTATCATGGCAACATTTTTCGGAGAAGTGGTGAGTAGGTTTTCTAGAGCAGTAGAAGAAGATGACGAAGAATTGATGGAAGAGGATGAAGAAGATCGAGAAATCCGAAGAGAACTGCAAAAGAAAAGGTAATTATGTGCCAAGCATTAAAAGGCGCACTACTAAACCCGTTTTCATTCTGTCAGATTTAGTGAAACCCATCATGACAGTTGTACTGCTTAGAACAGTAGAATTATTGCCAGTTCTGAGTCGTGGTTGGTGAAGATAATTGCTAAGTTATTTTTAAAAAGAAAGCTTGGCGTTTACTGCCGAATATGTATGATGAGTCAGTGTAGGTTTTATACTTGTCATTCATCGCACTCTAAAGCCTGGAGTGTACTGGTAAATAGATAATGCAGGTTTCACTGTGTCATTCGGCACTGTCGTGGGTCTGCAGTTTTGCTTTCACTTTCAAGTGAAGACGTCTGCAAGAATACAGTCAGCTGATTTGCCAGTTTTTTTCCCCTCATGTGCAACTTTCTATGCGTGTACTAGTCAGCTGCCCAGAGTTTCATATTGCTGGTGTGTTCCTCATAACGTTGTGTTGCTTTCTGGCAAATCAGTGAGGATCGATGTCACTAAGTAATGGCATGCACGAGTGAGGAAAATGCATGCTAATACAAAGCCTGTTAGTTTAACTACTTTTAAAGCTGAGAAGACCAATAATTAAAATCTCTCCCAATTTTTGGGCCTTTGGTCCCACCCCCATTATTTTTTTTGCTGTGTCCAGATTTCTTGAGTTGAGGTGTGTTCCAGAATGCTGCTGTGGCTTATTGTAAAATTTGTAGCGAGATTGCAGCCAGTTAGCAAGTCAAAACTAATGACACAGTCAGCATGTGACTTTTAAGAGACTGCTGTGCTCTACCATGTGTGGTGCTTCTAGTGTGCCTTGGACACTAGGAGTCATTTCTATCCCCCAGGACTAAGTCCAATACCTCCCCCATCATCTGAGAGGTGTTATTACATCCAAAAACAGCATGATACTTGCAGGTTTGTTTTTTTTATCCCTGACATTTTTCTTAGCCCCACACCCACTATACAATGAGGTAAGGCCATTAACATAGACGACATCTGTCATTGCATTCACACGTATTTGTAAACTTAGAGTGAATTTTATTACCACTGGGGCAGTCAAATCCTGTTCATAAAAAACGTCCACTTCACCAAGATGTGTGAGTTGGTAAAATACTGCTACATTGCCCCTTCCCAGCCGACTCCTCAGTTGCCTGTCTTGTTAGTATTTTATATTTGTTTATTTGCTTTTGTTTAATGGGAAAGTCCAGCAGGGTCATGCAAGACTCATTTTCTGTGAAAGCCCAGGAGAAAAGCTAAATTATACAACGTAAAAAAAGTTTACAGATAGAGCATTTAATAGTAAAACATGAAGAGATCCCTTTACATTGAAGGCAAGCAGCACATTGTTCAGAGAAAAAATTAAAGACAGCAGCTAATATTTTATACAGAAAAGAGGAAAGTACTTACAAAAGCTTTCTGGGAGCAAAGTGAAACCTTGGTAGGGATATCATAATACATTGGCAAAAGATGTGATGTCGGAACAGAAAAAAATATTTAGAGGAGGCTGAAAGTTGTTTAATACATACGACAGAGACAGCGAAGGGAATTGAAGACATTAAAACATGAAAAAAAATAATACAGTGTAAGTTAAAGACCAAGAGTATGATGGAGGAGGGATGTGAAAGGACAGATTGGAGCAAGTTTCAACAGTGTGAAGTAGCGGGTATTAAACAGCGAAGGTGTTATAATGCAAGATCAAAACCATGTGTAAATTATGATGGAGGGAAACAGAAAGATTACTGGGAAGTTTGTGGTAATTTCCAACGAATATCATTATCCTTAAGGACACAGAGGCCAATGCTGATGATTGGTTTGCTGTATTGGCCATGTTCAGTCCTTTGCCCACATCTGGTGATTATTATAAACAATGGTGATTTGATTATGATTTATCCTGTTTGTTTTACTGTTTTTTTTTTGTATGTATGTATGTATTTATTTAGTTATTGCCCTTGTTTACCAAGAAAGTCTGACTAGGTGAAAAAAAAAACTTTATAGCAGAGGCCCAGGGAGACAAGCTCCACATATGATATTTTGACAAAGGAATTATTATGTAGTAACCTCAATTACAAATAATATCAGAAATTGCAGTAAAATACGTAGTTGCAGTGCAGTATATAATTTCAGTACAATAAAGCAAGTACATGTTCCATTTATGGAAAATAACTATAAACAAGAAGCATACTTGGTTTCAGTTTGCAGGATTACATGTGGACTAGACAAAAATATGTAGGAAAGTAAAAAAAAAATTGCATGTATGCTACCGATATAAAATGATTAGGGCAGTGTGGGCTTCTATGTAAAATGTGTTCTGGCTTAAAGGAAAAGGAGACTGTAGAAGAGAATAGCCAGAGAGGTTATTGGAAGTTAGGAAAGTGTAAAGTGAACTATTTTACTATACTTTTCTACTATTCTCTCTATAGGCTATCCAGGGAGGAGTTAGGGAAAATGTAAAGGTTGCTAGTGTATTGTACTATTCTATCAATGTAAGCTGTCCAGGGGAGGAATACTGGCAGAGCCATTGGCTTATAAGATTAGGTTTTACATTTGTTTTGAAAGGAGTTTGGGAATGTCTTTGTTTCATGGAGGAAGAAATGGCATTATAAAATTTGAGGACGTAGAGAAAAAGTCCCCTACTGAGCTGTTAGATTTGATGATTGTGATGATGTGAGGTATTGGCAGCTATGCCAAGAGAAGTAGGGCAGTGGATATGTAACATATGCCGGCATAGCTAGCTGGAGTTTTGCAACACATTATAAGTCATTTATATGTCAAACTTATTAGTACAGGTGCTTGTGTTGAATAATGTGTTTGTAAAGCTGCTTGTGTTAAAAATGTACCAACAGTGGGTCCTGCTGGACAGAAAAGAAATATACCTGTATGTCAGACTGTATTGTAAATGTTGAAATTAATATATTGTAACAGAGGATACTGGAAGAAAATAGCTTAATCTCAATCCAGCTAATTTTGAAAAATAGTCTGAAATTAAATTACCTGGTTTAGGCCATAAAGATTGTTTGTTACAGTTCTGATTGCTGCCAGAGACAAAATGTCTGTGAAAACCAGGACTAAGAATTCTTCATTGTCCTTAGGGGTGAACTAATTACTTCCCTGGAAGGGTGGACGTTTTGAAATGGTTTTATAGCTTCCAGATGCTATAACACATTTTCGCAAAGCTCTTTGTGTGTGTATATGGTAACACATATGTGGTAGATTCTGGTTCAGTTTCGTTTCTTTTTTTTCCCCCTCAAATATTTTTCTTTTTCTCTTGTTTTGTTTGCATATTTCAATGCCAATCAGTTTTCAAACCACAATTCTGTTACATAGAAGAAATACAGTCATATTTAGGTACATCTTGTTGCAAGATAATTTTCAGTGTTGCAGCAAAGTACACGATATAGATAACACTCTATACAACAAGTGCTACAGAAAATCAACTTCTAGTTAGGTTTGTGTCACAGTTTACATCCTATTCATAATTGCTACATATGAAGTTTAGATTAGACACAAACTCACACAAGGGTATGTCTTGTGCCCTTTTCAGTTTACATTCACAATAATTTGTTTTTCCTCATCAATTCTTTTACAATATGATCCAGGAGAAGACTCCAATGTTTTAGAAAATGGGAAGTCTTACTTTGGTTATTAGTTATCAGTTTATGTGCTGATATATACTTTATTGGCATACTTCTGAAGCCCTCCCATGGCAATTTGGTTAGATCTATCCAGTTAGGAGTAATGTACAGTTTTACTAGAGAGAAGAGGGTAATTAGAATATGCAGATTAAGTTTTGGTAACTTTTGAGAGGTGACATGCAAATTTGCAAATTCCCATGATGATGTGGATTTTTTGATATCCCATCTTCTCATGTTTGACTGTCAGTAAGCACCATAATTTATAAGTACATTTACAGCTCCAAAAGATGTGGAGTAAGTCAGCTATTTGTGAGTAGCAGCATGGGCACTTTGAAATGTCTGAGTTGAAATTGTTGAGTATTTCTGGGGTAAAGTAAATATTATTAGTTATCATTAATTGAGTGCACATGAGTTTCTTAAAAAGGGTTAATTTTAATTTTGTTTCAGTAATTTAGATTTTTGCTTTTTAGTAATTTATTTTGAGTTTTTCAACTCGGTATTTTGAATAGATGTTTGATATCTAAGGGATACTATAAGTCTAGATGTATTTGATAGCATTTTTCCCCTAAGGTTAGTAATTTCCAAATGTATTACATGTATTTATGTCTTTATCATTTACCTGAAAATCTTCTATTATTGAAGTGCACAGTTCTCTAATTTGCCTTAGCATTATGATGTATTTTTCGGAAGGTTAAGGTTGTTTCGTGTGTCCTCTATAAAGATTTTTTTCCTATGTTTGCAAATATCCAAAACATTGCATTTCTTAATGACCATATAGTTGTCCACGTTTATCATCTCGTTATTTAATCTGAGGTTTGGATTCAAGATGTACTGGTTGTAACAGGATGTAAATATTTCCATCATTTTTTGAAATCTAATTATTCTATATTTTAACGAGGTATGAAATCTGTTATTCTTTAGGTTTTCCTGATTTATAAATGGAAGAGCTTTGGGATTGAATTTACTGTTTTTGATGTAGTCATACACAATTTATTCCATAGTGGATAATATTCTTTACTCTTGGGATTATATTCAGCAACGTGAATGATCCTGCTTGAACATATTATACAGTAATATAATTTAAAGTCAGTAGTTCTAGTCCTCCCTTTTCCTTAGGATACATTAACTTCTGATAGCTGATTCTGACAGACTGAGGGTACCAGATAAACTTAGCTAAAGCTACATTTAGTTTTCTAAAGAAGTTTTTTCTGAACTTTTAAATTTGTTGCATTGAGTTGAAATAATAACCTTGGGAGAATTTTTATTTTTATAATTACTGTTTTCGAAAGAAAGGCTAGCTTCATTTTTCCCCATCTCTGTATATCCTGTTCAATGTCTGCCCATATCTTTAGTAAATTATTCTGCATGAATAGTTTTGGGTTATATTCAAAGGATATCCCTACAAATTTTAGGGAGTATTTCAATTTTTATTTCTGAAACAGGAAAATATGAATCAGTATGACCTAATGGATTGAGAGGGAAGATCAGGGATTTTTTTGGATTCATTTCATAGTTTGAAACTTTTAAGAAGCTGTTAACTGAGTCTATAATTTTGCTTAAGTCAGTGTTAGGGAGTGTGAAATATAGGTTTACATCTTCAGCAGAGGCAGTTAGTGCAATTTTAGTATTAAAAATTCCTGGAATATGATGGTAGATTCTTTGGGTTATGAGTAAAAATAGAAATTCTATATATAAGTTAAAGAGGTACGGAGATGGTGGACATCCTTTTCTGGTGCCATTTATAACTTTTATAAGATTGGAATTTGTTTTATTAATGTATATAATTGTGTAAGTGTAAATCCTACTTTTTTATTGTATTTGTAAATTCTTGTGGTCAAAATAGGGCAGTATAGAAAATAAAAAGTTTAGGTTTACTTTGTCAAATGCTTTACATGCATCTAAAGCAAGAGCATAGATAGGGTTTTTATTTTGTTTAGATAGCAGGATCATTGTATCTAAGGTTAATGTGTTATTACTTGTCTGTCTACCATTTATGAATCCGATTGCCCAGGTGATGTTTTGTTTGGTAATACTTTTTTTCAGTCTGTTTGCAAGCAATGCAGCTAAACGTTTGATGTCTAGATTTATGAGAGAATTTAGTCTGTAGTTTCCTGGGTTTTTGTTATCGAATTTTCCTTTAAATATAAAGATTGTCTTTGAGTTATTTAAATGTAGCTCTGCAATGCTATATTCTCTTATATAGTTATAGATTTTCAATATAAGTTTTGGTATTTTTTTGTCCAAGGATTTATAAAACTCAGCAGTATAACCATCAGGTCCCAGAGCTTTACTTGTTTTCAGACTTTTTATTACTGAAATGATTTCTTGTTGCATGAAAGGAGCCTTAAGTGGATCCTTTTTGTGTTTGATTTGTTTTTGGGGAGTTTAGAATCTTTAGGAAAGTATCTCTAATTCCATAGTTTTTTAGCTTTTGTGGACCATATAGTCTTGTATGTAAATGCAAGCCGCGGTGGTATGGCAGTAGCGTTAATAACCAAGCAACGAAAAAAGGCAACTAATAACCAATAATCCACCAAGCGAAGAAAACAGGTCCGATTAAAATAACCAAGGTCTTTATTCCTCCACACACTGGACACACGCTAAAGCACCACAAAAAATCAAAGATAAATCCAAATCCACATTATTCAGCTACTGCGTTTTCGTATTATCCACTCCACTTCATCAGATGATCTGATGAAGTGGAGTGGATAATACGAAAACGCAGTAGCGGAATAATGTGGATTTGGATTTATCTTTGATTTTTTGTGGTGCTTTAGCGTGTGTCCAGTGTGTGGAGGAATAAAGACCTTGGTTATTTTAATCAGACCTGTTTTCTTCGCTTGATGGCAGTAGCGTTGTTACCTCACAGCAAGAGGTTCTCCCATTCGATTCTTGGCTGGGCTTGGGAGTGCCTTCTGTGTGGAGTTTGCATGTCCTCCCGCGGTTGGGTAGCGTTCAAAAGACATGCGTGCGTAAATGGGCATGCCTTCGTTGAAGGTTGGGTGTCGAGCTGGCACCTCGGCGTTTCATAAAAATCTACTGCCAATCATTAGCGGACTGGAGTTCCGCTGTGGCGACCCCTTACCGTAAAAAGCTGAAAGACAAACATAGTTTTGTATGTAAATCTTCAAACGTTTTAATAATTTCTTTATTAGTATTGTGTTCCCTTGGTATTCAGTTTCTGTTATCGTACGGACACTGTTTTAACATTTAATATCCTCGCCAATAATCTTGAGAGAGTTTGTGCCCATTCTGAGTACCTTGCTAAGGTTTTCATTTCTGTGAAAGAAAATTGTTCTGTATGCATTAAATATAATTCCTTTTGTAAGTTATTCATCTGTTCTTCCAGTACTGAGTTTGGGTGTTCTTGGATTGATTATTCTATTTTGATTACTTTTTTCTTTCAGTTTTGACTTTCTTTTTAGAAAAGTGTCCTACTATAAAAAAGTATATAATCAAAATTTCCTTAATTCTTGCTTTACTTGCTGCCCATTGAATGTCATAGGGAATATCTGTCGGTGTCAAGTCATGATCAAGTTCATGTTGTTAATTTCCTGTATTATTTCCTTTTTCTGTAAGGTTTATACCCCTTGTTTTCAGGCTTAGGTCACTAGGCCATCTTGTTTTAATTGTAATCTTTGAGTGGTCTGAAAAAGAACCTAGGGTCTATACAGTAGTTTATTTCCATCTTTAGGAATATTTATTATATCAGAAGTCTAATATAGACCACGTTTTATAACATTGGGAGTAGTATGTGAATTTTATTGTGGATGGGTTATTACTGTGGTAGCAGCGCGGGTCGAGTAAGTTAATTTTAGATCGCTTATTGCTATGGAGACTTGTGTGGTATAAGTTTTGTTTTGTTACTTGTTCTGTCTGTTACAGGGTCAGTTATTGCATTCCAGTCACCTCTTATTATTTAGTAGTAGTTTGGAAATCGGTTTAGGATTTTAGAAATTTCCAGAATAAAATCTTGTTGCTTCGTACATGGCTGAAGAAAATAAGTGGTTTCTGTAGACTACAGTGTTTAATTGAAAAATTGCACCATCTTCCATTTATATCAGAGTCATGATGTATAATTGTCTCTTTGAATGAGTTTTTAATTAAAATTGCAGCCCCCTTACTTTTTGTTTCATTACCTGATGCTGTTATTGTTTTTATCCATTTTTTTCCACCCAGTCTTCCTTTAACATATGTTTCTTGTATAAATATAATGTCTGTGTCTGATTTAAAAGCTAAGTGCATAAATAATTTCCTTTTCTTTTTATCTTGTATCCCTTTCACATTCCATGAGTCAGTTATCCACATTCCTTTTTCTTACTATTTTTTCTCTTAATGTTATTTTGTCTTCTCCTTGTGTTTATATGAATATTTTTTTTTATAAATTGAGCAAATATGTCTCTATTCATGTAGCACTTAAATCTTCCAGCTCTATCCCTGTGCCTACCCACAAAACTACCGTGTCCGGAAAATGTTAATTTACAACCAAGAAGTCTGTTACTTGTTTTGCATATTAGAATTCAACATTTTATGATATCTCTATTTAATAATTTTTTCAGAACCTTTATATTAGAAAAAACAATAACTAGGTACACTAAGATTAGCATATCCTGCCTGACTCGCCTTTTACTGACCCACGACTCCATATGTTAAAAGTAGTGCTCAAATTATATAACCTTCATTTTAGACTGTATTTAACTTTGACCTTATTTAATAGTTTATACTGTTTTCGTACCTTTGTAATTCTTCATTTTTCACTGACTTAAATGTTTGCAATATATTGTTTCTTAACTTGATTTTTCATGTGATTTAGTACGCCAAGAATCGGTAGTCACAGTGATGCCAACCCATTTTTTTCATTTAAGAAAGTTAACATATATATACTGTGCTGATTCTTGCTTGCTACTTGGAACAACAATAGTAGACCGTAAACATTTTGCAAGATTTCAGTACTTTGCCATTTCAGGTCTCGCCATTGACTGACCATTTGAGTACCCTAGATGTCTAGGAAGACTAGCCACATCAAACTGTTTTAGATTCAACAATAGAGTAGTAATTGTATCAAGAGGCATTACCTAATAAAACAAAGGTATTTGTAGAGGTTTAACAATATTCAAGCAAGCATCAAATCACCCATCAAGACAGCTGTATTGCCTTTAAAATTTGATGCATATCAAAGAAATTCTTTTCCTGACAATTAAATTTAACACAAGAAAGAATTTGCATTTGTTTGAAAATACTTTTGCCAGCAAGCATAAGGTGCATAGTACATGAAATTACTATTGCACTTCTACATAAGAATGAATTGTCATGATTGTTCCTTTGAAAATGAGCTCTTGTCATCTTTTCCCTTCTTTTGAGATTATATGTCGCAATTTGGCTCCTTTTATTTATTGGAGCCCCCAAGTATATAAAAATAGAACATTTCAGATTTTTTCTTCTCTCTTTTTTTTTTTTACCATCAGTATTTTACAAGTCGTTTCTAGTACACACATAGTATAACCAACATTTTATAATCACTAAAATTTCAGTTTAAGAACGAGAGAATTGGTAACACTAATAACATATCGAAGTTCATGTGTTTCTTGTATAACTGTAAAAGCAATAGTAAGAGAAGCATTATAACATTTATTTTCCAATGACTGATTTATAGTCTAAAATGACTTCCTATACAAATTACTGGAGTTGCAAGGATTATAGAGCATTTACTGTAGCCATATTTAAAATTCCTTGTGACATAATTGTATAGTTTTCTTAGACAAAAGCCATTGTTACACCAGGTTATTACAATTTTTGTTTTCTATATGACTGCAGCTTATACCATGCTTCTCAGATATTTGGCAGTACCATGCATTTGCCAACTAAAAGAAACTTGAATGATTCAGTTATTACCTTATTTTCTTCTGTGTGACAAAATATGCTATGTTACAGCTCCTTTATTGAAATAGAGCTTCGTACCTCATACAGTAAAGCACATTTTTACCTTCCAAAAGTTTACTCTCTCTTTTTTTTTTACCATCTGAATAATTTTATCAACAGAATAATTTGTTCCTTCAAAGTTCATGTTCCCTTACGGAACAAAAACACTGTATATCATTCAGCAGTGTGAAGCAGTAGACTGTAGAGGGTCGACAACTTGGTTAGTCTGTAACTGTTATGCTTTCATGAACAAGGAAAGTTTCTCGTTTGCCAAAGAACATGCCTTATATTTCTCATCCAGTAATTCTTTTCGACCCTACTAGATTCAATTATTGTTTGGGAAATTCTGGTTTCTGATAAAAACGAAAGTCTGTTGAAAACAAGAGACATTACTTTTTCTTTTGCCATCATGTCATTTAACCGTATTTTTGACCTCTTTTAGCCAAGAATAGACCAGCTTGAAGGAGGAGGAGGCGATTAGAGTGTTACTTATCAAAATGTCTGTGTAGGCAGGTGGTTCCTTTTAATATTAAACATAACACACACTTCATCCTGTCCCCCCCCCCCCCATTTAAAGGACCATAATGTCCCATCTGTGGAGTTTTTCTTATTTATTTATTTATTCATTTTAAATCTGTTCCTTTGCACCATTACTTACCAATTGTACCTGATGAGTTTTTTTCTGGTTATAACATTTGGCAGTTCATTGAAGATTTTCATAAACAGTGCTTGTGCTTTTTTTTTTGGTCGATTTGATTGCGTGGTTAACATCCTTATGTTGGAAGATTAATGTATTTGGATAAGTCATCTGGAACTTGATTTTTTTTTTTATGTTGCTATTAAATAAGCACAGAATGGAGATAATTGTTGATTTTGCTGTTTTATTTGGAAGGGTAAGTCCTGCACAAACGATATTTTGCTTCCATTCCATGAAATAGATTTTTTTCTTTGCTGTCATTAGAATTTTTAAATATCTTGATGGTTAAGAAATTTAGCATAAATTTGTCTTGGTTTGTCCAAGTTTTGGGTTTTGCAAAGAGCTCACTGTGCTGTTTCTATCACCAGCTTCTGAATCGTTCTCAAAAAAGTGGGCCATGATTTGTTTTACTGTTTCTATTAATTGTACTTGTTTGTATTTTTCTGGGATACATTGAATTGGTATATTCCTCCTACTTCTTGCCTCCAAATCAGTGATTTTTCTATTGCATCTCCTGGATCTTCTTGGCATTTATTTTGTTTTCTTTTTGAATTTAGTCTCTCTATTTTGTTTTCAGATACTTTAGCTTCCATTTTTTCTAATTGAGAAGCTATTTGACTTGATGTGTTTCCGAACTCTAAAATTTGGTCTGAAAAATTTTGAATGGCTGGCTGGAGAGGTAGTAATGCAGATTTTAGGTCATCTAAGTTGGATGTTTGCTGCGCTTTAGATTTTGTAGAAGGTTTCAGGTTCTCCTGTTTTGTGGTTCTTTGCCTTTTAATTATAGTTTCTTTTTCAGGCGTAACCACTTGCGAATATTTCGTTTTAACCATTTGTGCTTCCATTATTTGTTTTGCTCGTCATTTTGGTCAGCTTGGCCTTCCGTGTCTTTTTCCTTTCCTTCTATTTGACTGTATCAGGCCATTATCACATATTCGTACTGGCGTGGTTTGCTTAGAAGAAAGTCTATTAATACTTCTCAGGATATTCGATTTTACTCTTCACTGGAGACAGTGTTTTGGTTGTGGATGTGTTATTTGTTAAAGAGAGAGTTTTCATGGCTTTCGGCAGTTTTATGTGCTGTTTTTGCGGAGCCGCATTGTTAAGGTGCTTTCAGAAATGCTGCCATCTTGGAACCCCCTTTTCAGTTTCTAGTAACAGAGGAAGTATGGGAAGCAGAAGTCAAATGACCAGATGTGTGTGATGTCATTCTGTAATCCAGCACTGACATGATGTTTTAATAGTCTCAGGGCAGTCTGTTTTTGAAACCTGATCTAGATGAATCACTCGCCCACTTTATCTTGCCATGCTGTAGTAAGTAACAAGCAAATAGTGATCACTCATGAAATTGTAGTGAGATTAGTTAAGTACTGTTTTTCTGTATCTGTGAGAAACTATCCATTTGTGTTATAATATTTTGTGTGATTGAAACTCTGGTGTTTATTGTAAATAGATATTTAGTATTTTTATCTTTTATTATTTATTATTAAATATATTTAAACTTTTCATTGTGGCTGGTCTTTTAGAGAATATTTTAACCTTTTGAGAATGGCCACTCCTGAAAGTCTTGCTGTTTGGTCAACATTCCCATTTGTATTATTTATTTTATTTGCATTTGTTTTCCAGGATAGTCCACTGGGCCTAGGAGTGCTCATTTTCAGTGGAGGCGAGGGTAGAAAAGCTCCATATATTACATATACATTAATGAGATAAAGTTACTTAACAAGTGTTAACAGATTCAAGTTACTAGTAGGCAACATTATACAAGATACAAAAATAATGATTTACATCCAGGTACAATATATACATGTTGATATACAATTAGAATTGGGCTTTCTTTTCTTTAAATTTCATCTTGTGGCTGAGAATGGCTAAAACTGAGAGGGAGAAGAGTTAAATTAAGTGAAGATAGATATTTTCAAGTGTTAAAGTTGTTAGAAGAGGTTTATAGTTTCCTGTAATGCTGGAAGAATTATTTGAGCATGTACAGAGCCATAGTTTGGAGAGGTATTCTTGCAGAGACTTCTTGAAAATGGTGTGGTTAGAAGTGGTTCTGATTGTGGTGGGTAAAGAATTCCACACCTTGGCTATAGCAATGGAGTAAGGAGCTCGGCCAGCTGTAAGGTTGGGTAATTCTACCTTTAGACATTTATTTTCTGATCTGAGGTATCTAGCAGGGTTGTCGGGGACACTAGAGAGGCTAGGTATGGGAAATCGTCTGGTTTAGTTATGATTGTATGTGCAGTGGTGAGTTGTAGGTAAGTTAGGAAGTGAGAATTCGTATTAATTTTATTCAGTATAATTTGATACCCTGATAAGAGCCATAGAGTAGCTGGCTTTGGAATGTCCTGGAGGCAGTATCTACCTTCTAGTATGGGCAGAGGGGCATAGCTAGTAAATGTCTGCCAGACTTTCCCAGGTGTGTGTAAATCAAATCTCAAAGAGTGTGTGTGTCTGCTACTGGTTTCACAGAGAGGGTGGTTGAGGACCTGGCTTGGGACACTCTGCTGAAGACTCCACTTTATAGCTGTGTCAGTGAGGATTCTTACTGGGGATCTGGAGAGAGGGGAACCCAGACCCCAGGCTGTGTGTGTTTCCTGTATGCTCTTGAGGGAAATTGTGCATGTTGCGCAGAGCTACATCTGGAAATACTGTGTGTATCTATCTTTGTTGCAAGTGAACGTCCCTCACCAGTGCCAGTGGTGAGGATTCAGGCTCCTTGATTACTGGCCCAGAGCAGGGACATCACAGTGATACGTACTAGGAGTTTGTCAGTGGATTGCAGCAGTCAGGGTAGAGAGTAGGGCTGATTGAGGCTGTCTAGGAATGGGCACTTGTCAACAGGAGTTGAGTATATTAAGTTGTAGGGATGTTCTAATCAATGTAGTACTTTGAGAACTGTGCAGTGGTGAGTCCTCTAAAGAAAATTGGCTACAGATTTAACAACTTTATTGCAGAATTGTTCCAGCTTGTTGAGCAGGGTGGTTTGTATTTTGGTAAAAATGGCTGCTGAGTAAAAGTGTGGTTAGAAGGAGGGAGGAGGCAATATATTTTCTTGCAGTGTTGGTCAGGAAAAGTTTAGCTCTGTACAGGGAGCTTAGCTTTTGGTGTTTGTTAATTGTATATGTGGTAATCAAGTTTCAGATTTTCATCTGTGTATGCACCTAGCATTGTATGGGACAAGTTAAATGTTTATTATTGTTTGTAGATGTAATAGGGAGAGCATTTATTTGAATATTTTGTTTGTTAAAGAAATGGAGGTGTGGGCAGCAGCATAGATTCTACATAGTGCCCTATAGGGGGAAGAGTAGTACAAGCCAACTACTTTGGGCATTTACTGTAGTGCGCAGTATCCTCAAGATAGAACACTGCTCACAGACTGCTCACCTTGGCAGGGCTAGCTGCTAGATGGTGTAAAATGTGGCTGTAGGTGATTCAGTCATGTTGACTAATGTCTCCAAGTGGGCATGGGTAGTTAGCGATAAGTGGATTGAGGACCCAGCTGACTCCGACCTATACTAGGGACCCATGCTAGTGGTGGGAGGGGTTTATGTGCCCCTATTGGCCAGTGTGGGGCTGCCATAAAACCCAGCAGCCCTGGGTCAGTAAGCTACTGGCTGACCGGTATCCAGTTGCCCAGCCTGGGTGACCTGGGATAGTTCTGTTGACCAAAAGCTGGACATAAAACCAATCAACCTGAACTAAGAATTGCTATACTCAGTGTAGGTTCACTGACAGTATGGAGCTTGGAAGTTTTGATCTGATGGTATGGGGGAGGCTGGACATCCTATGTATCCAACAGACAAAATGGAAGGGCAGTGCAGCAAAGCCACTCGGCTTGGGATCCAGAGTCTACTACTCCAGAGGAGGACAGGCTAGACATGGTGTCAGAATTATGTCTAGAGCGCCATCAGAAGGCAGTAAGGGATGTCATCAGACTCATGGCAATCAGATTCCAGTGTAATTATGGGGCAATATTCATAATTTTGGCCTATGCCCCACAGCAGGCTTGTGATAGAGAGGGAAGAGTGCATTCATACAGCAGTTGCAGGACCTACTAGATAAAGTTGGACAACATGAATTGGTGTTGATAATGGGTGGCTTGAATGCACACATCAGGACAGACAGAACAGGATATGAGGACTGCCTGGGTCCACATGGGTGGTGCAACAGGAATGAAGAAGGGGAAGCCATTCTAGACTTCTTTCTTGTAAATGGCTTGATAGTAGCCAACACATGTTTCAGAAAGAAAGACAGTCCTAAGATCACATACAAGAGTGGCCAACATGCAACTTAAGCAGACTTCTTCCTAGTAAGGAAAGGGCACTGGGGTAGAATCCATGATTGCAAAGTCATTCCCTTGAAACAGTTGGCCCACAGCATAAACCACTGATTGCCACACTAAGCTGCAAGCAGTAGTCACTAAAGGCTGTAAGGTCAGTGGAGACCAGGCTGAAGACCTGTAAGTTGAATGAAGAGAAAGTATAACAGTTCAAGGAATTACTCAGTGCTCTAGCAGCCCAAGAAGAGGAAATATTTGGAGTTGAAGAAGAATGGCAGCGCCTCAAAGCAGCATGTGTGAGGATTACAGAGCAGTTATGTGGCTGAGTCAGCTATGAAAATAAGGTACATGAGGAAAGCTGGTGGTAGAATACAGAAGTCCTGGAAGTCACCAAAAGAAAGGAGGAAGTCATCAAAAGAAAGGAGGAGTGCAGGAAAAAGTGAGAGAGGGAAAAGATGGACCAGGCTATGAAGGAATACTGGTTGGCTAAAAGAGAAGCTAAGAAGGACTTGCAATAGTAAGTAATGGGGCATTGAAGGCGCTCTAATAGCTTTTGGAAAGTGACTTAGTAGGTGGCACAAAGAAATTATATCAGGGTGCAAGGCAAAGACAGAAAGATAAAGAAGATAGTCAGACACCCTGCATAGGGGAAGTCAACAATACCCTGCTCACCAGTCCACATCACATCAAAGGGAGATGGAAGGAATACTTCCAGCAGCTTCTAAATTAAGAAAATGCCACAGAAGCTATACTACTCCAGACACAGCCTGTGGTGAGAGAAGAAGAGTCCATTCTAGAAGAAGTAAGAATAGCAGTAACGAAAATTAAGTCAGAAAAGCAGCAGGCTCAGATGAGGTCACAGCAGATATGATGAAGATGCTGGGGGAGATGAGGAGAAATGGCTCATAGCTGTCTATAGAAAAAGCTGTATCCTAGATGAAATAAGCATACTCATACCAGTGTAATATAAGAAAGGGGCATCCACAACTGTGGGCAGTAGAAACATTTCAAGGTCCTGTCACATTCTTGAAATCTCTGGAGAGGGTGATTGATAAATGGATATGCAGAGCAGTTGAAAGTAAGATGGGAGATGAGCAGTTCTGATTCAGATCAGGATGCAACACAACTGACCAGATGTTTGCAGTGAGACCGATAGTTGAGAAGAAGTTAAAAATTAGGAGATAGTCCAATTGGGCACTCCCAGACTTGGAGAAGTATATGACAAGGTCTTACGAAAGCTGATTTGGGCAGTCCTGCGGTGGTTCAAAGTCCAAGAAGCATTGCTAGAATTAGTGAGACTATGTACAAGAACACACTGACCCAAGTACAAACAGTGTTCTGTCTCATGGAGGGGTTCCCAGTGTGAGTAGATTATGCATCAAGGTTC
Organism: Protopterus annectens; assembly: GCF_019279795.1. Lineage (NCBI taxonomy): Eukaryota > Metazoa > Chordata > Ceratodontiformes > Protopteridae > Protopterus > Protopterus annectens. The sequence goes on along the minus strand of NC_056735.1, from coordinate 1,670,948,141 downwards.
AACTCTGAGCCCACTGCTGTTCATACTGGTGATGGACTACATTAGCAAAAGGTTGGGGGGAACAGATCAACAAAGCTGCTTTATGCAGACAATGTGGCATTATAGGCAGACTTTGAGCAAGAACTTCAGGAAAGAATAGGGGAATGGAATGCAAAACTGAAGACACATGGGATGAAACTAAGTACAGATAAGACAGTGGTTATGGCAGCAAGTTGGTTAAATCAGCAGAAGCTGAGAATTGAGATAGCAGGGAAGGTAGTAGAAGAGGTTAATAGCGCCGCATATCTGGGATAGGTGAGGAGAAGGCAAGTCTGAATGAAAAGGTCAAAGCTAGGATCAGAGGGGCTGCAGCCAGCTGGCATAGTGTCAGGTGTAGTGTATAACAAAAGAATGCCAAAGAAACTGAAAAGTAAGGTATACAAAACAGTGGTGAGACCAGTACTGCTGTATGGTACAGAAACCTCTGCAGTAAAGGCAGAGCAGATGAGGAAGCTAGAGGTGATGAAAATGAAGTGCCTGAGACAGGTGGTAAGATGCACACTGTGAGACAGATGAAGAAATGAGGACATAACTGAAGCCAAAGTAGCTGCAGTTGCAAAAAAGATCAAAAGAACAGACTACAGTGGTTTGAGCTTATGTGCAGAAAAAACGAAGACAGTCTGGTGAAGATGATTTGGGACGACAGGAAGAAGGTAAGAGGAAACGAGGACATCCAGCAAAGGGGTGGATGGATTGTGTTAGAGAAGATCTGCAACATTCTCTATCGAAGAAGGCAGGAGTATAACACTGAATCAAGAGAGATGGAGAAAGTTAACATGACACCCTGACCCCATTGTAGAAAATGTGGGGGGAAAGGGGATGATGATGATTAAATAGTTGTGATTTAGGTAGGCAAGACTGTATTAAAATAAGAGAGTTGTGGGGTATTTCTTTCAGATTTTCAAGGTTTTGTCAGAGCAGATAAGAATGGAGTTGTCAGAGTGTTGTACTATGAAGGCACACTTGGTGGTGGTTCAGATGTCATTGATGAAAATGTTTAGCAGTATGGGGCCGAGAATGGAACTTAGTGGGACACTGACAGTTATAGGAAGAAAAGTGGAGAGAGCATTTTGCAACCTAACTGCTTGTGATCTACTAGAAAGATAGCTTTGGAACCGGGCCATTGTATGGTCATTGACACCTAGGTACGAGAGTTTCTGTATGAGAATGTGGTGACTGATGGTGTCAAAAGCTTTAGAAAGTTAAAGAAAAAGGGGTGATGCAAGGATTCCTTCATTACTTATATTGACTGTGTTAATGAAATTAAGGAGGGCACTGGTGCTGTAGTAAGGGCAAAAACAACGCTGAGATGAGGGTAGAAAATTGTGTAATGTAACTAAGTAGCTGAATCTCTGTATACATTTTTCTAATATCTTAGATGGGGTAGTATAGCAATAGCTCTAGTTTAGTGAGGTCGCTGGAGTTGCTGTCTTTATGAATAGGTAGAATCTAGTGTTTTTTTTTTTTTTCTCGCGTAGGGGACATGGGATTCTTTGATAGTGTGGATTATTAAGATGAATACTGGGAAGGCTATTGCTTCAGCTGTAATTTTAATATATTCAGCTGGTAGTTTGTCAGGTGCTAGGGAGGTTGTAACTTTAAGATGTCTTTTAATGATTGAGGTAGGGATTGATCAGAAAGAGATGCAAGGATATTTAACTGGTTGTGTTGAACAGAGTTGAGGGGCCTAAGTTATTAAGTTAGGTGGAGATTGATTTAATGAAGTGGGAGTTAAATAGATTGGCAATGTTTTGAGTTATTATGGTTGCTTGTTGTAGGAGAAGGTTGTATGGAATATCTAAGTTTTAGTATCTGATATTCTTTAGTACCAGAAAGCTTTTGGGTTGCTATGGGCAGGGGCTTAATTCCTTTTCTTATCAGATTGTATAGCGTTTACCACAGTTTCCGAGTCATCTGTAAGTTTGAAGAGTTTTCTGGGATTTGTTTATGGACCAGGCTTTCTGTTTCATGATTGTGTTTAGTGTTTTTGGATAACTGGGGACAGGATTGGCTTTTACTCGTTTTGTGTTTAAGTAGGCAAGTTAATTTAAGATAGTGTTATTGAGCTCGGATATGGCTTTATCTAGTGGGGGATATTTGAGGTCATTCCAGTTTACTTGCTTTAGGTTTGAGAGAGTGTGTTTATTGAAGTGTGTTAGATTGCAGACGGATTTTTTGTGTGTTTTTTTTGTGGACACTGGTTTGTTTTCGAGGTAGCCACTTAGTCAGCCTGGTTGCCAGAGGATGCAGCTTTTTCAGGAAATGAGGCCATGGTGGTGCAGCAGTTAGCATTGTCGCCTCACAGCAAGAGGTTCTCCCGTTCGATTCTCGGCTGGAGCACCTTCTGTGTGGAGTCTGCATGTCCTCCCTGCGGTCGAGTGATGTTTAAAGACATATGCAGGTAGGTGCACCCGTGAATGGGTGTGCCTTCCTTGAAGGCTGGGCATCAGGCTGGCACCTCGGCACCTAAAAAATCCAGTGCCAGTCATTAGAGGACCGGAGTTCCACTGTGGTGACCACTAACCGGGAAAAGTTGAAAGGCATTAGTTTTTTAGGTTGGAATCTAGTCATTAGTCCCTTTGTCATTTATTGAAATGGGTGGGTTTGAAAATCAGTTGTGACAGGCTGTAGAAGTGTATAACATTGGAAGGGCTGTTTGAATAGACAGAGAGCTAGCTGCAGTTAAAATATACAAGAATTATTTTTTTCTTGAGGGATGTTAGATGAGACTCGGTTGGAAAATTTCTTCTGCAGAACTGATATTATTGCCCAGGGAAGTATAGATGCCTGTTATACATAAGGACATGTGATGGTTTAGTTTGAGAAAAGTAATGAGGATTTCAACATTTTGTTGAATGGGGGGGTATGGAGAACAAGTTAACTGGAGAGTGTTTTTGTAAACAGTAGTAGCCCCTCCTGCTCTTTTTTTTTTCTGTCAGCCTTTATCATATTTTAGCCTGGGGATAGGATTTTGTAATTTTTAGCCATGTCTGTCTAAGTACAACTGTATCAGGGGATTGTATGGTTAGCCATGCATAATATGCAGCTAGTTTATTCAGCTACTTCTTATTTTGATGAGAAAAATATGGAGGGAGAGAGGCTTTTAGGGTTGAGCATCTCTGTTGGTGTTATGAGCAGTGATTGTTGGCTGTCTGTTGGACCAGGATTGGCACTATTGTCACCACTTTTAAGCGTAGAAAAATATGGTGGTGGAGAAGCCATTTTATTAAATTTTTTTTCACCTAGTTTCTCAATTATTGGGTTTAATAGTGTAGCTTGTATTTGTGAAGCTGCATATAGGTAGAAGAGAAAAAGCTTAGTGCAGTTGGTGGTATGATGGTGGATGCACCTTATGCCGATGTAAGGATGAAAGGAAGTTAAGTGAGCTAAGAGTAGGAGCAGAGGTAAGACAACCAATTGAGTATAACGTGGTCTGAGAGGGTTCAAGGCATACAAAGATGGAGGTGGTAGTTGAAACACAATGAAAAAGATATATGGATTGTGGTACATGGAGTAGGGGGTATCTGTTATAAATTAGGATAGGTTTGGAGAGTTTGGCTAAGAAGTTGGTATAGGGCATTAAGGGACAGCGGTATAGTATGTATGTAGAACTATAATTTATTGGAAGAAAGGGTGACAAGGTATTTGTAGTGGTGGGAGAAAATGATGTGTGATTGATGGTGGATATCAGGAAGGGTGGGGAGGGCAATAGAAGGTGGGAGGAAACCATGTGTAAAAGGATGGTGGATATGAGGTAGGAGGAAGGAAGGGAATAGAAGGTTAAGATTGTGAGTTTAATTGGGAATAGTTAGGCTGGAGGTGGAGAAGTGGAGGGCAAGTTGTTAGATGTATGTAAGGTTGAGTCTAGGTAGGAGGAAGTAGATGGTTGGGAATGTGAAGAATGATGCTGTTGGTAGATTAGGTAAGGGAGATTGGAGACAAAGAGCTCTAAGTGTTCAGTAAGAGGGGGTGGGTGAGAATTGGGAGTAGGGGTGGGGGGAATGGACTAGGCTTAAACAGGGTCATGTAGAACAGCAAAGTGCTAAAGAAAAAACAATTAATGAAAGTAAATGGAGTATTGCGGTATATGTCTTTATAGTAGAAGTACTAAGTAAGTAAGAAGGCAGAGGTGCTATGACTATGGTTGGAGAGGAAATATAGTCACATCAACAGAAATCACAGAAGGGGTAGAGCCAGTTATTGTAAACAGGTGTTTTGTAAAAATATGCATTGTCGGGGCATTGTATGAAAGCAGAGAAATAAAGAAGGAAATAAGACAATGGTAGTAGGACCAGATCTTGAAACTAGCTATGTTAGGGTGGAGGGGCCCTGCAGCATGTCCATATGTACTATGCTGCACTTGTTATGGAGCCTGTGTTCTACTTCTGTGCTATAGGGTGTTGAATGTGGAACTGTTTGGGGTCCTAATGAGTGCTGTCTTCTGGAAAGCGGATGCGCCACCTAGTGTAGTTATTTTATTACTTTGAGCATGTAGCAGTTTCCTGTACTAGCTTTTCATTTGGAGGTAGTCCTCGGGTTATCAGTACAGGAATGAGCAAAATATACATTGGGCTAAGCTGCCACTGTCCTTTTTTCTTTACAGGGATGGACTTCTGCCTTGGATGTGCTTTGGCCAGTTGCTGTTGAGTTTACAGATCAAAAAGCTGACTGTAGGATTGTGGAAATTGGAAAAGTGGATAGAGAATGAGTGATATTTCACATTCCTGCCAGAGGATGAGCACTTAATAAACCAGGCCAGTACAACAACCACCATCTCAAGAAAATAAAAAGCTGATTGTGGAAATCATGAAATGCAACTTGTTCAATACAAATAAGTGGGTCTATGAAACCAGTTGATCAGCAGCAGACTTCATTCTCCTCTCAATCTGCTAGATAGAAAATAAAGCATGCAAGAGTTCGCACTTCTCTAATACCAAGCCACCTGGGAAGGGGGAGGGAGGCAGGCTGTTTGAGCCTGGGCCCCTCTTCCGCCAGCCCTTCCCCCTTCTTTCAAGGATACCCTTCTTCCACATAAGGATGACCTTTCACTCTTCACACCCCCGTACACATCTAATAATGTTTCAGTAAGTCCTTCTTGTAAATACTGTACAGACTTTATGCCTTTCCATGATGAGTGCAGCTCATTGTTCCTGTACGGCTTGGCTATCTTCACAGTAATGTTTGGCTGCTGAATTATACTGCTTTGTTCAGTGACATTAATTAACTTCCTGATGGACCTCTTTAATGATCCAAATCCTTTCTGCTGCTATGTTGACTGTAGCTGCCCTCCACTTTTTCCCTTGTGGCTCTGACCAGATAAGTTAAACTTCAGGCCACCTCTGTAATGTTTTAAATCTGAATGAATTCAGTTTTCCTTATAAGGCAGTAGTGGAAAATCAGTAATATAATTTTCCCCTTATATGTAATTCTGTGATGTCTGTCTAACTCTGGCAATCCATTACAATAATCTTCCATGATGTATTGTAGTTGTCTTCAATGTAGCCCTCTTGCTTCCAGCCACTAATCCATGTGCCACCTGCTGTCTCAGACTGTTCATCCCTGTCTTGCAAGGCTTATGACCCACAGGTTAGATAAACAAATGTCATGACTTGGTATCTGCAAAAGAAACATTAGCTAGAATAAGTGATACATAATATGTCTCATATATGCCCATGATTTCTAGCTGCCTAACTGCATTATTTCATTTTATGATGTCCATTTGATGTGTATCTGTATGAAGCTGCATTAATACTAAAGGCTGAGGGTATTAGGAGCTTTCTTCAAGATTGCCATAAATTGAAAAGCAGATAAGCGCAAGACATTTGCATGATACAAAAATAGTGCATTCCATATCGGCCACTTGTTCATAACAGTCCCATTTCATTCTTTTATACCACGTTTGTTGCTTGCAGGGGCCTTTCATTTTGCCGCATCCTTTCCCTGCGATCAATTGTACTCCTCTTATTTTATTTTATGTGTACCCAAATACTGTTTTTGTCCTTGATGACATCATTGGCCCCAGACACTGGGGGTGGATTTGTGTTTACTACATTGTAATATCTCTTGATATATTATATGCTCCAGAAAAGCATATAAATACATTGTCCTAAATAACTAAGTGTGATGCCTTGAATAGGCAGAACTTCTCAGTGCCTCCCAGAAGTACTTGAAATTGTTAGAAGTCATGGGGAAGCACTAATCCTCACCCCTGAACTTCATTGTGGTCCACCCTTTTACATCTTCCATATTGCTAATGTCTGAACATAGTTCTGACATCCTCTAATCCTAACAAATTGTAGCCATGTGGTTCCATCCCAAGTACTGTAGAACCCCTTCCTCTTCTACACCTACAGTAAACCCTAACCTCTGCAGCACTGGCACCATTTAACTGTCCACAGTCTATTTGCATGATGAACCTAAAGGTGCACTTTCTGCAACATGCCTCTTCAACCATGGAAGGAAAGCGGCTTCTCTAATAGTCCAAATCAGTTTGTCATGAATGCACACAAGTGCTCTAGGATCCTTTGTGGTTTTGTGTGTGTGTGTGTTTGGCTCCAGCCCTTTGAACCTGCCCCACTGAAATGAGAGTATGCACCAACAGTGGCATTGTCCATACCTTGAATATGTTATGCTGCGAAGTTTATTTCTTGCTAGTCAATATAAACACCCTTGTCAGTCACCCAGCATTGCCCATTCTTCTTGCTGATTTATTCAGTAAACTAACTCCCCACTCCTTGTTGTCTTTGTAGCCTGTTACACGATCTGGAGTACACCATTTGTCTTCTTCAAGGTTTAGGGTTCACTGTCAACTTCCAAAAGCCCGTTTCTTACAGGTGTCATTCTGGAACAGAAGAGAGGAAGCTGCCTGTTCTCAGACATACCACATCACTGTAGTGTTGTCTGTGTACATCTTCAGGGGGCCTGGAGAGAACAGTTGATGTTGATATGGTCTCACTTCTAATGGGGAGGCCAGTGACGTGCGTTTTCAGGTTACCAAAAGAAGCCCCTCCATCCCACATCAGGCATTGGTGAACAGTTCTTGAGAAGGGAGTAGAGGCTGAAAGGGCTGGCCTGGGTTGAGAGCAAACTGTTGAATCCACCACTTGAATTGCTTTTTTAGATTGGGAAGGAGAGGTATACAGAGGGTGACAGTGCTGTAGCCAAACTAACTTGAGGTGCCACTGAAGCTTACGCATATGCAGTCTGACAAGAGGAAACATTATGCCATGAATCCCAGGGCCCGAATAAACTCCCTAGCTGGAATGGCAGTCAGAGGAAGAGGCTGAAAGAAGGCTGTCCGTGACAGAACTTTTGGAAGTGGAAGAGATGCCAGTACTGGCAGTGTCTGAATCCTGCATCCCAGATGCACATGATCCTGAGAGGGAGTCAGGATGGGGTTTAGGAAGTTGACAGTGAACCCCAGACTTTGTAGAAGAGAGATGGTGAATGCCACATGCTGTAACAGACTACTGGATGAAGGCGCCTGAAGCAACAGGTTGTCTAGGTAAGGAAAAATCTGAATGCCTTATAGCCTGCAGAAAGCAATCCCAGGAGCTAGGTATTTTGTGAATACCCTTGGAGCAGTCGAGGAGTCAAAAGGCAAAGTGGAGAATTGAAAAGGAAGGCAAGATGCAAAGAAATGTAAAAACTTCCTGCAAAAAGGGTTAATAGAGATATGAAGGTAAGCATCTTTCAGATCCAAAAATGCCAGAAGAGCTTGATGTAATAAAAGATTGAAGAGTAAGCATCGGAAAAAGAACCTTGAGAAAAGTGTTGAGTTGGGAGACATCCCAGAATAAGTCTCCAAATGACCTCCTTTCAAGGAATCAGAACATCCTGGAATAAAAACCCTTTCCCAGTTGGAAAGGTGGGACAGGATGTATGGTTTCTTAATTCACCAGGGACCCTAGAACCTCTGAGAAGCGAGGATATTGCTGTAGAAGAGGTTGAGGAATCCCTGAAAAAGGAGGGAGAGACCTCCATACCTTGAAGTAATCCTGATGAATAACAGAAAGAACCCAAAAGTCTGAAGTGACGAGACTCCAGTTTGGAAGACCGAGGGAAAGCTGAATGGATAAAGGACCCTGGTTTAAAAGGGGGAAGGCGAATCATCAAAGAGAAGCAGCCTTATCAGATAAAGGAGGCTTCTGGGTAACAAACCTTTGAAACCTTAGCAGAGGGAGCCTGTCTACTACCCTTCCTGCCCTTGGAGGCCCTGCAGGGTTGCCTGCAAATAAAAGCAGGTCTTGAAGGATAATTCCTCTGGAACTTAGGGATAGGAGAGACAGAAAGGTCCTGCAAGGCTTTGCCGTTCTGTTGAAGAGACTTAAGTATGTCAGCAGCAGTCCCAAAAAATGTTATTCAAAGGAGCATCCAGCAACTTGACATTTAATACCCTCAAGCAGTGACTGGAGATGAAGCCAAGAAGAATGCCTCATGACAGACCCAAAAGCTGCAACCCTGGAAGAGGCATCAGCAGCATCATAGCTATATTTTAATAGAGTAGCAAGCCACTTAAGAATCAGAGCCTAAAAGAGATAAGGCGCCTGAACAATCAAGACTAGATTATACCTTCTCATGTGGGTCTGGTAATTAACAGTCCTAAAGGCCAAAGTAGAAGCAGTGTAAGCTTTACCAATCATCTCTATTGCCATACTATCTTTATCTTTTTCAGAAGGCAAATGTTTGGAAGAGGGCAAAAGCTTAGAAGGTTTGTCAGAAGAGACTGACACACAGCAGGATCAGCAGAAGGGCATTTAAATAAAAATCGACAGTCCTCAGGAACTTTATAGAACTTATCAGATTTCTTAGAAGCAGGAGGCTGAGAACCAGGAAATTTGGTAACAGCAATGAAAGTATCTAACAAGGCAGCCTACATAGGAGGAACTGCCAGTTTGGTTTAAGGAGTATCTACCTGAAGCAACTCCTAGTATCTTCTCTGACACTTCAGAAGAATCTAACTTTAAGTATTCCATTATCCTAGTAATTGTGTCTCCAAAGGACAATTCCTCTAAAGAAACTCTGGGCTAACTGAACCACAAGCCAGTGGTGAAGGTGTCTGTGAGGATTAGGACAAAGACCCCTCATCAGACACTAAATCCTCTTCTGAGGAATCCAGTTCCCTAAGCTATTTAGAAGGGGTATTGGTCCAAGCAGAAGCAGATACCGAACCCCCTTGAGGAGGCTTTAAGGCCTTCAAGGCAGAAAACAAGCCCTAATTTACTCTTGCCATTCCCTTTGAGGATCCTCAGGAAGGACCGAAACATGCTTCAGTTTTTGACTTTTCTTGGAAGGAATAGCAGCCCTAACAAATATCAGAGGTTCTGACCCTTGGCGAGATTCAGTAAGAGAACCCGGTCTAACTGTTTAAGCCATTGGTTTTCCAGATAAATGGCCAGTGATGACAAACAGCTTCTGAGTATTTTTGGGTAGAAATGCCTTACAGATACTACAAGATGTATGTCCATGAGAAGCACCCAAACAAAAAAGACAATGTGATGATCCTTATGGGGAATCTGCCTCCCACACTGGCATTTTCCCTTCTTGGATGACATGAACTCTAGGTAGCCAAAAAAAAATTACACGACCAAGAAAAGTTTAAAGGAACATAACCTCAATCGGGCACTTATTTGGTGGTTAAGTATTCAGTACAACAAGGTGTTCAGACAAACTAGCAGTAGTGGTGGTTGGATCTGCGATAAAGAAGTTGTAGGTATTTGGGTCCGTATGTCCCTTTTATGCACTACATTCTGTGCTGAGAGCATTGTGTGACATACAGCATATACAAGGTCATTTGTTTTTTGTGTACTGTCCGAGAGTCGGGCTGCCCTGGGAAGGAGATCCCCTCTTTTTCTGATACTTCAATAGTAATGTAGTTTAGATGTAACAGAAAATGTCCTTCTCTACCTCTTTTTTGTATTTCTGCTGTATTTTTAAGCTCCATTTTCATTTTATTCCACTTACTAGCTAAAGCTTCTGAGGAAAGGTATATCTTCCCTAATAACCTGCATGTAATTTCCACTACCCAGTCCTTAACTTCCCTTCTTTTTGACGTGTTGTTGGGAAAGCACCACTCTTTCATTTTTACTTCATTAGTCTGCTTTTTTATCTTAGTTGTTACCATACTTATCAACCTGGAAATTTCAACAATCTGGACAAAGACGCATGAAAAATGGGTACAACTGGCCAAAAATCTGGACATTTCACTGATTAACATGAAATTTACATATATAATTATGTAACCCCACCCACTCCAGTGCAATTGTGGGATGCCATCATTCAAAGGCAAATTGAAGAAGTTGAGAGAGAGGTTGTGTGTGTGTGTGATATGATAGACTAGCATCTTGTGCAGGATTAGTTTCTGTCTTATGCCTAAATAGTCCTGGAATGGACTCCACCTCCTCTGTGACCCTGAACTAAAGCAGGTATCACAGAATGAATGAATGCCAAGAGTATCTTCTATTAAATTAACATATACAAAATCTACATTTGTAAGGTCTAGCATGGTAAAGCTTGGATATTTCATTAGCAGTGAATGACAAAATATTCAAACAAAAAAGAGGTTTCATCACTTAGAACAGTTATAACATATGTTGCTTATAAGATAAAATAGATCCATGTTGAAGACACCGTACTTATGATCCAAATAATGAGCATGGGATAGAAGACAAGAAAGAGTTTCCAATGTTGGAGTGATTTCTTAGATGCCTACAGCTGAAGTTTATTTTTTAGGCAAATCTCTCTTTTTTTTAATAGACCTCAGTGTTTACTAGATTGAGGCAAACTGTACTATGGTTATGTCTCACCAGGATTACCCAGAACTCTTATTATGCTGGCATCCTACCTCTCAATCTCCTATTTCAAGAAATCATCTGGACAAAGCCTAAAATAAGGGGGGGGGACAAACATCCCAAAACAGGGACATATTCAGTGCTCATATAAACTTGGAAAGCAGCTAGAATAACAGAATTTGTGTTAGCATGCATTTTTATGAAGGATATGAAGTCTGAAACTGAAATGTCATTATTTAGTGACTTCATCCTTCTGTTGCCAGAAAACTACAGATTTTATGAGGAACAGACCAAGTATTTGAGGCAAAAATCTGGACAGTCTGTGAAAATCTGTACTGTTGAGAGGTATGAGTCACTAACACAAAAAACTGAACTTTTAAAACACATTATAGTTGACTAAAACAATTGGTACTACAGTGGATATTTTTTTTAAACATTATGCAGCAGCCTGGTCACATTGAAAATCATGCACTCCATTGAAGGATTTTTTCAGTCTTACAGTGAACACCGTGTACATTCCGCATTTAACATACTGGAAAAAAGAGGCAAAACCACTTGCTCTGTTGGACAGTAAATGAAAATAGGCGAAACTAAGCCATAAAGAAGCCGGAAGAGACTATGACTAGTATCCAGTACGGATTAGAACAAGGTAAGCCATAGGAAACCAGCTATGGCAAACATCAGGGAAAGGGAGCATGCAACAAAAGAAAGAAATCCAGAGCAAACTATAAACTGTGTCAAGCAATGAAGGCAGGAAATGGAGGGTAAAAGGGGAAAACAGAAAATGATAACAGCTGACAGAGATAGACCAGAAAAGAAGCATCCCACCAGAATTGCTGGAAAGTTGCAGAAACATAGTATATCATTATGTAGTCTTGGCGATATTAAACCAGCCTAACTGACATGATCTGGCACTGGCAGCTGAAGGAATCTAGTTAAATACGTTTTTTTTTTTTTAATTCTTTTACTTGCCGCTGGAGATAGATTTTCTCATCCTGTCCGTCCTGATCCTGAGTCTGTGATTTCTTGGTGCTGGGTGGACCAGTCCGGACTCTGCTCAAGACTGACTGCTGCTGCACTGCAGAAACTCCAGAAACTTGCAAGTACTACTTGCAGTTGCTTCTTTCTTCTTGGCTTGGCTGTGGCTGGCAGAAGAACGCAGAACAAGTTAACTGAAATATAACAGCTCCTCCTCTATGCTCAGTGTGTGTGTGTGTGTGTGTGTGTGTGTGTGTTGCTGCTGTGCTACCCGTCCATTCAGTGTACAAGAAGTACTATGAATGTATGTAAAAAGGAAAACAGTAAACTCGGACAGTCCAAGCTCAATTCCAACTGGCTGGCAGCCTGGCTGACAAAGCTGATGTCATCACGCATGCCCCTGCACGTGATGACATCAGCAACAACTTCAACTAAAAACAAAAAAAAAAATGGGAATTCGTGGCACCCCATTATTTTGACCTCGAAACTGGTAAATGCCAAGGAATTTGGTACTGTTGAGAAGTATGTTTGTTACTGGCACATGATCTGAAATAGTTATTGGATGTGTGTTGAAGCTTTCAATTAAATGCGTAAGTTCTTGTGAAATATAAATGTGAGAGTGTTCAATCTCGCCTTTGTTCTTACACATGGGTTCGGAGCCGATCCTCGGCTCCGTGCCGGCCGACTGCAAGCTCTGCATCGAGAAGAAGCTCGAGGACATCTAATACCCACAATCCCCCTCTGCCTTTACCTCAGATCTAGTTTGCCGCTGCTGCATACGCATCGCTGGAGACTAGCTCGAGGCTGTACAGATAAGATATTTATCTATTCTGTTTAAATTTCAGAAATTTCTTTCTATCTAGTTACTTAGAGTATAAAAGTAGGTGTGTGAGTGCATTAGAAATTCTCGACACTTAGAATAGCTTAACTTAGTTAACTTTCGAGTTTAGAGTTTTTCGGGGCCTACCCCTTCTTGGACTTGTGACTAGAAACTTGTTGTAGTCTTGCCTTTAGGCAGTTATCGGATTTGACTTTTTTCACTAAAAACTTGTGGTAGTCTTGTTTTTAGCTATTATCAAACGGACTCTTATTCCCGGATTTGACACTATTACTGGATTGGACTTTTACTGGACTGGCTTGTCTTTTTCATTTGTCAATATGTCTGAAAAGATGAAATCTGGTTTTAAACGTTGTCAGTGTGGCCAAAAAATGTCGGTCACAGACAACCACAGTTCCTGTGTCTACTGTCTTGGCCCTCTCCACTTACAAGAGGACTGCTCTATTTGTCACTCTTTTAGTGGGAGGGTCATGACAGATAGGCGCAGGAAACTGATGGATAGAGGATTACTGAAACCCTCTTTCCAGGAGGCTCTGGATGCTTCAGACCAGGCATCCAAGTCTTCGAAGGCGTCGGAGCCAAAGTCATCGGCTCCGAGCTCTTCGAGTCTAGTTAGATCACCGGTTCCACAGACTTCGGGGCCGAGTGTTCAACTGTTGGCAGTTCCCGAGCCTCGAGTCTTGGAACCGGTGACGGAGCTCCCTCCACCGACTCTGTTGAGGTCGGCTCCGTCTTCGATCCCTTCGACTCGTTCTTCTAGAGCCCTTTCCGACACCGACGTGGACCGGGTGGTGCAGAAACTTATGGAGCATACGGCCCTGTCCAAACTTATTTCGGTCTCCTCTCAGTTGATGTCGAGACTTGAAGGCCTGCCACTATCTCCATCTGTTCCTCCTCCGAGACCTGTTCAGTCTTCGGAGCCGGAAGAAGCTGACCTGATGATTGTGGAGCCCTCGGTGCCAGAACCGTCTTTTTCTCGGTCGGCACCGTTTACCTCGACTCCATCCGATCCGGTACCGGAGTCTCGGGGCCGAAGATCTGTCCTTGGTTCCGGGACCGAGTCGAACCGATGTTTCGGTTCCGACTCTCCCTCTCGGGGCCTCGGCACGGATCGATTCGGTTCCGTCCTCGGGGTCGGTGCCTTCGGCTCCTGTTTCGGGGATTCTTCCCATTTCTTCGGAACCGGGAGATACCTCGACTCGGGACCCGGGGCCTTCGACCTCATGAGGAAGGTGTTGTCTACCCAGACAACCACATCAGCAGGTACATCTTCTCCTCCCCGCAAAGGACCGTTATCCTCCTCTGCACCCACGGCCACGTCCAAGCGTCGGGCACCAGTGTCTCAGCCACCCCTGGAGGGTGCCCCTCTTCCTCGGAGGCTTCTTCGGATGCTCCCCACGAAGAAGTTCCTAGGAAAAGACTGTGTAAGAGGAGACACTTGGATTCTCCACAAGAATCCTTGACATCTGATACTGACTTAGATGAGTCAGAAGGGTCCCCTAAGTCACCTTCAGAGGATGTCTCTTTTTCTGACATCTTGGAGATCCTTAAACAGAGAGGTGACTGGCAAGCCCTCCCCTTCTGAGGATGAGTCAGTTTTGCTGAAGGCATTTGGTGCCCGTCCTTCCTCCTCCTGGGTCACTCCGCCTTTGATGAGTTAATGGAATTAATTGCTCAAGGCGTGGGAGACTCCTGACAGTGGAACCAGTCCCTAGGAAGCCAAATAAGTACATCACGGCACCACAGGACAAAGCTTACCTTACCAAAGGAGTTCCAGTAGACGCCATGGTGGTGGCAGCGCCACGAAAAGGAGATGTCGGAGTCTTCCTCATCTGTCCATCCGCCTAACAAAGATTCTAGGACCATGGACAGATACGGAAGCGCATTTTCAGTTCAGCGGCTTTCTCTATGCGTTCCCTGAACTATTTGACTCATTTTACACGTTTACAGAGGGATCTAGTCAAAGAGTTGGGAGATACCCTCCAGGGTGCTACAGATGCCGCTGTCTCAGAGAAAGTTACAGCCCATCTCAACACCCTTACGTCCATTGTGAACTTCGTCCATGAGGCTGATATACTATGCAGCCGAAGGAGCTAGTAGGGCAGCGGCTTCAGCGAATGCTCTTAGTAGACAATACTGGATGCGCTTATGTTCGTTATGGAAGCCTTCAAGTCTTCCTTTACTAACGCCCCATTTGATGGAGCCACACTTTTGGCCCTAAAGTAAAGGAGACCCTTACCCGGTGTGAACAGGAGGGAAAGACTCTGTCTGCTGTCGGAGTCCGTTTTCCACCCTTCCAGACCGTACCCCAAAGGGCAACGTGGTGGGAAAATGTGGTTTGAAAACCCCAAGGATCTTTTCCAAACACACAGGGTGATGCCCCTCTAGAGGCAGAGGGGGCAGAGGTGGAAGACGCCGCCTGGCGGCAGAGGGGTCCAAAACCAAGGTGACAGGGATAACCTCCCTGGCAAACCTTTTCTGCACTCCTGAGAGGAGGGCCGACTGTCCTGCTCTGGAGGCAGTCGGTCGTCGCTTAGCTTTATACCCTCAGGCCTGGCAAAACCTTTCTTCAGACAATTGGGTAAAAGCATTTTTACCAGAGGTTACAAAATCCCATTTCTATCCACCCCATTCAAGAGAAAACTCCCAGATGTACCACCCCATCTGCGAGACCCAGCAGCTGCAGAAATTTCAAAGCTCCTAGAAAAAGAGTCATCCAACCAGTCCGAGCGGACCAAATAGGATACGGAACTTACTCAAGGTTCTTTTTAGTTCCAAAGAAAACAGGGGACTGGAGGCCAATTCTGGACCTAAGTCATCTCAACAACTTTGTCAAGAAGGAAAAGTTCGAATGGTCACGCTTCAATCGATCCTTCCATTCTTACGGAAGGACGACTGGATGTGCTCAATAGATCTGAAGGACGATACTACCACATCAAAATGGCCAGGGCGTCCAGAGATCACTTGCGCTTCGGCTGGGAGCCAGTCACTATCAGTTTCGAGCCCTGCCCTTTGGCCTGACCACAGCCCCAGGGTCTTCACCAAATGCATGGCAGTGGTAGCGTCTCATCTGAGGCTTCTAGGATTCCAGGTGTTTCCGTATCTGGACGACTGGCTCCTGTCTGCCACCACCAGGCGTCAACTGATACAAGCCAGGGATTACTCCCTACAACTTTGTACACACCTTGGCATTTCAGTAAATTTGAAAAATCTTTGCTACAGCCATCACAGCATATCTTATTTATAGGAGCGAATTAGATACGCGTCAGTTAGTTCTAAAACTTCCGACAGAAAGAATAGTAGCACTTCAATTCAACATTTCCCTTCTGCTGTCGTCCAGAAAATCCCCAGCAAAATTGTTCTGAAAGTTTTGGGTCTCATGGCAGCTTCTCTCATAGCAATACCATTGGGAAGACTGCACATGAGAGTGCTACAATGGCTTCTATTTGCACAATGGTCATTCCAACAACTTCCACTGACTCCCGAAATATTGATAACGAAAACATGCAAATCACACCTAATGTGGTGGTTACAGACTTGCAACCTATCCGGCGGAAGACCATTTGTGCTACCCACACCGTCAGCGACGATAACCACGGACGCTTCTCTGATAGGGTGGGGGGGCATCTTTCAGGGACAGACAGTCCAAGGCGAATGGACCAATCTGGAGTACAATCTGCACATCAATGTTCTGGAGTTGAGGGCAGTGTTTTTGGTGTTGCAACACTTTGCTCCCCTTCTTCCTCCAGGGACCATTGCAATTCAGACAGACAACATGTACGTAGTCTGGTACATAAACAAGCAAGGGGGAACCAGGTCTTACCAACTATGCAGAGAGGCCATGAGAATTTGGCAATGGGCAGAGTCCACCGGTCGCTTTCTGATCGCAACGCACATCCCGGGGTCATCCAACGTCATAGCCGACAGGCTGAGCAGGGCAATACTATTGCCTCACGAGTGGTCCCTCAAACAGTCAGTTGCGGAAAAGATTTTTCGCAAATGGGGCCAGCCTACCTGCGATCTGTTTGCGTCTCCAATGAACGCCAAATGCAGGAGCTACTTTGCCCTATTACCCTCCAGGGAAGTCCCCAGGGACGCTGGTGCACGATTGGCCCCGGGTCTCCTATATGCTTTTCCTCCATTTCCCCTGATTGCAAAGTTTCTACAGAAAGCAAACAACCTTCAGAGGACTATAATTCTCATTGCTCCGTTCTGGCCTCGTCAAATTTGGTTCCCCTTTCTCTTGCATCACCGCATTCGGGGACCTTGGATGCTGGACCCAGAGCCAGATCTACTGACTCACTCGTCAGGAGTTCCTCACCCATCCCTGGAATCTCTCCATCTAGCAGCTTGGCTGCTCCGCTTCCCTTTTTAGCCAGGTCAATTCCCCTTACATCGGCGGTTCAAGATATTTTGATAGCTTCTCATAAAGTTTCCACTACAAAGACTTACACCAGTAAATGGAAACGTTTTGTCTTCTGGGCGGAGTCACATCAGTTGGACCCTGTTACAGCTCCGTTGAATAAGGTTTTAGAATTTCTGACCGAATTATTTCAGAAAGGAGCTTCCCCGGCTACCTTAAGAGTACAGTTAGCTGCCATTTCTAACTATCATGTAGAAGAAAGTGGTGCACCTATTATGGCTCACAGACTTTGTAAAGCCTTTTTAAAAGGTTCTTTTCATATCAGACCACCAGTCAGAAGTCCGACATCACCGTGGAATTTAAATTTATTGCTCTCTAAATTGATGTTACCACCCTTTGAACCAGCTTCAAGTTGCACTTTGAAATTTTTGTCATGGAAAACATTATTTCTAGTGGCTATTACATCTGCTAGACGGGTGTCTGAGCTGCAGGCCCTTTCGGTCAAACATCCTTATTTAATTTTTCATTCTGACAGAGTATCCCTACGCACTAATCCATCCTTTCTTCCCAAAGTTTGTTCTACTAGTAATATTAATCAGTCCATTGAATTACCCACCTTCTTTAAAGACCACTCTAATAAATTAGAGTATATGTTGCACAAACTGGACGTCCATAGACAACTCAGATTTTATTTGGATAGAACAAAAGATCACAGGAAATCTGATCAGCTATTTGTAGCTTTTGCTGACAGCAGAAAGGGTCTTGCAGTTACTAAACGAACTCTTTCTAAGTGGCTAACTGACTGTATCATTTATGTTTATGAAGATTCTGATCAAACATTATCAGCAAAACCCAGAGGACATTCTACCAGATCAATTTCTACATCTTTGGCTCATGCAGCTCGTTTACCCTTAGACACTATTTGTGCGGCTGCTACTTGGGCTAAACCACATACATTTATATCTCATTACAAAGTGGACAGGGTTTCTAGGGATAGGGCAACCTTTGGTTCCACTGTGCTCAAGAACGTTCTCCCTTGAGTTCCTCAGGATCATGGAGCTAGGGACGCTACCCATGTGTAAGAACAAAGGCGAGATTGAACACTCACACATAAAGAAGTTATGTCCTTGCCATAACGTTCCATGTGGAGTGTTCATCTCGCCTTGGTTATTACACTCCCACCCTTCCCACCCTTAGGAAGAACGTTCGATTTGGTGCCTGGTCTGGAGTATTCTCCTTCTGCTGTTGCAGTATTACTGTTACTGTCATACACTGGGTATGTTTGTATATATATGTTTTTTATGTATATAGTTGGCATGTGTGCGTGCTTATGTCTGGTTTGCTTGCAAACTAGATCTGAGGTAAAGGCAGAGGGGGATTGTGGGTATTAGATGTCCTCGAGCTTCTTCTCGATGCAGAGCTTGCAGTCGGCCGGCACGGAGCCGAGGATCGGCTCCGAACCCATGTGTAATAACCAAGGCGAGATGAACACTCCACATGGAACGTTATGGCAAGGACATAACTTCTTTTTTCTGTCTAGTGTAGCCCTGTTGTTATACCTTGGGAAATATATAAATTATTTGAGTTCCTACTACTGAATTCACATATTCCATATCAAATATTTTCATAAATTTCTTCTGAAATGCACTTTCATTATATTATCCCTTCTAGGAACCCCAGAAGCATCTTCACTGTTGCAAATTGAATTCAACTCCTAACCTATAAGTAATATTTCCTGGTGAAAGCTGAAAATTTCTCCCCAAATTTTCTTAAGCTCCATAATAGCAGATGTTAAGTTGTCTATCTCGCCTTCATTCTTGCTGGATGGGTTCGGAGCCGACCTCGGCTCCGACTCGGCCACTCTAAAGCTCGAGAGTTGGTTCCACCGGCTCGAGGCTCCCCTTATATCCCACAATGCTAGGCGAGAGTTACCTCAGATCTCGTTTGCCGCTACAGCTTCGAGGTTGGTTATTCTACCGGTTCCTGGTAAGTTTTAACTTTTTCTATAAAAAGTTACTCTTGTTTCCCCTTTTTTTAGTTTAATTATTCCTAAGTTAGTGTAGTTTATTAAACTCTATCCCCGAACCTATTTTCTTCCCGTTTCTTGTCAAAAGAACTTTTAGTTCTTCCCTTGGGCCTTAGGCCTTCCCTTCCCTAGGGAGTGTTTGTGTAGTGTACTACTGCTTATTGTACTTATTTTTAGTATACTTTTACTATAATTGTGTTTTTTGACAGGGTATAACTGGTGTGTTTGAGTGTGTGTTTGTGTTCACCAGTTAGGCTATGTCTAAAGAAGCAAAGGTCTCCGGATTCAAGAAGTGTGATGCGTGCTGTCAGAAAATGTCTCTGACAGACGCTCACACTTCTTGTGTCTATTGTCTGGGGCCTTTGCACCTGCAGGACTCCTGTGCTGTCTGCCATGGCTTCAGCCCCAGGGTCCTGCAGGAAAGGAAAGACAAGCTCATTTTGAGAGGCTTGTTGAAGCCTGAGGATTCCCTGTCTGTCTCAACAGGGAAGCCCTCCAAGGCATCGAGGTCTTCGGCTCCAGCTTCTGAGCCGAGACCTCAGGTTGTTCAACCTTTGCCTTTATCGGCTCCGGCTGGAGCCGATAAGACTCAGTCCACAGTTTCTGTGGCTCCTCGCTCGGCGGAGCCGAGGTTATCGAGGTACCCGTGTCGGCTCCGACAAGATCTTCGGAGCCGACAACCAGAAAGAGGTCTAGGTCACCTTCTCTTGGCTCCGTTCATTCGGCTCCAGGTTCTCCCCTGCTGTCTGAACGGAGCCAAAGGTCTCATTCCTCTAGGTCATCGAGGTTGTCTGATCATGACCTTCAGAGGGTGGTGAGTCGACTACTCAAGTCTGAGGCACTAGCCCAGATGCTTCAGAGCCCGACTCGTCAGTCGGTGCCTGTCCCGTCCATCAACTCCTTCCTCCTTCGACTCTCTTGAGCTCGGAGCGGGTCGGTCGGAACCGAGACTGTGGTCACCTCGGAGCCGAGACAATTGTCTTCGGCCCGTCGCCGGCTCCGTTTTCTTCCATGGAGCAATCTCGGCGCCGGACTTCCCTCGTCGGCTCCGAGGGGGTCAGTGGCATCGGACCCTTGTCCGACCCCCCCTCCCTCTTGGTGCTTCGCTGGTGAGTTCGGCTCCGACATCGCCTCGGAGCCATCACTGTCGGTGCCGAGGGGGTCTTTAGCTCCTCGGAGCGGGACCTCTGGCTCTGCCTGACAGGGGTGCTGAGGTCATGCGGAGTGTGTTAGAGCGTGGCCCTACTCCACAGTCGGCTCCGTCAGCCCCTCCCTCTATGCTGCCTCAGGGTAAGTCGACTCACTCCCTCATCCCGGACCGCAGAGCGCCTACTCCTCTGGAGCCCCCTGTCGGGATTTCATCCTCTTCGAGGCCTCTCCTGATTTGGCAGAAGAGCCCCTGGGAAGAGGAAGTGCAAGAGGAAGCACATTGACTCACCTGAGTCTATGACGTCCGACACAGATCTGAATGATTCAGAGGGTTCCGCCCGTTCCGCTTCTGAAGATGTCTCTTTGCAGACATTCTGGAGATCCTTAAACAGAGGGAAATTGGCCAGCCCTCAACCCTTCGGAGGACGAATCTGTGTATCTTGAGGCGTTTGGCTCTCGTCCTTCCACCTCCTGGGTGTCCCCTTCGACCCCCTCATGCAGGTGGTTGCTAAAAGGCATGGACGCCTCCTGATTCAGTGGACCCCACTCCCAGGAGACCCTCCAAATTCATCACAGCTCCAACAGACAAGGAATTTTTATCAAAAGGAGTCTCTGTGGATGCTATGGTGGTAGCTGCCGCCACAAAGAAGGAACTGGCTGATCCTTCAGTGCCTGTCCATCCACCTAACAAGGAATCTAGGTCCATGGATAGGTACGGAAGCGGATGTTCTCCTCAGCGACATTTACTATGCGTCGCTGAATTACCTGTGCCATTTCACTCGTCTTCAAAGGGACTTGATCAAAGAAGCGAGTGAAATGTTAAGGACCCTACAGCTGCGGGTTTCAAGAAAATGAACACGCAGCTGGCTATCCTTAATTCTATTTCCAACTCCTCCATGCGCCTCCTCTCTTATGCGGCCGATGGAGCGAGCAGAGCCGCTGGAACAGGGGTAGCCTTACGTAGGCACGCCTGGATGCGGCTATGCAATTGGAACCTTTCAAGGCGTCTTTCACAAACTCCCCTTTTGATGGATCATCCTTTTGGTCCACAAGTGAAAGAAACCCTGACTAGGTGCGACGGATGGCAAGACCCTTTCTGCCGTCGGAGTCCGTTTTCCACTCCTTCTAGGCCTTACCCCAAAGGCCAGAAGGAAAGATGTGGTTCCGTAAACAATCTCAAGGGACTTCGCCTGACGACAGAGTCGGTTCCCCGCCAGAGGCAGAGGGGAACAACAATGGTAGACGCCGCCCTAGAGGCAGAGGGTCCGCAGAACCAGGGCAATCGAGAAGCCTTCCGATAAGCCCTTTCAGCATCCCTGAGGTGTTGCCCGACTGCCCATCTTCGAGGCAGTCGGGGAAGATTGTCACTGTACCCAGAAGCCTGGCTATCCTTGACACAAGACAAATGGGTACAGTCCATCATTTCGAAGGTTATTCTATTCCCTTTCTTCGTTCTCCAAGTCAGTCAAAAATCCCTTCCAGATGTTCCACCCGCTCAAAGGGATATAGCAGCTTTGGAAATTTCAAAACTGCTTGCAAAAGAGCTATTCAGCCAGTGCCAGCAGACCAACTAGGATCCGGAATTTACGCAAGGTTCTTTTTAGTTGCAAAGAAAAGGGGACTGGAGACCAATTTTGGATCTCAGTATCTTGAACAGAGCAGTCAAGAAAACAAGATTTCGGATGGTCACGCTGCAATCCATTCTTCCCCTGTTGGGAAAAGGAAACTGGATGTGCTCTATAGACCTTCAGGACGTACTATCACATAAAATGAACAGGCTCCAGAAGATTCCTCCGCTTCAGGCTGGGAACCAGTCATTTTCAATTCAGGGCCCTGCCCTTTGGTCTCACCACTGCCCCGGTGTTTACCAAATGCATGGCAGTGGTAGCTTCTCACCTGAGACGACAAGGATTCCAGGTGTTTCCATATTTGGACGACTGGCTCCTCACAGCTCCCACCAAGCATCTCCTTCTGATGGCCAGAGATTACACTTTTCGCCTGTCAAAAACTGGGTATCTCAATAAATTGCGAAAAGTCTGTTTTGTCGCCTTGTCGTACTATTACCTACATAGGCAAAATTAGATACTGTAAACATGTCTGCAACACTAACGAACCAAAGGATATCAGACATTCAAAAATTGGTATCACTACTTCTCAACAACAACAGAGCCAAAGCCAGGTTAGTTCTAAAGGTGTTGGGAATCATGGCAGCGCCATACCCTCCTTCCATTGGCCAGATACCACATGCGGATCCTTCAGTGGATGCTCTTTTCTCAATGGTCATACCAGGAACTTCCAATGTCTCACACCATTATGATCACGCAAGCGTGCAAAAGCATCTCATGTGGTGGATGTCTTCCCCAGCTCCTGTTGGGGAGACCATTTGTTCCACCTCCTCCGGTTGCTACTCTGACAACGGATGCCTCCCTGATCGGGTGGGGGCATTATCAGGGCAGGACAGTCCAGGGCACATGGCAACCAAACGAATGCCACTTGCACATAAATGTTCTGGAGATGAGAGCAGTGCTTTTAGCGTTGCAAGCCCTTCAACACTCTCTTCCCTTGGGAACGATTGCAATCCAGACAGACAATATGTCTGTAGTGTGGTACATCAACAAACAAGGCGGAACCAGATCATACCCCTGTGTCGAGAAGCACTCAGACTGTGGCAATGGGCGATTTCTTCTCAGCGTTTTCTGATAGCAACGCACATCCCGGGAAGTCCAATCACATTGCGGACAAGTTGAGCAGAGCTATTCTCATGCCTCACGAGTGGTCTCTGAAAGACTCTGTAGTGAGAGAGATTTTTCTCAAGTGGGGTCAGCTTTGCTGCGATCTTTTGCTACTCCCCAAAACAGCAAGTGCAGAGAATACTTCACTCTATTCCCTTTACCAGGCCAACCCAGCAGGGACGCTAGTCCAAGTTTGGCCCGGGACTTCTGTATGCATTTCCTCCTTTCCCACTGATCTCTCAAGTAATACAGAAAGCTATCGCTCAGAAGGCCTCATTGATCCTCATTGCTCCTTACTGGCCTCGACAAGTGTGGTTCCCCTTTCTACATCGATTTCTTTTGGGCGACCGTGGAATCTGGACCTAGTTCCAGATCTTTTGATCCATCAGTCGGGTCAGTTTCATCGCTCCCTCCCCTCTCTGAACCTCATTGCTTGGTTCCTCCACTTCCAACCGTAGCCAGGCTTCCTCAATTATCTCACTCTGTTAGAGATATTTTGATAGCTTCCCATAAATCTTCCACTCGAAGATTTATTTGAGTAAGTGGAAACGATTTTCATATTGGGCACAAGGAAAGGACATAGATCCTTTCACCGCTTCCATCCAACTAGTCCTCGATTTTCTTGCTGAACTCTTCCATGCAGGTTCATCTCCATCTACTCTTAAGGTTCAATTGGCAGCTATTTCTAATTTCCATGTGGGTATTTCTGAATCCCTAATGTCCCACAAACTCTGCAAAGCCTTTTTGAAAGGAGTTTTTCTGCTCAGACCTCCTGTAAGAAATCCTCCTTCTCCTTGGGACCTAAATTTAGTTCTTGCTTCTTTGATTCTTTCCCCTTCGAACCTGCAGCTTCATGTTCCTTAAAGTTATTATCATGGAAAACTCTCTTTCTGGTGGCTATCACATCAGCTAGAAGAATTTCAGAACTTCAAGCACTCAGTTGTCGTTCTCCTTACCTTGTGTTCCATAAGGACAGAGTTTCCTGAACTAACCCATCCTTTTTGCCTAAGGTGGTTTCAACATCAAATCTAAACCAGTGCATTGACCTCCTGTCTTTTCCCGGAGTATTCAAATAGGTCTGAACAAAAATTACACTGTCTGGATGTTCATCGTCAATTAAGGTACTACTTGGACAGGACGAAACAATTCAGAAAATCTGATCAGCTGTTTGTCTCCTATGCGGAAAGCAGAAAGGGACTTCCAGTTTCAAAGGTATCTTTATCCAGATGGCTAACATCTCTGATTACCCTTGTTTATGAGATTAGACACAAAACTGACTAATAAGCCTAAAGCCCATTCCACCAGAGCTTTGGCTACTTCTCTAGCCTTCCAAGACAGACTGCCTATTGACACCATTTGTGCAGCGCTACTTGGGCTACTCCTCACACTTTTATTTCCCATTATAAGTTGGATTTAGCTTCTAGGCATAGAGCTAATTTTGGTTCCACTGTTCTCAGGAGTCTGTTCCGTTAGGCCACCCGGGACAAGGTGCTAGGGACGGTCCCATCCAGCAAGAATGAAGGAGATAGACAACTTAACATATAGAAGTTATGTTCTTACCATAACGTTCCATGTTAGTTGTCTTCTTCGCCTTCTTCTTGCCCCACCCTCCTTCCCCTGGCCTGGACAGACCTAGAGGAGTTGTGATCGTGACCTCTCTTTCTACCACCTCTTTCTTAGCTATATGCTATTATGCATATTTCTTGTTTCAGGATGTAGGTCACCCTTCTTCTCCCTGTTGTTAGAGGTGGTCTCTGTTATAGTTATTCTGTTTTATACTGTTACTATCTTAAGCTGGGGTTAGCTTACAAACGAGATCTGAGGTAACTCTCGCCTAGCATTGTGGGATATAAGGGGAGCCTCGAGCCGGTGGAACCAACTCTCGAGCTTTAGAGTGGCAACCCATCCAGCAAGAAGAAGGCGAGAAGAAGACAACTAACATGGAACGTTATGGTAAGAACATAACTTCTATTTTTAGATGAAATATATCAATACATGCCAGCATAATCCTCCTTATCAGTAGCCCCTTACTACCACAAATCTACCATTATCTTTATTAGAGCTCCACTAGCAGTTAGTATAAGCACTCCCCTTTTCTTTTGTCCTGAAACTGTGCTGAATATTCCTCCTGAAATCTTCTCTTAATCAGCCATGTGTTCATTTATTCGCATATATTTTCCTGTAGTATTGCTATTTGCATGCTGCATTTCTTAATATAATTCAGTATTCTTCCCTTTTTGTCTATATTTTTGAGGCCATTAATGTTTCCTAATAATGTAGATAGTGTAGTTATTATTCCCACCTTTGACATTTGGAATGCCTGGACCCGATAGAGCGAGTCCCAAAATGCAGAGACTGAATGTCAGAAAGTTCATTTATTGAAATATTCCCTTTTCTCCAAGGTATGGTAATATTGGAGTTGGTATATATAAGTTGGGGACGTTGGGAGGATGCAGGGGGGCTTTCCCCCTTGCAAAAAGAAATTTTTAAAGGAGAAGAGTGATTTTCGAAATTTGCTCTTCTCCTGTGTTTTCAGTCTTTTTTTTTTTTTTTTTTTTTCAGCTTGTCTGCACTCAGCCTTTTGATTGCCAACATTTCAAGAGAGACTCATTCTATATAACAGCATTTTTTTAATATCTGTTTCCAGCTTTTGTGTTACGTGCACCCAGTAATGTCTGGCAGATTGATCTGTTTTAATTAAAACCCTCAAACAAAAGAAACGTATGTGTATGAATACACATATGTGTATCTAAAAGAATTATCCATGTCCTGATTGAGCTCTTTCTCTTCTAAGTCAGGGTGGGAGATATTATTTAATACCTCCCCCTTCTGGCTTCCCCATGAAAATTCGAAAACTGTTGTTGCTGATATTCATTCCTATTTCTGATCCTCTCTGATCTACGTAGTGGGGGATACTCAGAGATGTCGTCCAATTCTGACACTAAATCACCAACTCTTGTTGGTTCCTCATTGTTATCACTTTTCCAGTCCCCATTGGAGTATCACATATGGTGATTTTGGCATTTATAATTTTAGCTCTGTAATCTTGACTAAGGACCATTTTAAACTTTTATCCAAGGGGATTAAGTTTATACCCCTAAGACAAGGTGACTTGGCCAAAACACTTATGGATATTAAGGTTTTTACAAGAAAAATGAATTTCCAAATATTGTTTGAGCAGGACTCCAAGGTAGAATGTGAAGGACTGGTAAGAAAAAGTACTTCTAACCCACCATTACACCCACAAATTAAAAATTTTGAAGGTATTGTGGAAAAAGAAATCAGAAAAAAGTATGAGAAAGTGAACTATAGAAGCAGCTTGGACCCAGATGGAATAAAAGTTTTATATGAACTAAGAAATGATAAAAATTTAAGAGTTATGAAACTGGACAAAGATGGGGGCATGGTCCTTATGGATGATTTTATATATGAAGGAAAAATGAATGACATTCTAAGGGACCCCGATAAGTATGTAACTGTATCCAGAAATGAGATAAACATTGCGTATCGTAGAATAGATATGATTTTGGAGGACCTATTAGTGGAAGGCTCTATTGACCAAAGAACATACCATTACCTTAAGGTAGAAAAGCCTAGAATAGCCACTATTTTTGGGATTCCCAAGACACACAAAAATGGGAAGGACCCCTCCACTGAGACCCATTGTCTCTGCGGATAGGTCCAAGACGTTGCCTCTAGCCAAGTTTGTGGATAGTAAGTTAAAGGGCTTATGGTTAAACAAGAAGAACATTCTAAAGGACTCCTGGGACTTTTTAAGGGAGAAATATAATGAAGGCTTAACTTTTTTTACCATTGACATAGTGGATTTGTTTTCCTTGATACCTCATAGGGAAGGTTTGAATGTACTAAAAGAAATTATTTATGAAGAAAATTACTTGTCCCTGGATGAAAAAGTGGTTGTTATGCAGCTTTTGAACCTGGTCCTGAGATACAATTTTGTGTGTTTTTAAAGGTGATTTTTTTTCACCAGATACAGGGTGTAGCAATGGGTGCAGCTTGTGCCCCCACTTATGCAAATCTAGTTTTGGCCAGGTGGGAGGAGAAGTATGTAGTGGATTCCATCTACAAGGAGAATTTGATTCTCTACAAGAGATTTCTGGATGATATAGTGATTTTGTGGGTGGCCCCAGAAAGTGAAGTGGCTTACTTTATAGAATATCTTAACAATAGTACTATTTTCTTAGAATTCACCTACAAAACCAGTAAGGACACTTTACAATATCTGGATGTGGAAATATACAAGTGTGACAATGTGTTTAATTCCAAGGTTTTCAGAAAACCAACATATTCCTATCTACACTTTGATAGTGCTCATCCTAAGCATTACAAGAAAAATATTGTCAAAGGACAATATATAAGGGGCTCTAGGATGACATCCAAAAATGAGGACTTTGACAAGGAAATGGAATTGTTAAGAAAAATGTTTAAATCTAGGAATTATCCAGATCATTTGTTGCTTGAAGTAGAAAATGAGTTTTTGAAAGGTAGAGTGGAGAAATCGCAACCAATCCTAAGCAAAAGGGATGTTAAGGTCACAACAATTGTTAATACAAGCTTGGTGGAAAATTTGATAGGGCTTTAATATTGGAATTCAATGCTGGGTCCACCATGGCAAGGGGTATTATTAACAATGAATGGGATAGATTTGTAGCCTTTACGGACTTGGACAAAATAAAAAAGGAAAGCATTAAAATTGTCTACAAAAACTTTAGGAATCTGACAAATCTTTTGGAAAGTAACTTTGATTATGGGGTTACAAGGAATAAAAAGAGGAAAGAAACGTTTAAAGGTGGGCATTGTTCCCAATGTGCCTTTGTCTACAACAATGAGAATATGTATTTGCATTGTAGAAATAGGCTCTTGGAAAGCAAGGAATTTACAAATTGTGACAGTAGCGGACTTGTCTGTTTAGCCAAGTGTCAGCTCTGTGATGCGTTTTACACAGGTAAAACGGAATGGAAGTTCCAAGAAAAAGAATATATGAACACACATATGATGTATCAAATAAAAAAGACACTAATGCCTTGTACAAGCATAACCTGGAGTGTGATAGTGCCCATTACTTATTTTTCACCTTGGAGAAGGTGGATAAAAATCTTCAAGGGGGGCTATGGGAAGAAACTATTGAGTATAAGGAGCTATGATGGCAGATCACCTTGGAAGCTAATAAAAAGTCTGGATTGAGTGACCATATTTCTATAAGCTCCCTCCTGAAGCTTAGAGCAGCCAAAATTATAAGTAGATTTGATTGTGGTACAACTGAGAATATACCTTGATGTACTGCATTGCAATTTTTAAACAATCCACAAGATGGTGTCATTTACCCAGATAAATATTTAAATATATTTTAAATTAATTTAACATTTTTTACATTCACATATAGTGAAAAATGTATTTTAAATAAGTTTTAAATAAATGTGTTGTTGTTTGTTGGATGTTTTATGTTTTTATTCAGTAATATAAATAATCTATAACCAGTCTTGGTTCCTAAATGCCAGGTATACATATGTTTTTCAGCTTAGGTTGTAACAATTAATTCATTAATTGGTTCACTTTTTCATTGGTTGATGTGTAAGAGAAATAGTATATATAGAAGGAGTTTATTTCAAGCCTGCATCTGATGAAGTGTATGTCAAACGAAAACACATTTTTTGTTTGCGTTAATGGTGTCTGTGTATTAAACTTTTGATCCAAGTTTGTCCTCTCAGAGCTTTATTGCTTCACCTTTTTGTTGGGCTGGATTTGGAATTCTTGGTGAACTTTTGGCCCACTTTGTAGTTATTTTGATTTAATAGATACAGGATAGGCGATGGAGCTGGCAGTGGGTTTTAAGAAGTCACTAGGGAGTTGGTCAGTTGCTAGACAGGTAGGTTTTAGTTTTGATGGGAGTTTCTTGATATAAGAGGTTTGTATGGTTTTAAGAGAAGTAGTTGGGTTTAGAGTTAATGAAGGTAGGCACTGTAAGTTAAATTTGTTGTCTAAAAGTGAGGCAGTAGTTGAGATGAAATGACAGTTAAATTGGGATGCTAAGCAAAGTGCTATTTGTTGTAGGTGGTGCAGGGGTAGAGGTTTTGCCAGGAATGAGGAGGTAGTTAATGTTTTGTCAGAATTTTTGTAGGCTGTGTGTTTTTGCTGACATACTAGAAAATAAGATTTTTTTTTGTCAGATAATATTTTGCTCTTAGGTTTCTTAGTTGTTTGTAAGAGGTAAGGATTTCTGAGGTTTTGGCGGTTTGATAAGCAGTCCAGGCTCTATCCCTTTGTTTAATGAGAAATTTAGTGTGTCTGGTTATCCAAGGTAGGTTTTTGGCTTTGGAGTGTATTTTTCTTTTTGGAGCGAGGTTATTAAGGATGTTGAGGAGGGTATCATTAAGATATTGTACAGCTTGGTGTAGGTGGAGTGATTTTAGAGGTGACCAGTTGCAGTTTTGTAGTAGGGAATTTAAGGTGGTAGAGGATAAGTTTCATTTGTTGCATATGTGTTTGAAAATAACATTACAGGGTGAGGGAATGTGTTTCCTTAGTAGAAAGGTAGGGGAGTGATCATTGAGAGAATCGGGGAGGCACCCAGCATGAGGGGCACGGTTGGGCTTATTGGTTAGTATCCAGTCTAGAATAGATTATTTCTTATTGTGTTTATTGATTCTAGTGGGGGAGGTTATAGTTTGGGTGAAATTGTATAGATTGATAAAATTGGAGGGGCTGTCAGATGAGCAGGATAAGCCAATCCAAATTGAAATTGCCTAGCACTATGGTTTCTTGGTTGAAAGTAGTGGATGCCCAGGATAGGAGACTTTCAGTGGTAGGTAGATTATTTCCTGGTGGTAGGTAGGAGGCAATAATTATGATGGCTTTATGTGAATTTACTTCAAATTGGGTGGCAAGAATTTCTGCTTCTGATAGATCTGAGGGAGTACAGATTAATTTCTCAATTCTGAGGAGATTTTTATACATGATAGCGGTGCCTCTGCCATGCTTGTTCAGCCTATCTTGTGTAATCACATTATAGGTGTGTACTAGGCTAATGGCCCAGGAGCCTTTACAAGCCTAGCCTATAGAGGTGCCCTGGCATTGTGCTGTCCGACGTTAGTTCTCAGTGCCTCTATCAACTAGAGCCACTGGAGTGATCCCCGGGGTGAATGTTCTATTTCTCATCCACTCATCCAGATTTCTCTTGAAGAGGGCCAGTGAGGTGCTGTGCTTGACATGTATGGGAAGTCTGTTCCAGTGCATGGGCAGTCTCTGGGTTATGAAACTGCCGTCCAGCATGTTCTGTTGATTGTGATAATGAAGTTGAGGTCTCTGGAGCGTGTGGTGCCGAGGGATTGGATTTCTTTAGATGTAGCATTTCTAACAGAGTTGGGTCAGACATGGCTTTGTAAGTCAAGCAGAGATCGCCTCTTAGTAGACAATAAGAGACTGAGAATAGCTGGAGTTTTTTGAGTCTGTCCATGTAGGACATGTGCTTACGGCCTAGGATCCTCTTCGTGAGATACTTTTGTGGCCTTTCCAGCTGTTGCACATGTCTAGTGAGGTACATGTTAAATGGGGCATTATACTCAATGACTGGCCTAATGAAGGAAGAGTAGAGAGAGATGATGACCTCTTTCTTCCTGGATGCAAAGCCCTTGGTAATGAGATGTGCCACATAGAAGGACTTTCTGACCACAGTGGCAATGTGGTGGTTGAAGGAGAGGTTGCTGTCAGTCTGTGTCCCCAGATCTCTTATAACACCTTCACTGTTCAGTGGACTCCCATCGATGTGGTAATTAGTGGAACTGGAGTTTTTCCCAAAGGGGATGATGACGGATTTTTTGGCATTAAGCTTAAGGCCATGGTTTTAACACCAGTCATTGGTCTCGGTGAGGCCTTTCTGTAGGATATCTCCATCACTTGAGGAGTTAATAATGGCTTCCATCTTGTAGTCATCTGTGAACTTGGTCAGCCAGAGTCCCTCACTCTTATTGGTATTGTTCTTAGAGCTTCTTTAGCTATGCACAGTAGTTGTAAATCCTTAAAAATAAAGTAGCTGAACTGCAGATTTGTAAGGTTTTCTGTTTGTAGTCCTTCATATAGTGACAGACTCTCCTCTCCCTCCACATATTTCATGAGGTGTGAGAGCTATCACTGTAATTTAAGAGGTGCTATGTTCCTTCAAAAATCTTCCAGCAGACTTGCAAATTGCTACTGCTGCTCACCTGTGTCTACAGTGGAAAAGCTGGGTGTTCTTTATTTTTTGTCCTGGATGTTGGAGAACTGTATTTATGCACTTATTTATTTTTATTTATGTATTTATTGGGATCTACTTCATATGATAGACATTTAATTTGACTGAATCTCATTTGACTGAGATCATAACACTGAAATTTCAAAATACTGAAAACTCATTTGACTGAAACTCGTAATACTGTAAAATTACAATGCTACATTTCAACATTCTAAATTGTAAACCATAGACATGCACACTTACAAAACCAATGAATAACTCATTCCAGGACTTAACTACTTGCTTACCCTCTTAACAGAAACCAGATAATATAAACCCCCCAACTATATATACTAATTCCAGGATCGCACTACAGTGGGGAAAAGGCCATATACCTTTTACTTGCCTTACAGTAATCTACATGATGCCACTACTATGTTGAAATGTAGCATTGTAATGTTTTAGTATTATGAGTTTCAGTCAAATGAGTTTTCAGTATTTTGAAATTTCAGTGTTATGGTCTCAGGCAAATGAGATTCAGCCAAATGAAATTTCTGTCCTATGGAGTAGATCCATTTATTGACAATTGTGTTACCAGGAAAGTCTGACTGGGTCACAGGAGCCCTTTTTCAGCTGAGGCATGGGGAGAAAAGCAACATTTAACACACACACACATTTTTTTTTTAAAAGGCATTTCATAAAAAAAAAATTGAAATGTATGCATTTCAGAAATAATCAACAATACTGTAAGGCACAGAGATATAGCAAAAATATATTGCAAGGAGAGCAGTGAGAGAAAGTAATGTAAAACATTATATACTACCCTGGAGAGTGTATTTTTGGCAGTTCACAGCAGTAATAAGTAAGAGTTGTGTTTAGTTTAATTGTAACTATTAAGGGGGGGGGTAGGATAGGCTAGTATAAATGGGGAGGAGGTGATGGGAAGAGGCTATGTTAAGTGGTGGAAAAGGTAAGATAGCCAGGAGAGGCTATGTTAAGTGGTGGAGAAGGTAAGATAGCCAGGCGAAGAGGAAGTGGTGATAGGTAGATCAGTTATATAAACAAGGGTGGAGAACAGGAGACGAGATTGAAGTTCGGCCCAAGGTGTAGCATGAGCAGAGCCATGAGTTTGATTTGTGGTCTTTCAAAATATGCTTGAAGAAAGGATGGTAAGTTACAGTTCTAATAGCCTGTGCAATAGAATTCCATTTTTGGCAGCACAGTAGTCGTAAAGGTTATTTCCACTTACTTTTTGAGGTTTATAGATGGTGAGTAGTTGTTTATTGTTAGAATAAAGGGAGCTATTTGGTTAATAGAGAGGCAGAATAGAGCTTAGTACAGGACAGATGCGGTTTATAAATGATGTGGGCAGTAGTTAGCTCGACGTCCAGTAGCGGGGTAGTTCAAGCCAGTTCAAACTTTTAATGGCCTTGCAGTGATGTGTATCTTGTTGTTTATTGGCGGCAAATTTAGCAACTTTGTTGTAGCATATTTCACGTTTATTTTTAACAGATATCTGCAAGTTGGTAAGGACAGGGACACCGTAGAAGAGTGATGGAAGGAGGTAAGTTGTTGTTAGGGTGGTTTTAGTTTTTTTATGTCTAAAATTTCTGGTGATTTTTTTTTTTTTTTTTATTATATTATTTTGAATGTGGTGGTCAAATTTGAGGTTGTCATCAATAGCTGTGCCAAGCAGTTTTGTATGAGATATACTTTCTATTTCTGTATTGTTAAATGAGAAGATTTTGAAGCTGTATTTGTTCTTTAGATGTGCTTTGGGGAGGAATAAGAGTAGTTTTATTTTATTTTTTTTTGGGGGGGTTGAGTAATCACTGGGCATTGTGAAGCCAGGTTTCAACAAAGATAAAGGCTTCTTGTGTGATTTTACGATGATCCTCCAGTGTGTCAGATGAGCATATTAACGTTGAACCATCAGCATACTGTGTAAGTGATGCTTACCTCAAAGTGGTATAGAGATCATTAATGAAAATGTTAAAAAGAAGTGGATCAAAAATTGAGCCTTGGGGTACACCAGTGGTAACAGGAAGGTAAGGAGGTAATATATGTTGCCATCTAACAGTTTGCTCTCTATCATATAGGTAGCTTTTAAACCATTGAAGTGAAGGAGGGGATAAGCCAAGATGAAGCAGTTGAAGACGTTTAAGTGAGGTGGTATGAAAGGCTTTGGACACATCAGAAATAATGAGGTGATAAGTTTGCCAGTGTCCTTGTGTTTTAAATCATCTACAGAGGATAATAGTGTAGTAGTTGTAATATGGCCAGAGTGGAATCCATGTTGAGTACTGGTTAAGAGTTCTTTTGAAATTGTAGATACATTTTTCTAGGATTTTTGAGAGAGGGGAGAAAATTGCTTTAGAGTTTTCTCCCTCTCTATTGGGACAGAAGTTAGATACGTCTGTAGAGTTTTCTCCCTCTCTTTTGAGATGACGTGATGTTTTCGGAATAGCTGAGACATAATCAATAGATCCATAGAGGATATTTGAACAATCTAAAAAAGAAAAGTGGATATGGGAAAGAAAGATTTGATATGGTGCTATATTTATGCAAAGGAGAAAGCCAAATTAATCATTGTAAAGAAGGCAGCCCCAAAGATATTTGAAGAGAAATACAGGCAAAGGCATCCGGATATAGAAACTTTTACAATAGAAAAAATATCATCACAAAGATGGAATGTAGAAAAGAAGATTAGTAAAGTAGAAGTTAAAAAAAAGTGCAGTTGAAGTTATGGAGTGCCTGCGAAGTGAAGGATTTGGTTTAGAAGGTCTTATACAGGTTACATCACAGCATGATAGTGAGTCCCCAACGTAAGGAGAAACAGAAAGATCGGGAAACATTTGAAGAGGAAATATGGACATGGGAAAGAAAAAGAGATTTAGTATGGTGTAATATTTATGCAAAGAAGAAAGCAAAACTAACCAATACAAAAAGAGCAGCTCCAAAGATATTTGAAGAGAAATACAGGCAAAGGAATCCAGACATGGAAAACTTTACAATACGAAAAATAAGAAGACAACGAGGAAAAGAAGAAAAGGAGATTTGTAATGGAGAAATTAAAGAAATAGAAACTGAGGTTATGGAGTACCTGCAAAGTGAAGGATTCAATGTGGAAAATAGAATGCAGAAAGCAGCACAACAGGATAGAGCAATGGAGTTCCAAATTAAGGGGAAACCAGTGGAACAGGAAGCAATTGGTCAGATGCCGTATCAAGACATTTTGGAGCCTTTCACAGAAAATCAGTATAAACATTCACTTGAAGCTAGACAACAAGGAAAGGAACAGGAAACTGCGAAAAGTCTGATGCAGTCAATGTTGAGAAGTGATAGGCCAGTGAGTTCCCATATGACAGAGCAATGGATGGCACATGATGAAATTGAGGAGAAGGTGCCACAGGAAGATGCTATAGAACTTTCTATAGAATGCCCACAGGAAATGGAA
Source organism: Protopterus annectens (assembly GCF_019279795.1). Lineage (NCBI taxonomy): Eukaryota > Metazoa > Chordata > Ceratodontiformes > Protopteridae > Protopterus > Protopterus annectens. The sequence goes on along the minus strand of NC_056735.1, from coordinate 1,670,913,542 downwards.
AACAAGGGATGTGCCCTCATTTTGGTAGAAAATGAGTTGAGAAGAGTTGCTTGATTTAATAGACATGGAGAGATATATCAAGATCATTGAGAGAAATAGATTGCAGAATGTCAATAAAACCCAAAAAGTCAGAAGCCTGATAAAACAAATGAATGCAGTAATTTGAACTGTTATAGAGATCCATGTGATATAACGTAAATAAACATGATATATTACAGTGTTGCTAAATTAATAACTGATAAAGTTCTACCTCAGGAACACAAGGTAGTGAGGGAAAAGGAGGGGAGAAATTGAATGCCATCATGGAAGTATCGAATAGAGAAAACTATATAAAGCAATTAAGACAAGAAGTGTCACTCTTAGAAGACGATAGAAGAGAGAATTGATCAATAAAATTACTAAGAAAGGTAGATGTGATTAAAGCAATGCACAGTATTAGAACAGACCAGGATCTATCATGCACTGTCTATCGGAAATAACAAACTAAAAATTTCAGCACAAGCGGAAAACCTATACACAGATAAATGTAAAGTACAAAATAAGCAATTTATTGATGACCCTAAAAGTTTTATAGAGAACTGGGAAATAAGGTAAAAGGAATTGAAAGACTGCCAAAAAAGAGGAAGTAGATACCTTTTGGAGACATATCTATGAAGATCCTGTGGAACATAACAAAATATGCTAAATGGATAGAAGAAGTAAAAGAAAGAATAAGAAGTTTAAAGGTGCGGGATTTGAAATGGGATGAAGTAACAGCCAGAGAGATTGAGACAAAGTTAAGGATAGCCTCTAACTGGAAAAAAATCACAGGCCCAGATGCCATACCTCTCAACTGCACCAAATTACTCGGTTTTTACTGAGTTTTGGGGTTCAAGTGAAGGGGTGCCACGATTCCCGAGTGATACCCCTTCATTTCCTATTTTTTTCTTTGTATTGTTAATGTTATTTTTAATTTTCGTGCTGCCGGAGCTGACGTCATCACGTGCGTGATGACGTCAGCTCCGTCGAGGCTACCAGCCTATCAGAATTGAGCTCCTTGGAGCGTTATGCATGCAGAGCTCAAATGCAAGCAGGCGGGAATGGTAGCTCTAAGCGGAATGGATTATTATGTTGGTGGGAGCAGCAGAACTGAATGGATCGGATTATTAATATGTCGGGGACCCAAACGGATTATGTCAGAGCAGGCAGGAATGAACAGATGGCAGCACTGAACTTTGTGTGGAAAGCAGCACACAAGTAATTATGTGAGCAGGCAGGAACGAACAGATGGTGTGTGTGTGTGTGTGTGTGTGTGTGTGTGTGTGTGTGTGTGTGTGTGTGTGTGTGTGTGTGTGTGTGTGTGTGTGTGTGTGTGTGTGTGTAAAACTCTGTGTTCAAAACGGCTCTCTAGTGATTTGGTTTAAATTTGCACAGAGCTTGTTCAAAGCCATCCAGCCCCTTCAGCTTTCTTTTCCAGCTACTTCTTCCTCTATACCAGTGAAAAGAAAGAAAGCTCCTTCTTCCTCTGGAGAGGAAGCTGTTTTTGATTCAAATAATTAGAGCTTAGACTACACCTTTGAAATGGCTTCCCCAAATGCTTGTGAGTTTGAATTTAAAGATATCTTTTCCTCATATTCTCTTAATTAGAAAATATTTTTGGATACACCATCTCCAAATGAAATGTTTTTAAGCTCCACGATTGTGAGCCATTGTTTTTCCATCTCCCCCTCCTCTACCTGGTGCTCTGCCCCTCGGCAAATCACCTAATCTTGTTTCTACATCTAGCGGTAAATTCAAACGAATCAGAGTTTGCTGAAAAAAAAGGATGGATTGTACCATTTGTCGTATTCGCATCCATAGTAACTGTGTATTCTTCAGGGGGATTTCAAATTTGCTATGTGAGGATTTCTAACACAGGTATAATTTAAAGTCATTTTATGCATACCAGTCATCTAAACACTCATGATGATAAATGTGAAGAACAGATGACCACTATGCTGGGTGAATTTAAAGAAAGAGGTCATAGTGAAAGGCCATTAGAAATTGCAAAAATGAGTACAATGGATGAGAGACTGGGTAGAGCCAAGCTGTATTTTTCAGAAATTAATCATACCACACAAGAAAATAGAAATAGTAGGAAAAATGTACAATTGCGTTATATAACAAGGTACAGTAGGCACACCTTTGTGTGTGTGTGTGTAATCTGTGGTTATATGGCTTTTTGTGGCAAGGCAGTGAAGGCTTGAATTTATGACAGGCATTTGAATTTCAGATTTCATGTTCTTCAGAAAATTAAATGGTAACACGAAAACTTTTATTCTAGCAATTTTAATAAGTTTATGAGGTCAGTATTTGAAATGTGTCCCTATTTTTAGGGCTGTAATGTATTCCCCTATTATTGGCTTTGTCCAGGTTTTCTGTGCTAACAGGTTGAGAGATCTATGGTGAGAAGTGAGAACTGAATTCTGTATTCCCCATTATTGGTGCTGTCCAGGTTTTTTGTGCTAAGAGATTGAGAGCTATGGTAAGACATGAGAACTGAATTCACTAAATGATAGCCATTTAAGTTCAGGAAACTGCTGATTTGGCATAGTGGTATGTTGCTCTGACTCTGACTGTAGTGCGCTGGGTTCAAGACTTGGCAGTGAAACGCATGGTGGTAACACAACATTTTATTCTGGCAACTTTCCAAAATGATGCAAGTAATATTTAAAATGTGTCGCTATTTTTTGGGCTTTTGTTCTGCCCCCCTCCCCCAAAATGGATTTCTTGTGCTGCAAAGTTGAGAAATACATTTGAGTGGATTTTACAAGGAGCTGAAATCTTCAGTGGAAGAGAAGTTTAGTGTGGCTTCTGCTGAGTCTGCTTGCATTGTTAATAGCATAACAGGTTAATGCTTGCTTTTGATGCAGAAGACTGGGTTCTACTCCCACAGTCTGCAGATGCATTGCTGATACTGTACTGTGTTGTACTTTTAAAGGGGATGGGTGTAACAAGTCAAGGCAAGGTGTAGCTACAGATAGAACAGAAGTAAGCAAATGTCATGCATAAGGGCGTTTGTGTCTCGGTGTAAAGAGCAAAAATATTAACCAAAATTCAGGAACAGAAAATCAAAATGATTATATTCTGTGCTGCATTATAAGAAAAACAATGTGTGTGTGGAAGTAGACTTTTATGATGGAAATGTTCTGAATTGGGCAGTTTTGTCATTGGTTCATTTTGTTTCATTGCCTACTGGAAAAAATGTTCAAACAGTAAATTTAAAATACGCTCTTAAGACTAACAAGTGTGCTGTAGTCTGTATTGTACAAGGAATCTAATTTAATAAAGTCAGGAAGGTGTATCAAAGAACACATGTATGTTTCCTGATTTGTGTGCAAGGGGCCAATGATTTGAAACCAGCCCAAAAGTTATCTATCCACCACTAGTGAGATGCATTTTCTTTGGATGTGGTGTGTGCGTTTCAATGTGTTTCAGTGAATGTGAGTTTCAATGGCAGAGAAGTTTTAATGCCAAGTCTGTTTCATTTGTCAGACAGTATTGCTTTGTTTAGCAGATGTCTTAGTGTTTGTGCATTGTGCTATAAAATGTAAAAATAAAAGCCAAATAATCCTTGTAGAAGTAAAGCAGTATGCACACATTAGTGTTTATGGTAAATGGGGCGAAATAGCCAGGTAATGGGACATTGGAATGGCTGCAGGGGGACTCTGGTGCCATATTTTGGTTGTCTGTTCTTCAGTTTGTGTATGAAAGTTGGTATCCCACAATTCCATTGGATTGGGCGGGGTTACGTAATTATGTATGCAACTTTTATGTTTATCATTGTACAGATTTGTACCTATTTTTCATGGGCCTTGTCCAAATTTTTGATGTTTCCAGGTTGAGAGGTATGCCAGATGCAGTACCTAACTTTTGGTTAAAAGTATTAACATCTTTGCACAAGGATTTAGCCATGAGTAAGAACTATTTATATGTGCAGCCTGAACATACACCAGCCTGGCTAACAGGCAAAACTATGCTCCTTAAGAGTGAACCTGCAAGCTAGCCTAAAATATTATATACCAGTAACTTGCCATCCAATGACGTATAAACTATACACTGGAATTGATGTTGACAGATTTTGTCATTTAGAAGAAAACTTCTGGCAGTAGAACAAAAGGGCAATGAAAGAAAGTCCCATGGAACAAAGGATCATTTCTTGTTAAATAAAGTCATATAGAGTGCTTAAAAATATATAAGATGCACCCTACACTGATCGACTACATTATAGTAATCATGAAACAGTGGCAGACCACTTTGCGATTAAGCCATGATAAAGGACAGATTATTATCCCAGGGATAAAAATTCAAAGGGGGATATTCCAGGGTGACTCTGTCACCGTTGCTATTCTGCCTTGCCATTAACCTGTTTACTTAACTTAGGCCATGGCTATAATTTGGCTCTTAAAAAACAACAAAGTGTAAATTCTTCTCATCTTCTCTTTGTCGATGAACCGAGTAGCTCATCGTCTGAGGAATAGAAAGCACAGCTGCAGGTTGTCAAAAGTTTTTCAGATGATACAAGAGTGTCATTTGGCTTGATAAGTGTGCAAAAGCAAACTTTAAAGCAGGAAAACTGCAGCACCAGGAAAACATCAGTTTGGGACAATAATGTGATATAAAAGAGCTTTAGCAAGAGGGAGTATATAAATATTTGGGAGTGTATGAATATTTGGGAATTGATGAAGGCTCAACAATAAAACATGAACAAATGTGAATAAAACTTAGTAAGGAATACTTCATAGGTTCATAGGTAGGTACTAGGCTATCGGCCCTAGGGCCTATACAAGCCCAGCCAAAAAGGTACCCTGGCTTTTGCCACTCAAGAAAATTATTTTCCTGTGCCACTGTCGAGCAGAGCCACAGAAGTGATCCCCTGGGTGAATTTCCTATTTCCCATCCAATCATTAAGATTTTTCTTGAAGAGTGCTAATGAGGAGCTTTGTTTGATATAGATAGGTAGTTTATTCCAGAGTATGGGAAGTCTCTGGGACAGGAATCTATCCCTCTGGCATGTTCTGTTTATTGTGGTGACAAGGTTTAGGTCTCTAGAGTGTGTAGCTCGGAGGGATTGGAATTTATTTAAGTGGAGCATGTCCAACAGCTCTTGGTTTGACATAGCTTTGTATGTTAGGCAGAGATCACCTCTGAGTAGACGATATGCGACGGAGTAAAGCTGGAGTTTTTTTAGACGTTCTGCGTAGGGCATCTGTTTGAGGCTGGTAATCCTCTTTGTGAGGTATTTCTGCGGCCTTTCCAGTTGTTGTAGATGTCTTGTGAGGTGCACACCAAAAGGGGCGTTGTACTCTATAATGGGTCTAATGAGTGAGTAGAGGGGAACAGTGACCTCTTTTTTTTTTTTTTTCTGGATGAGAAACCTTTTGCGATGAGGTGTGCCATGTAGAAGGATTTCCTGACTACTGTGGTGATGTGATCATCAAAGGAGAGACTACTGTCCACCTGTATACCCAAGGTCTCTTATCACACTTTCGGTGTTAAGTATACTACCGCCTATGTTGTAGTTCATGGATACAGAGTTTTTACCAAAGGAGATGACAGTGCACTTTTTGGCATTGAGCTTGAGGCCATGGCTTTGACACCAGGCATCTGTCTCAGTGAGGCCCTTTTGTAGGATATTCACATCGTTAGGAGTTTCGATTATGGCTCCTAGTTTGCAGTCATCTGCGAAATTCATTAGCCAAAGACCTTCTTTGTTAGCCTGTACTTCAGAGAAGTAGATACCAAACAGGAGGGGATCCAGGACTGAACACTGTGGTACTCCACTTGTCACTGGTCTGAAGTCGGATTTGGGGTCTGCTACTTTCACAATGTGGGTTCTGTCAGTGATCCATTTGGCAACACCTCTTGTGACATAGGGATTTATACCTAGTTTAGTGGGTTTATCTATAATTCCAGAGTTGGGGGATGGTGTCGAAAGTCTTGGCAAGATCTAGGTAGGCTGTGTGAACCACCTTACCCCCATCTACGGCTTTGGTGACTGCTTCAAAGAAGTCTATCAGGTTTAGGAGACATGATCTGCCTTTTAAAACCCGAACTGGGTGGAGTCCAGAGTTTGGAGATTACCAATATCTTTGTTTATAAGTTCCATGGCCTTGCAGACCAGGCTCGTCAGGCTAATGGGGGCGGTAGTTCCCGGGGTCCATGGTGGCTCCCCCCTTGTGGAGTGGGATAACCATCACTGTGTGCCATTCAGCGGGCACAAAGCCTGAGGTGAGGCTATGATTGAACATGGTACTTGGGTCGGGTGCCAGTTCATTCTGTAGTTTGTGTGGAACGCAGCCTGGGATGTTGTCTGGTCCCATGGATGCTGTGTTCTTGGCTTTCGAGAGTGTGGTTTTTACCTGTGCAGGCGTGATTACAGGAACTTTGCATTCTTCTGGTATAGAGATGGGTCCCTTAGGGGGTAGTTAATACTGAACCTATATGCCAGGATGTTGGCAATGTCAGTTGGGCACTGTATATTTAGTGCCATTGTGCTGTAACTCAGAGCAGATCTGAGTGTTGCCATTGAGAGTCTTGACATAGCTATAGAAGACTTAAATTAGTTCTGAAAACAGTGTTACTGTCTAGGAACAAAATCCAAGCTATAAACCAGTTTGCTCTTCCTGTCCTAACCTACAGTTTTGGCATGATTGACTGGCTCCAAAATGTGTTAGATTAGATATGAAAACAAGAAGGATGCTTCATGCTCACCAAATGATTTATAAAAATCAGTGTATACCAAAATTATATATTCCTAGTTGCGAAGGAAAGATGGGGCTATTTTAAATTGATTACATGTATAGATCTGCAGTCGTGGGACTCCACACATATCTGCTGACCTCACAAGACCCAAATGTAGTGAAAGTTTTGAAACATGAGGAAAATAAATGTAAAATGACTTCTCTGCTTAATTTAGCAGAAGCATATCGGCATCAAGCAGGAATGGAAATCAAACCACAAGTAGTTAAAAATCAGGCAGCAACTGAATGTGCCAAAAAAAACAAAAGAAAGAATATAAGGTGAAGGACCAGATGAGAAGGCAAGAAATGTGGAAAAAGCATAACTATAGTTGTAAGTATAGAAAACTTGTGAAAGAACCTCATGTTGATCAGGAATGGTTAAGGAGAGACTAATTCAAACCAAGAGATGAAAAGTTAATATTGGCAGCCCAAGATAGTGGGCTACATACAAGCTGGTTTACAAAGTCCATTGAACATGTAGGAGAAACAGACAAATGCAGGTTTTGTAAAACCGAATTGGAAACAGTCGCACACCTCTTTGCTGGTTGTGACGTATTAATGGCAGAAGGACTGTATACTGAAAGGCATAATGATGTGGCAAGACTGTTGCACTGGAGATTGTGCAAACATTATGGTACTGAAGTGGCTTAAAACAACACTGGAAGCATGCGCCACAAAGCATCATAGAAAATGATGAAGTTTATATCACATGGGATTACCGATTACCCAGTTCAAAAGATAGATGCTAGAAAACTGGATGTAGTGGTCCAAGAAAAGAAGACAAAAGTAGCATTGATCATTGAAATTGCTACACCCAGTGACTACAGTTTCTTGCGTACAGAGACACACAAAGTCATAAAATATCATTATCTGCAGGCAGAAACGAGAACAATGTGGAAGAAAGATACTCAAACAGTTCCAATAGTAGTTGGAGCAACGGGTCTTAAAAAAGAATCTACAATCATATTTAGATATGTTACCAATCAATGTAACCTCATACGAATTGTGGGAGGAGTCATTATTCAGCATATTGTGACTGCTACGAAGAGCACTTTTGGTTGGCATCAAAGAGTGACACAGTACTAATTTCATGAACTTTAATCGTACTTTGACTTAGGAATGGGGTCCATTCCCATCACGGTATTAAAGGGTCCATTCCCATCACGGTATTAAAAACACTAATGACTTGGAGAAATTATTAAGAATATTATCTTAAGATGGCTACTGGGTAAGATGTAGCTTCTGTTGCCATCTTGCAGTATTCAGCTGGGAGGTGGTCTGCAGCTGTGGCGCAAGGTTTAAGTAGCATTTTTTGTAGTAGATATTGTTACAGGTTAATGTAAAGTTGTTTGCGTTTGTGGCTAAGGAATGCTTGGATTCTTATTTTTCAGAGGTAAATGTGGTAGTGGAGGGGGCAGTTGGTAATATGCTATGGGGTGTGTAGGGGCGGGTGATATACTGTTGGTGTGGCAGCAGTGCTCTCTATAAAGCATTTATTAAATGTTGCTTTGAGGGGAGAACAGGTCTGACAGGGATACAGATCTTTTTTTTTTTTTTTTTTTTTTTTTTGAGCTAGGATTGAACAGTGTATGATTAGAAGACTAGAATTATTTAGGATCATTCTGATGATTGTTATAGTTGGTCATAGTATTGTTTCTTATCTTTATATATTGTTTTAGCTTGATTATGAAGTTCCCTGTATCACTGAAAGTTTTTTTTTATTTACCCACTCCCTTCAAACCTTTTCTTTGGTAAGAGTAGATAGCTAGGGGGAGTGTTTTTACTTTTACTCTTTTCATATGTAGAGGGGCAAGGTTATATATATATATATATATATATATATATATATATATATATATATATATATATATATATATATTTTATAGTATAGACCAGTTGATGGACCTTAGGATAGTGCTAAATAAGTGTTTGTTAAATTTTGTGAGATTCCTGGTTGGTTTAAGTGGGTCGGTATTGGGGTGAAGAGTCATAAGTCTGTATGTGTATGCAGGGAGATGCTCACATAGGGAGTTAGGATAGGTTCCACTGATTAGTGTAATTTACTCAGGTCTGAGACTAAAACTAAAACCCAGTCAAGAATTGTACCCTTATTGCTTTGTTGTATCTAGCAGGTGGTGTGATTACTTGAGTCAGACCAAATAGATTTATGCAGGTGAGTGACTGCCAGAGGTTAAGTTTTGCCAGTCAGTGTTAACACCATCCAGAATATTTTTTTCATAAGTAATAGATATCCAGAAGAGAAATTCTTCGAGTATGTGTTTGTTGTTTCCATGGGGATGGGGGGCTTAAAGTACAATAAATACAGTGTGTTTTTATTTTAGAGTTTAGCTTTAAAAGTGTTGGTTCAGTGAAATTTGGAGGTGAAGTTGAAATAGGAGGAGAGATTATAGGCGCTGGGGTACAGTAGGGCAAGTGCCTCCTTTTTTGTGGGGTCTGTCAATCTTCATCAGTTCTCGTAATGTTATAGCCTGGTGGTAGTCTTTCTGTGGCTTTTAAGCCATATTTCAGTTATGGCTAGGACATCTGGGGAATAGAATAATATCCAGGCATGTATATGTATAATTTTATTAGAAATATTATGAAGATTCAGTGTTAACAGACTTTTTTAAGCTGGACTTGAGCTTGACTGAGTGGGAGAAGGGTACGTCTGTGAATGGGATTTGGACTGGGTGGAAAATGTCTTTGTATAGAGAGTAAAGGATGCATTAGAGAAGGGGTGGCTTATAACTGAAGGAGAAGTCTTATCTAAGCTGCTGTTGTGCTTGCAGGAACTGGTGGTGTTGAGGTTTGGGTTTAGATTAGTAGGGCCAAGGTTTGGATGAGTGTCCCCACACAATTGAATCTTTGTGTTCCAAAGCATCAATTTTAGAATAATTCGTAAGGGTGGGTATGAATGGATGTTTTGTTTTGAAGGAGGTGTGATCCCAGTGAAGCATTCTATATTTAAGATTGAGACTAGTGGAAAGATTGAAGAAGCTAGGAGATATTTTAGAATAATTATTATTATCTAGGTTAAGTAGGAGGCTGGAGGTTGGGGTTGTGATAGTGTAGTTTAAGGGAAAGTGATAGTATGTTAAGTGGAAGGTCAGTACTAGAATATTAGAGAAATAATATAAGAAACAGCATTTTGTTTACAAGAGTTACTGATCAGGTGGATATGGTAGATTGCTAGAGTTAAGAAGTGTTTTAGATAAGTAGCTAAAAGTGGAGGATTGGGTGTGGGAGTAAAAGGATAGCGATTGGGATGTAGAGAAAGATGTTGAGATGATTAAAAGATTAGGTAATATATTGTGGGGAGGAAATTATTCTGTGCTGATGTTGAATGGTTGAATTTTTAGGAGTTTGGATATGATGAAGAATAAATGTAGAGTAAGGAGTGGGTGGGTGGTAATTAGGGGTAGGATAGGGGAGTGGAGTGAGCCCAAGCGAAGCGGGATATACCTGCTCAGAACATTTGGAGATACCAAAAGAAACAGTTGGATTATATTCATAGCAGGTCAGTACTTCAGTTTAGCTATTGTACATAATTATAAGGATATAAAAATCCAAAGCACAGCAGATTTAAAGGGTACAGTGCATAACAATGTAGTGTAATATTCTTAGCAAGCTTTAACGATCAAATGACACTAATAAAGGGTGTGGTGCTTAACAATTTCATATAATATTGTTAGCCAGGGTTTGTTCTTTTGAGTTAAGGATGTTTGAACTTTCCCTTTGACTGCGATGGGAAAGGCAGAGGGTGAGGGGAAAAAGATGAAGGATCAAATAGCTGTTAAGATTAAGACTATGTTTAGCAAAATTCAGGCTGCTATTAATCTACATTTTTACAGAGCTATTGGACAGGCTTTTATGGGATATTAGGTAGGGTACTGCTGACTATGACCTATATACATGAGCACATGATTTACATTTAAGAAGACACACATATACAGTGTGTGTATATGGTAATAGTGCCTAGGCATCTACTTTAGCAGTAACATACTTGGCCAGATATTGTAGTTGTCCTTGCCTAGTTTCTGTCAGGAAATCTCTGTGGTCTTGCAGTGAGTTAGCAGGTATGTGTGAGTTGAAAGATGCAGTTATGTAGGTTTGGAACAGTAAAACCAGGGATGCATTCAGAAAAGGTCTCCATCAATATATCACCGTTTTATCTTCTCTGGCATGCACATTGAATTGAGGACAAGTCAGGAGGGGTGCCTAACTACTCAGCAGTGATAAAAGCATGAACATATTGTGTTTTATTTTTATAATTTGTCTTCTCTGTGCCCTTAGCAAAGTACAAAAGTAGTAAATAGGTACAAACTTCTGGTCTTTAATTTGTGTTATGAGAGTTTTCTTTTGTGTCTCAATATAAAAAAAAGTCTTTTGTGTATTACATTTTCTCCCACATCTGTTGTATTGCTACCCTCATTTTTTTTTATATATAGCATACTAACACTTCATCCAAGCTGTAGTCCTTTAGCATGACAAATAAGCAGCCATGCTTTGAGCTTTACATAAGATTAGAGAATGGGTGACTTGTACATTGCCACTCTGATTTGAGAACAAATGTTCTCCAGCAGGGTGCTAATGTACAGGTAATACCCGCTGAAAAATGAGTATGCCACTTTATGGCAGCACATTAGGATGCTGCTGAACTTGGACTGCAATGGAGATGATGTCCACCATTATTTTACACTCACTAAGTAAGAAATTTGCTGTTTAGTGAGTGTAAAGTTAAAATGGCCTCAAGCTCAATGCCAAAAAGTGCATTGTCATTCCTTTTGGTAGAAACTCAGTACCCATGAACTACCACATAGGTGGTAGTCTACTTAACACCGAAAGTGTGATAAGAGACCTTGGGACACAGGTGGACAGTACTCTCTCCTTTGATAATCACATCGCCACAGTAGTCAGGAAATCCTTCTATGTGGCACACCTCATCACAAAAGGTTTCTCATCAAGGAAAAAACAGGTCATTGCTCCCCTCTACTCGTCACTCATTAGACTCATTATAGAGTACAATGCCCCTTTTGGTATGTACCTCACAAGACATCTACAACAACTGGAAAGGCCACAGAAATACCTCACAAATAGGATTACCAGCCTCAAAGAGATGCCCTATGCAGACCATGTAAACAAACTGCAGCTTTACTACGTAGCATATCGCCTACTCAGAGGCGATCTCTGCCTAACACACAAAGCTATGTCAAACCCAGAGCTTTTAGACATGCTCCACTTAAAGAAATCCCATTCCCTATGAACTACACACTCTAGGGACCTAAACCTCGTCACCACAATAAACAGAACATGCTGGAGGGATAGATTCCTGTCCCAGAGACTTCCCATACTCTGGAACAAACTACCTATCTGTCAAACAAAGCTCCTCATTAGCACTGTTCAAGAAAAATCTTGATGATTGGATGGGAGATAGGAAATTCACCCCGGGGATCACTTTTGTGGCTCTGCTCGACAGTGGCACAGGAAAATAATTTTCTTGGGTGGCGAAAGCCAGGGTACCTTTGGCTAGGCTTATATAGGCCCTAGGGCCAATAGCCTAATACCTACATATGAACCTATGGATAATTTAAAAAAAAAAAAAATAGAAAAGTGTGTGTGTGTGTATGGGTGCTTACATATATGAAAGCGGAAATGCGTGTGTGTGATATTATTATACAGTTTAATAGTAGGTTCTTGCAGAGAGAGCAACTGACATTTTCATGTGTGTCTGTGCATCATCACTGTCCTGCTCTGTCAGTGAATTTCTGAAGCTTAAAAGGGTGAAAGTGAAGTATTGTAGAGTATCTTCAGTCTGTCTGATTATTTTTGATACCACACACAGTCCTGTCCCTTATCAGTGAAAGTTAGTCATGCAAGTCTCCAAACTCATGTAGTTTTCTGTAGTATATATGGGCATATGTTTTACATAGCTATGATACTGTAGCTGCATCTTGCCATGTGACTTTTTTTCAGTGGGCAGTGTAAAATCTCTGCTGCTGTTCCATATTATGCTTTAATGCCTCTTCCTTCCGTCAGCATGACCATGTGTGTACTTAACTGTATTGATGTATAGTATGATTATAGTATGATGTCAGATGTGAAGTTACTTTTGAAACTAAATGCTTTTTTTGTGCTGAGCAAATTTTGGAACTTCTAAGACAGTTTTCTTTGGTCTCTGAATTATTCCTACAGAAAAAACAGTTTTACAGTATTACAGATATGTGCAACAACAGGCTTCATTTTTTTCCTATTTTTATACAAAAAAAAAAAAAAATCTGTTTCTCCCACTTTTGCATCATTGATATGAGTAATGTTAGAAACTTTAAGTCTTGAATCACACCCCCATATACAGTAAATTCATTTTATTTTTTGTGACACTCGCAACCCTGTTAAATCATCTGACACATTTGCTACATTTCTCCATTTTATTTATTTATTTTATTTTACATTTGTTTACCGGGAAAGTCCAACTGGGATAAGACTTTTCAGCGGAGACTCGGGGAGAAAAGGTCCATATACAGAGATTATACAAAATGTATACAAAAACGTATACAAAACTTATACAAGAAATTATACAAAAAATATACAAGAGTTACAGTACACCAGAAATTACATTTTCTGCTATTACAGCTGACATTTGTATTGTACATCATCTGATGTAATTCCTTATTGTAGTGTAGACATTGTAGTCTCAAAGTAAGCTGAGGAAGGGATTGTAGGGGGAAGATTAGATAGAAAAAGATGAGGTTCCAGATTATCTAGACATGAGTGAGAGAGCATAGATTATGAGGTGGCCAGCGAAGAAGAAAAAGTATGACCACAAGCTGTTAAAACTAGTTAGCCTGAAGTAGTAGTACAGGAAGAAAGCCAGATGTCATTAAGATAATTTTTAAGAATCTTTTTGAGTTGGTTGGTATTTGCGTTGGTTTTGATGCTGTGAGGTAGTGAATTCCACCTTGTTGCTACATAATGAGAAAATAGTGAGTCCCCTGCTGTATTAGTGGATTTGGACTCGTAGTAGAGATTTATTTGTTGAGCGAAGACTTCAATTTGTGTTATAGGGCTGGAGAATATTTAGAAGAGCAGGTTTTTTTCAGGTTGATAAACTAGTTTGTGTGCTAAGGTTAATTTGTTATAGGATAGAAATTGTGGGAGTTCTAACCAAGAGAGTTTCTTTAAAGAGTGACAATGGCGGGTATGATGTGGGCAGTCAGTTGCAAATTTAGCTAATTTATTGTAGCATGTTTCTAGTTTAATTAAATCTATCTTTTTAAGGTTGGTGAGAATTGGGGAGGCATACAGAAGTGTTGATAGAAGATGGGTTCTAGCAATGACAACCCTAGAGGTGTTAGATACTTTTTATTTCTGTAAAGAGTACCCATTTTTTGTGAACTAATTGTTTGTGCTATATGTAGGTCAAATCTTAGGTTATTTATTGTTACAGTTAGTAGTTTTGTTTGTCAATTGGCATTAATTTTAGTATTATTCCTAGCTGTGATGTTGAAGGTGCTGGGGGAGGGGGGGGTCCTGTGGGTTGGAAGATAATGAGTTTTGTTTTATTGGGGTCGAGTATGAGCTTATGGTTGGAGAATGATTTTTGGGCTGTATCTTGGAGGTGTTGCAGGTTATTAGTGGCACATACAAGTGTTGTGTCATCTGCATATTAGATAGTTGAAGCCAGTGGGGTAGCACTATGGAGGTTATTTGTAAAAAATAGTGGAGAGTAGCGGCCCAAGAACTGAACCTTGAGGTACTCCTAGTGTGACGGGAAGAGGAGGGGGATAAGACATTAAGCTATTTTACAGATTGTCAACGGTCCTGTAGATAGCCCCTCTGCACTTCAGTGCTTCCAAAGCTGAGGTTCAATTTGGAGAGTATATTTAATAGTTTGGGGTGGGAGACCGTATCAAAGGCCTTGGACATATCTAGAAAGACAGTAGAGACTATTTTACCATTGTTTCTGAGTTGGTTGATGGTATGGATGAAACTGATGAGTGCAGTTGTGGTACTGTGATGGAGCCTAAGACCATGTTGACATGTTGCTAACATGTTGTTGAAGGTAAGATAATGAATCAGTTGGGAGTGGATACATCTTTCGAAGAGTTTAGATAGTGGAGAGAGAATAGTGATCGGTCTGTAGTTGGTCAGTTCTATGGAATTTCTGTCTTTGTGTAGGGAGATAATGTGAGCGATTTTCCATATTGCTGGGACATGTTCTGCTGTGGACTTGTTAATGATTGACACTGGATAAGATATGGCTTTAGCTGATAGTTTTAAATATTCAGCTGGTAACGTGTCTGTTGCTATTGAAGAGGGTTTGACCTTTTTCAGTAGTTTCTTAATGGTACTGTAGCTGTGGGAACAGGCTGAAAGGAGATGGAGTTAATACTGAGAGGTTCAAAGGCTAGTGATGATTCTGTGGAATATCTTTTAATTGGAGATAGTACACTTTCAGTGAAATATTTATTGAATTCTTCTGCAACGGTGGTAGGAGAGTGTGATAAGTTGGGGCAAAGGGTAGTGGAATGTCCTGGGTGGAGAACGGCATTTATGGTATTCCAAAGTATTGGGGGGGTTATGTTGCAGGTTATAGCAGAAGATGTTCATCGTGTTACCCTGCTGCAGTCATCACACTTGGGTTATCCTGCCGTCAGGCGGTCCCACAGTCGGCCCGAATTCCAAAGTCTTGGTCCGGCGTCGGTTGCTGTCGCTTCTTCCCTGACATCAGAGTGCCAGGGGTATATCAGAGGCATTCGACGCCATTTTCTTCAGTCTTTCTTGCCGCGCGGTGCCCGAAGCAGAAGCAGTTCGCAAGTGCCGGTCGGCCAACACCTGAGATTTTCGAATCGAGTTTCAGTCCGAAGTCTTCAAAACTAAGTACCCCGTTGGGGAACCTTTTCTTGCCTCAGTCCGATGTCAGAAAAAGTTAACAATTGCATTTCTTGTGGGAAGCAAATACTTCATAAGGACTTTCATTCTTTTTGTATACCTTGCCTAGGCCCAGACCACGACGTCACTGGTTGTCAGTTTTGTGCTAGGTTCAATAAGTGAACTATAAAGCGACGCTGTGATTTCGCATGACACTACTTCGGTAGAAAATTTAACTACACTATGCCGTCGGAGCAACCGACTACTGGTGTGCATAAAATACGCAGGGATAAAGACAGGCAGCCTAGATCCAAGCCAGATTCCGAGGCCTCGGCTGGGCCGGTCGCCAGTTGTCTGTTTTTTAGTGAGGCGCCTACGCAGCCCCTGGCTACCGCTGAACTGGATCCCCAGACCGCTTCGGATCCCCCAGCAGAGAGTTCTAGGCTGACACAGCCATTTTCCTTAGGCCCTACCGACGACATTGCAGTAGGGGAAGCCGGTGCTGTAGAAACACCTTCGGTTTCTGAAGGTGTCTTCAGACCGACTACCCTCACCATTAAATCTTATGCTAAGCTTAAGACTCCTCTAAAAGCAAAAAGCCTACACTTCAGTCTCCAGGTCAAGGCCCTATGCCTAAGAAACAGATGCTTAAAATGGCTGAAGATTTGATTTCTTTGATCAGGGGTTCCCAACCCCCCCCCCTCGACAAAAGGCCTAGACAAGAGGAGGATTATGCCTTCTCTGATCCAGTGTCTGTTTCCTCAGAACAGGATTACTCCTTTCCCCCTTATGAAGATTCTGATGCTGAAGACTCCATTCCCTCAGCTTCTCCCCCTGAACGTTATTCCTTTGGGGAAACCTTACACACCATGAGGGAACATTTCCATTGGGAAGGTCAGGACTGCTCTGACTCAAAGAAAAGGCTCCGAGAGTTTCTTTTACTCCCCCAACACAGACCACTTGCTATCCCCCCAGTTTTGGACATTGTGGATGATTGTCTTCTTAGAATCTAGTCTAAATCCAGATTCTCTGCCTCCTGCTCCAGCCAAACCAGATAGGTACTATAGAGTGCCTGACTCACACAAATTCTTTTACAGAAGCCCTGCTGCTGATCCAGAGACAATCTCCCAGGGTCCCAAAGGGGCTAAGGCTTCTATGGCTAAAAATCCTGTACCCTCAGAAAGGGACACCAGAGCACTAGATAGGTGGGGGAAGAAGGTTTACACCTCAAATACTCTGGCTATGAGAGCACTAAATTGTCAATTTCACATGCTTAAATACCAGCAATTCCTAATGTCTCAAATAAAACAAAAGATGGCCATGCACCCTCAACAGTCTGAATTCAAGGAAATGCAAGATCTTTTGCATGCAGCTGAACAGGTGGGCAAACATACTTTACAATGTGGTTTTGATGCCTTGGAAGCTTCCTCTAGAGCAGCTGTTACTGGGTCTGTTATACGTAGACATGCTTGGTTAAAGGAACAATCTCTGCCTGATCATGTTAAAGCAAAGTTACCGGATGCACCCTTACAGCAGGATGTCTTATTTGGGGTTAAAGCAGAGGAGGTTTTAAAGAAAATGGAGGATAAGGCAAAATCTATGCAGACGGTCAAAATATTTCTTATAGGTACAGCCCCCACGCTTCAGCAGAAATTGGCCAACAAAAAATTGGTCCTTTCCAGCTTCTGACAGACCACAGAGGGGTAAATACAGGCGCCCAAGGGGCAGAGGACAAACACAAATCCCTTACAAACCACGCCAATGGGGCACTACAACACAGAAGGGAGGAGAAGACAGGTCCCAAACCACTAGAAGGCAAACACAATGACTTGAACCTCAAACTGCCAAGCAAAACTCTCTTGGCAGCTCCCTTGGGAGGAAAATTAGCACTTTTTGCAGACAACTGGCGCATCGTCACAAAGGACAAATGGGTCCTAGACATTATCTCACACGGATACAGATTCCATTTCCACACCTTGCCAAGGATAAAAGGAATGCCAAACCTGCCACAAAATTAATGGGCAGAGGCACAAAAGCAAATTACAGCTCTCATGGACATGAGAGCCATTCAACTGGTACCTACACAGGAGCAAGGCCAAGGATTTTACTCGAGGCTCTTTCTTTCTAGTCCCCAGAAAGGACAATGCTTGGAGACCCATTCTGGACCTTTCAATTTTAAACACCTTCTTGCAAGTACCCAAATTCAGGATGCTAACACTACAGCAGCTTCTTCCCATGTTGGGCAAGAAAGCTTGGCTAGTAACGTTGGACCTCAAGGAGGCATACCTGTATGTCCCTATCAGACAAAACTGCAGAAGATACCTCCGTTTCATTGCAGGTTCAACCCATTACAAATTCTCTGCACTGCCCTTTGGCTTATCTACTGCTCCCAGGGTCTTCACAAAATGCCTGGCACCAATAATTGCATACTGCAGACAAAGAGGAATTCAAATATACTCATACCTGGACGACTGTCTCATCCAAGCAGAAAGCAAGGACATTCTCTTACAACACCTGGCTTTTGTAAAACATCTTCTAAGTTGCCTAGGGTACACAGTAAACGAAAAGAAATCAAAACTAGTACCCTCACAAACTATGACATTCCTGGGTGCCAGCTTGAATACAACGGCCCAGATGGTTTATCTGACGCCAGACAAACAACTACAATTAACTCAATACTTCAGAAAAATGGCAACAAAGACCCAACTCCCTGCAAGAAAAATTCTGCAGGCCTTGGGCTTCATGGCATCTTGCATACTACTAATACCATTTGCAAAACTGCATATGAGGAAATTACAATGGTACCTAAAAAGCGTATGGACTCAACACAGCCATAGCTTGGAAACAATGATAAATCTCATTCCCTGCCTTCAACATGAGTTTCTATGGTGGTCACAGGCATGTCACCTCAACAAGGGTCAGCCTTTCACCCTACCCCCAGCCAGGCAACTATGACAACATATGCATCGGACTATGCCTGGGGGGCACACATGGCAGGACGGTGCGTTCAAGGCATATGGCAGCAGATCAAAGGAATTTGCACATCAATCAAAAAGAAATGCTAGCTGTACAAAATGCTCTGACAGCCTTCAAGGACCTCTTACATCCAGGACAGCTTATCATAAGGACAGACAACACCACAGTAATGTGGTACATAAACAAACAAGGGGGTACACACTCCTACCCTCTATGCAGGCAAGCAATGTCATTGTGGAACACAGCACTGGCTTACCAAGTTCAATTACAAGCTCAGTTCCTGCCAGGAAAAAAGAACACATTGGCAGACGACCTAAGCAGAAACATCATGGATCCCCACGAGTGGAAACTGGATCCACAAGTATTCACAATGATAACTCAAAAATGGGGGCTCCCAGACATAGACCTGTTTGCCAGGCCTCAAAACTATCAGCTAACAAAGTTTTGCACAAGGACTTTTCACCATCAAGCTAAGAAAGTGGACGTACTCTCATTCGGTTCGAAAATGCTAACAGTATATGCCTTTCCTCCACTACACCTTCTCACAAAGGTGCTACTGAAAGTCAGGATGGAGTGACCCCGAATGATACTCATTGCCCCAGACTAGCCACGCTAGCACTGGTACCCACTATTAAGGAATATGGCCCAGGGCCCACCATGGATTCTACCACAAATTTACCCACCTGCTCACACAGCAAGACAATCAGATTCTACACAGCCAGCTCAAAACCTTAAACCTGGCTGCATGGCAAATCACCTAAGCAACCAGCCAGTTCCTCTCTCACAAGCTGTTATGGAAGTTATTCTGGAGGCCAAAAGGCCCAGCACCAGAAAAGCCTACTCGGACAAATGGAAACGGTTTTGTGCCTGGAACCAAGCTAAAGGCCAAAATACCCTTCAACCTGACATACCTCAGATTCTGCAATACCTAACTGAGATGTTACACAAAGGGCTTTCTTTTTCATCTATTAAAATCCATGCCTCAGCTATTTCTGCTCACTACAACACGGATCCTCCCTTATTTTCACATCCACTCCTAAGGCAGTTTCTCAGAGGGGCCAAAAACCTTAGCCCTCCCAGGAGAGCACCAACACCTACTTGGGACCTCAACTTTGATCTGGAAAAACTCACGCTACCTCCTTTTGAGCCAGCTTTCTCAGCTGACTTAAAGTTTATATCATGGAAGACTGCCCTGCTGCTAGCAATCACTTCAGCTAGAAGAGTTTCGGAGCTTCAGGCACTAATGGCAGTAGAGCCTTTCCTCATTTTTCATCAAGACAGAGTTTCTCTACGAACTAACCCCTCCTTTCTGCCTAAGGTGGTATCCAGTGTGGCTCTAAATCAAACCATTCATTTACCCACCTTCTTTCCAAATCCACAGAACAAAGGAGAAAGACTCCTGCATTCCTTGGATATTCACAGGCAGCTACGTTACTACTTGGATAAAACTAAAGTTTTCAGAAAATCTGACCAGCTTTTTGTATCCTATGCTACAGCATCACAAGGAAAGGCCATCTCAAAACAGACCATTTCCAAATGGATCGGACATTGCATATGTTTTTGCTACACCCACCATGGAAAACCAGTTCCTGCTACCATAAGGCCCCACTCTACCAGGGCAGCAGCTACATCTACAGCCTTCCTCAGGGGGGGTGCCAACCAAGGATATTCTGGAAGCTGCAACTTGGAGTTCAGTACACACCTTCACCAAACATTACCAATTACCACTTTACTCTAAGACTAGAGCTGGCTTCGCCACTGCAGTTTTGCAGGGCCTTCTAGCCTCCTCTAACCCTGTTTGACTCCACCTCCCATCCTTAGCTTTGGGATTCTACCGAAGTGTGATGACTGCAGCAGGGTAACATGATGAACATAGTACAGTTTTGTACCTACCATAAATGTAGATGTTCGAGTGTATACCCTGCTGCAGTCCAGGTTACCCTCCCTCCATCCCCTCTGAACTAGCTGAACTTATCTCTTCCACTCTATTCTATACTACCTCTGTGGTGTATTTGCTTGTGCCTAAGGGGGTTTTGTTTTATTGTTCCACATAGCTATATGTATATGTGTATGTATATGTATATATATATATATATATATATATATATATATATATATATATATATATATATATATATATCCTACCTATTAGGGGCACCTGACATCTGGGGCAAGAAAAACTGAAGAAAATGGCGTTGGATGCCTCTGATATACCCTTGGCGCTATGACGTCAGGGAAGAAGCGACAGCAACCGACGCCGGACCAAGACTTTGGAATTCGGGCCAACTGCGGGACCGCCTGACGGCAGGATAACCCAAGTGTGATGACTGCAGCAGGGTACACACTCTAACATCTACATTTATGGTAGGTACAAAACTGTACTTTCTTTTTATCTAGGTTGATTTGGTGTTTAGACTTGTTTCTAATTCGCTGGAATACAATGCGGTTGATTTGAGTTTTACATGTGAGCCATGTTTGCCAAGCTTTGTCTTTTTTCCTAAGAAGCATTCTGGTGTCATTAGATGTTCTTCGTGTTTCACTGTTGCAGTCATCACATTTGGGTTATCTGCCTGCAGGTAGCCCTCAGCCGGCCTGAATACCAGAGTTTTTGGGTTTCTGTGTCGGATGCTGTCGCTTCTTCCTTGACGTCAAGTTGTCAGGGGTATAAAACATGCAGCTGATGCCATTACATCAGTCTTTCTTGCTGTGCAGTGCTCGAAGCAGTTCGCAAGTGCCGATCAGCCGACTCCTGAAATTTTCGTTTTTGAGTTTCAGACCCGAAGTCTTCAAAAAAGCTAAGTACCCCGTTGGGGATCCTTTTTCTTGCTCTAACCGATGTCAGTAAAAATTAATAATTGTCTTACCTGTGGGAAGCAAATACCTCATAGAGATTTTCATTCCAACTGCATCCCTTGTTTAGGGCCAGACGACATCCTTTGTTGTCAGTTTTGTGCCTCGTTCAACGCCCAAACTATTTGTTGTTGGGCTATTTTTGTAGCTAATTACTTTCATACTCATTCTGTGTACTCCGAAATGGCTTTGTCAAGCCATCCGACTACCGATATTCTGAAAAAACGGAAGGATAAAGACAGAGCCAGACCGCATAGGTCCAAAACTGCCAAAGACGCTTCCATTAAGCTAGTCGCCAGTCCACCGGTACTCAGTGAGTCGCTTTTGCAGGCCTCTACTGAGACCCATTCGGAGTCCGGTATGCTGCGAGATGCTTCTTCGACTATGGAACTTGCGGATGTCTCTGCCTTGGATGGGTCTGGAGCCGCTGTGCAGGCACCGGCTTCTGAGGGTGTATTCAGGCCTACAGACATTCATATTAAACCAACGCCATAGTTTTCATCCAGGCCAAAAACTCGCACCA
Organism: Protopterus annectens; assembly: GCF_019279795.1. NCBI lineage: Eukaryota > Metazoa > Chordata > Ceratodontiformes > Protopteridae > Protopterus > Protopterus annectens. The sequence goes on along the minus strand of NC_056735.1, from coordinate 1,670,891,564 downwards.
TGTCTAGAAAACCGAACTGCAGACTCAGGCCCATATGCCTAAAAAACAAATGCTTAGAATGGCTGAAGACCTTAATACCTTAATTAGGGGAAGCCAGCCTTCCCCCTCTAAGTGACCTAGAACTAATTTTCTTTCTGATTCTTCTGATCAGGAATCTGATATTTCTGCTCCTTCTGATTACCAGGATTTGCCCTTACCTATTTATGAGGATTCTGACGCAGAGGATTCTATTTCCACTGCTTCCCCTCCAGAAGATTTTTCTTTCGGTGAAACCTTCCACACTCCTAGGGAGCATTTCCGCTGGGAAAGCCAGGATTACTCCGAGTCCAAAAAGAGACTTAGGGAATTCTTACTACTACCTCAACACAGACCTTTAGCTATCCCTCCTGTTCTGGACATTGTACATGATGCTTTCTTGGAATCTAGCCTTACCCCAGGCACTTTACCTCCAGCTCCCAGAAAACCTGACCGGTACTACAGAGTACCTGACTCACAAGTTCCTCTTCAAGAATCCTGCTGCGGATCCAGAGACCATTTCCCAAGGACCAAAAGGCATTAAGGCTACTGCTGCCAAAAATCCTTCCCCTTCTGATAGAGAGTCTAGAGCCTTAGATAGATGTGGTAAGAAGGTATACACTTCTGCTACTTTGACCATTAGTGCTTTAAATTGCCAGTTTCATATATTAAAGTATCAGCAGCATGTTATGGGGCTACTTAAACAGAAAATTATGTTGATTCCTGACTGTACTGAACACAAAGAATTACAGGATTTAATTCATTCTGCAAAACAAGTTGGTAAACATACTTTGCAATGTGGTTTTGACGCTTTAGAAGCATCTTGCAGGGCTGCTGTCACTGGGTCTGTAATTAGAAGGCATGCTTGGCTTAAGGAACAAAACTTGCCAGATCATGTAAAAGCTAAATTACTGGATGCTCCCTTAAACCAAGACAGCCTTTCTGGCAACAAAGCAGAATTCGTCCTCAAAAGGATGGAGGAAAAAGCTAAATCTATTTAAATTGTTAAAGATTTCCTACAAGTGCAGCCTCCCAGATTCAGTAGGCATTGGCCTTCCAAGAACTGGTCCTTTCCAGTCCCTTCTAGGCCTTCTCAGTCCAAACCCAGGAACAGCAGACCACCTAGGCGAGAGATGTCCAATGGCCCATATAAAGAAAATGCCATGGTCCAGGCATTTACTTCATCAGACATTATTAACCTTATGATATATATGGCTTATAATTCCATAGAAGGCAATTCTGGATCAGCAAGATCTGGCACTCCACTCCATCAGCATTGATGGTTCTACTTCACACAGTTTGCCAAGAATATCAAGGTGACCTTTTTCAATATCTCCTGTCAGAGTCTCTTCCAATTTAGACCAGAGACAAGCCAACAAATTAAAAAAACAAAGGTATAAAGTATAAAGTTTCATTCTCCACAGTGTACCTTTTCTAAGATGCACCTAGGATAGTGTTGCAAAGGAACATTTTACATTCCCCAACAGGGAAAAAGAATACAGGTCAAGGACCTCATAACTGAGGACTGTATGACCCTTTTTACTCATAAACCCATCTTCCATCATTGTCTTTGTCAGATATCACGTCATAGAAAACTAGCAGCAAAGAAAAAGGTATAGCTGCTTTTCAAGAAAAAGGCCATCTAGGAGGTCTAAGAGGACTCAGTGGTCTCACTGAACTAGCAAGATTAATGATACTATTACATATTCTTTTTTGTGTGCAGTAAAACCAAGGGCCTCAAGTTTATTCTGGTTTTGAGCATCCTAAGTATCTTTACCCCCAAGGAATGCCTTTTGATGGTCATATTGTAGTCTATCCTACAACGTCTGCCAAAATAAAACTAGATGTGCTAATTGCACCTCAAGATGCTTACTTTCACTTCAAAATTCATCTCTATCCTTCTGGGCCAGCCCCAATCCTTACTATTTCTGGACTTTCCATTTCTGTCTCACCTCTGATCTAATGTTGTTTTCCAAGTCTATTTCTGTAACAGCAGTCCATTTCAAGCTGCAGTGATCCAAAGTGTTGTTATACTTGTGTGATTTTTTGCTGCTCCTTCTCAAGCTGTTCTGCCTTACTAGACAGAGTACCTGCTCAAACTGATCACTTCAGTGGGAGATATAGTGACCCTCAGAATGTCCTGTTTTGCTCTGTTTTAAACATTTACCTTCATAAGTTGCTCCGTGGACACCACTGACCTAGGCTACAGTCTCAGGCTGTGCACAGACCTAAACAGTGGGGGGGGGGGGTGCTCCCACTTCCAAAGCAGGGAGTAGTAAGCCACTCCCCTATGGAAAAATGGCATAATGACTTAACCTTAACCCTTCCAAGCCCTGCTCAACTACCTGCTCCCTTAGGAGGAAAGCTTGCCCTGCATGCAAAAAACTGGGAACTCATTACTCAGGACAAGGATACAGATTCCACTTCCACATACTACCAACCCCAAATGGTTGGCCAGACCTACCCCCAAACCAATGGGCGGAGGCCCAACAGCAGGATGTTCTTCGTGTTTCACTGTTGCAGTCATTACATTTGGGTAATCTGCTGGCAGGTTGCCCTCAGTCGGCCTGATTAACAAAATATTGGGTCCTGCGTCGGTTGCTGTCCCTTCTTCCATGACGTCAGGTCATCAGGGGTGTAAAACATGCAGCCGAAGTCATTACATCAGCCTTTCTTGCCGTGCGGTGCCCGAATCAGAAGCAGTTCACAAGTGCTGGTCGGCTGACCCCTGAAATTGTCATTTTCGAGTTTCAGAAAAGAAGTCTTCAACTTAAAGCTAAGTACCCCGTTGGGGAAACTTTTTCTTGCTCCTTACCGATGTCAGTTTTGTTTGTGTCTTTCGGCTTTTCCCGGTTAGGGGTCGCCACAGCGGAACTCCGGTCCGCTAATGATTGGCAGTAGAGTTTTACTTGCTGGCTTGCCAGGCCTAATGCACAACCTTCAACGAAGGAACGCCCATTCATGCATGTCGCTACACAGAAGACGCTCTGACTGAGAATCGAACGGGCAATGTCTAACCGTGAGGCGACAACGCTACCTCAGCACCACCACCGCAGTCCCTCCCTTACCAATGTCAGTAAGTAAAAGTTAATAATTGCATTACTTGTGGAAAGCAAATACTTCATAAAGATTTTCATTCGTACTGTATTCCTTGCCTAGGCCCTGACCATGACGTATTTTGCTGTCTGTTTTGTGCTTTATTTAATTGGCGCACTATCCGTCGTCTGTACATTCTTGCCTCTAAATATTTCGGTTCTCGGTTTAATTATCCAGAAATGTCGTCTGTTAGCCATCCGACTACCGGGATTCTGAAAAAACACAAAGATAAAGACAAAGACAGGCCGCCGAGGTCCAAAACTGCTGATGACGCTTCTCCTAAGCCAGTCGCCAGTTCGCCGGTACTCAGTGAGGCACTTTCGCAGCCCCTGATACCCGCTATTTCTGATTCTCAGGCCTCTACTGAGACCCATTCGGAGTCCGGTATGCCGTGAGATACTTCACCTATGGAACTCGCAGATATCTCTACCTTGGATGCATCCAGAGCCGCTGTGCAGGCACCAGCTACTGAGGGTGTATTCAGGCCTACAGACTTGCATATTAAATCGACACCACCTTTATTACTAAGGCCTAAATCTCGATCCATGTCTAAAAAAAAAAACGACACCCAGGCCATTTGTTCAGGCCCCTATGCCTAAAAAACAAATTATAAAAATGGCTGAAGATCTAATTACTCTAATCGGGTAGTCAACCCCCACCCTCTCTAGGCCAGAGCTTGATTATGAATCTACTGATTAGAATTCTGTTTCTTCTGACTCTTCTAATGACTTGGATTTGTCCATACCTACCTATAAGGATTCTGATGCAGAGGATTCCATTCCCTCTGCTTCTCCTGCTGAGGATTTTTCTTTTGGGGAAACCTTAAATACTTTAAGGGAGCATTTCCACTGGAAAAGCCAGGAATTTTCTGAGTCAAAAAAGAGGCTTAGGGATTTCCTTCTTCTACCTCAGCATAGATCTTTGGCTATACCTCCTGTACTAGGCATTGTTGATGATGTGTTCTCGGAATCCAGTTTGCCCCTTATTCCCTGCCTCCGGCTCCTAGTAAATCTGACAGATACTACAGGGCTCCTGAGTCCCACATGTTCCTTTTCAAAAATCCTGTTGCAGATCCAGAAACCATTTGTCAGGGGCCCAAGGGCATTAAGGCTTCTACTGCTAAAAATCCTACCCCTTCTGATACAGACTCCAGGGCGCAGGATAGATGGGGTAAAAAGGTTTATACTTCTGCAACCTTGGCAATCAGAGCTTTAAACTGCCAATTTCATATGTTAAAATATCAACAGCATATTATTGGACTGCTTAAACAATACATTATGTTGATTCCTGACTGTGTGGAAAATAAAGATTTACAGGATTTAATGCATTCTGCTGAACAAGTTGGAAAACATACTTTGCAGTGTGGTTTTGATTCTTTAGAGGCCTCTTGCAGGGCTGCTGTTACTGGGTCTGTGCTTAGAAGGCATGCTTGGCTTAAGGAGCAATCTTTGCCTGATCATGTTAAAGCTAAATTGTTGGATGCTCCTTTTTGTGCGCCTGTTTGGCAGTAAGGCTGAAGAGGTTCTTAAAAAGATGGAAGATTAGAGCTAAATCTATGCAAACTGTTAAAGATTTTTTGCAAGTGCAACCTCCAAGATTTAGTAGGCACTGGCCTACTAAGAATTGGTCCTTTCCAGCCCCTTCCAGATCCTCTCAAGCCAAACCCAGACACAGCAAAACCCCCAGGTTTCAGACCCAGTGGACTCTCCGAACTAAGCAGTGGGGGGCCTCCACTTCCGAATCTGGAAATAGCAAGACCCCCCCTATGGTAAACAGTCTCAATGACTTTCTTTTAAAATTCCCAAGCACTTATCTTTTAACCGCCCCTTTGGGGGGAAAGATTGCTCTTCATGCAACGAACTTGGAACTCATAACCCAGGACAAATGGGTTTTAAATATCGTGTCCCAGGGATACGGATTTCATTTCCACACATTGCCAACACTAAACAGGTGGCCAGACCTGCCCCCAAATCAGTGGGCAGAGGCTCAAAAACAAGTACTTTCCCTCTTAAGCATGGGGCTATTCAACTGGTACCAGAAGAGGAAAAAGGACATGGTTTCTATTCCAGGCTTTTTCTGATACCCAGAAAAGACAAATCATGGTGTCCAGTCCTGGACCTGTCTACTCTAAACACCTTTCTGGAGATTCCAAAATTCAAGATGCTGACTCTTCACCAGTTACTTCCTATGCTAGGCAAAGACGCCTGGTTGGCAACTCTAGATTTAAAAGAGGCATACCTGCATATCCCAATCGGGGAATCTTGCAGAAAATACCTTCGCTTCAAAGCAGGCTACTTACATTATCAGTTCTCTGCACTGCCCTTTGGCTTGTCTACTGCGCCCAGGGTATTCACAAAGTGCATAGCTCCAGTGATTGCATTTTGCAGGCAAAGAAATATTCAAATATATGCATACCTGGACGATTGTCTAATTCAGGCAGAAAACCAGGGCATACTTTTAAATCATCTGGCGTTTGTAAAAAGGGTTCTAACTTGTCTGGAGTACACCATAAATGAAAAGAAATCACAACCGGTACCCCATCAACAGATTACATTCCTGGGTGCAAGCTTGAATACAACTGCCCAGATGGCTTTCCTCACTCCAGAGAAGCAAATTTATTTGGTAACTTACTTCAAACAAGTGGCCACAAAACCCTGCTATCTGAAAGACAAATACTGCAAGCCTTGGGGTTCATGGCCTCCTGCATTCTTCTAATTCCATATGCAAGACTGCATGTGAAGAAACTACAGTGGTATCTAAAAAGTCTACGGAGTCAGCATTGTCACAGCTTAGAAACAATGATTCCCATCATACCTTGCCTACGCCTGGAGTTCTTATGGTGGGCAGAAGCCTGCCACCAAAACAAGGGACTGCCATTCACACTACCCCCTGCCACCCAAACCCTAATTACAGATGAATCAGGCTACGCATGGGGGGCTCATCTGGCAGGGAAGTGCATTCAAGGCAAATGGAACCCAAATCAAATGCACCTACATATCAATCAAAAAGAAATGCTAGCTGTACAGAATGCTCTGACAGCCTTCAAGGACTACATTCTTCCAGGACAACCAATGGTAAAGATGGACAACACCACAGTTATATACATAAACAAGCAGGGGGGCACACATTCTACCCCCTCTGCAGACTAGCCATGGCATTGTGGAACACAGCCTTGAGCTACCAAGTGCACCTACAAGCTCAATTCCTGCCAGGAAAATTGAATACACTGGCAGAAGGACTAAGCAGAAACCTCATGGACCCACATGAGTGGAAACTGGAACCAACCATTGATTTTCAACATGTTGACAAGCGAATGGGGGAGCCCAGACATAGATCTATTTGCCTCCCCCAGAGCTAACATTTGGACAAGTTTTGCACGAGGACTCCCCACAAACAAACCTGGAAAGTGGATGCTCTGTTCTTTAGCTGGAAAAGCCTATCAGTCTACACCTTTCCCCCTCTGCTCTCCAAAGTTCTACTAAAAGTCAAACAGGACAAACCAAGGATGATTTTAATTGCTCCAGACTGGCCGCGTCAACGCAACGTTGGTACCCCCTCCTGCGCAGTGTCGCAAATATCTCCATGGCACCCGCCTCAGACCCCTTTTCCTGCTGTCACAGCAGGAGAACCAAATTCTGCACCCTCAGCTTCCAACATTGAACCTTGCAGCCTGGCTAATCACTTAAATTCACCCTTATCATCCCTCAGCAAACCTGTGATGGATGTCATCTTGGAAGCAAGAAGACCTAGTACTAGAAAATCTTATGCTGACAAATGGAAAAGATTCTGTGCCTGGAACTAATCTTTAGGGATGAGCACAGCAGCACCCAGTTTACCTCAAATTTTGAAATACTTAACTGAGATGCTTCACAAGGGCCTGTCTTTTTCCTCCATTAAAATCCACGCCTCCACTATATCAGCTCACTATAACACAGAACCACCCCTCTTCTCTCATCCTCTGCTCAAGCAGTATTTCAGAGGGTCAAAAAACTTGAGACCACCCAGGAGAGCTCCTACCCCTGCCTGCGACCTTAACTTTGTTTTGGAGAAACCCACTTTACCTCCTTTCGAGCCAGCTGCTAATTTCTTTCTTGGAAAACAGCCTTCCTTTTAGCAATCACTTCAGCTAGAAGGATATCTGAATTACAGGTCCTTGTGGCAGTGGAGCCTTTCATCTTCTTTCATGCGGATAGGGTATCTCTCAAGACCAATCCATCCTATATGGCCAAGGTGGTTTCCAGTGTGGCTCTTAATCAGTCCATTGATTTGCTAACCTTCTTTCCCAATCCACAGAACAAAGGGGAACGGATTCTGCATTGCTTGGATGTGCACAGACAACTGAGATTCTACTTGGACAGGACTAAATCTCGAAGAAAATCTGAACAATTGCTGGTAGCATTTGCTGCAGGGGCAGAGGGGAAGGCTATTTTAAAAACATTTCTAAATGGATAAGCCATTGCGTTCATTTCTGCTATAAGCACCATGGAAAACCTATCCCCCAGGGGATCAGATCTCACTCCACCAGGGCTGCATCTACTTCTGCAGCCTTTCTTAGAGGTGTTCCTACCAGGGGTATCCTAGAAGCTGCTACCTGGAGTTCTGTACATACTTTCACCAAGCATTATCATTTACCAATTTTCTCTAAATCCAGAGCTGGCTTTGCCACTGCTGTCTTGCAGGGCCTTATAGCTGGCCCTAATGCTGTATAAACTCCTCCTCCCAACCATAGCTTTGGGAATCTACCCAAATGTAATGAATACAACAGTGAAACACGACGAACATAGTACATTTGTGTACACTTACCATAAATGTAGATGTTCGAGTGTATTCACTGTTGCAGTCTTGGTTACCCTTCCTCCAGCTCCCTAGTTTTTTCTGGCTATACTTCTTCTTTCCTTTACTATGCTTAAAAGCCTTTTTGGTGCATTTGCTTTTGATTGGAGGTATACCTTTGTGTTTTTTGTGTTTATTTCCTCCCCATTAGGGGGGCACCTGACATCTGGGACAAGAAAAACTGATGTAATGACGTTGGCTGCATGTTTTATACCCCTGACGACCTGACATCATGGAAAAAGGGACAGCAACCGACGCTGGACCCAAGACTTTGTTAATCAGGCCGACTGAGGGCAACCTGCCAGCAGATTACCCAAATGTAATGACTGCAACTGTGAATACACTTGAACATCTACATTTATGGTAAGTGTACACAACTGTACTTTCTCTTTATTCTCAGTATCAGGGCTATTCAACCTGTCCCAGCAGAACAAAGGGACAAGGTTTTTATTCAAGACTTTTTCTGGTACCCAGAAAAGGCAACTCCTGGCGTCCCATCCTGGACCTCTCTATTTTCAACACCTTTCTGGTAGTTCCAAAATTCAAAATGCTAACTCTGCAACAGCTTCTTCCCATGCTAGCCAAGGATTCCTGGCTGGCAACCCTAGACTTAAAGGAAGCTTACCTCCACGTCTCAATAAGAGAATCCTGCAGGAAATACCTACGCTTCAGGGCAGGCTCCATGCACTATCAGTCCTCTGCACTTCCCTTTGGCTTATCTACTGCGCTCAGGGTATTCACAAAGTGTCTAGCTGCAGCCATTGCATTTTTCAGGCAGAGAAATATTCAGATTTACCCATACTAAGACGATTGTCTTATTCAGGCAGAAAGCCAGGACTTGCTATTACAGCACCTGGCATCCGTAAAGAAGCTTCTAACCTCTCTGGGGTACACCATCAATGAAAAGAAATCTCACCTAGTACCCTGCCAACAGATTGTATTCCTGGGAACAAGCTTGAATACAACTTCCCAGATGGCATTCTTCACTCCTGAGAAACAAGTTTATTTGACAACCTTCCTCAAACTATTGGCCACAAAACCCCAGCTATCTGCAAGGAATATACTGCAAGCCCTGGGGTTCATGGCCTCTTGCATTTTACTAATTCCATATGCAAGACTGCATATGAGGAGACTACAATGGTATCTAAAAAGCCTATGGTGTCAACATTCTCAGGACCTGGAAACAATGATTTCTATCATTCTTTGTATGAAGACAGAGTTCCTTTGGTGGGCAGAGGCCTGCTACCACAACAAGGGACGCCCTTTCACTCTACCCCCTGCCGCCCAAACCCTAACAGCAGACGCATCAGACTATGCATGGTGGGCTCACTTGGCAGGTCAGTGCATTCAGGGCAGATGGAACCCAAGACAGATGCACCTGCATATCAATCAAAAAGAAATGTTAGCTGGACAGAATGCTCTGACAGCCTTCAAAGACCGTATTCTTCCAGGACAACTATTGGTAAAGACAGACAACACCACAGTTATGTGGTACATAAACAAGCAGGGGTGAACCCACTCGTACCCTCTCTGCAGACTAGCCATGGCTCTGTGGAACACAACCTTGAGCTACCAAGTACGCCTGCAAGCTCAGTTCCAGCCAGGCAAACTAAATTCGCTGGCAGACTACCTAAGCAGAAATCTCATGGACCCACACAAATGGAAACTAGAACCCAAAATATTCAACCTCTTGAGGAACAAATGGGGGACTCCAGAGATAGACCTGTTTGCCTCCCCTCAAAACTCCCAATTGCACAAATTCTGCACATGAACTCCCCACAGCCAAGCTTGGAAAGTGGGTGCCCTGTCCTTCACCTGGGAAAGCCTCTCAGTTTATGCCTTTCCCCCTCTGCCTCTCCTCTCGAAGGTCCTACTAAAGATCAAACAGGACAAGCCAAGGACAATACTGATTGCACCAGTCTAGCCAAGCCAGCACTGGTACCCTCTCTTGCACAGTATGGCACTGCTACAACCATGGCACCTGCCGCAGACCCCTTCCCTGCTGTCCCAGCAGGCGGGCCAGATTCTGCACCCTCAGCTTCAAACCCTGAACCTTGCAGCCTGGCTAATTCCTTGAGCTCTCCCCTAGTATTCCTCAGTAAGCAGGTACTGGATGTCATTCTGGAGGCAAGGAGGCCTAGTACTAGAAAATCCTATGCTGAAAGGTAGAAAAGATACTGTTCCTGGAGCCTAGCTCAGGGGATGGGCACAGCAGTGCCCAGCTTACCTCATATTCTACAGTACTTAACAGAAATGCTCCACAAGGGTGTATCCTTCTTGTCAATTAAATTTCATGCCTCTGCCATTTCAGCACATTATAATACTGAGCCACCCCTCTTGTCTCACCCCTTGCTAAAGCAATTCCTTAGAGGGGCCATAAATTTAAGACTCCCCAGGAGAGCTTCCACTCCAGCCTGGGACCTTAACCTTCTATTGGAGAAGCTCACTCCCCCCCCCCCCTTAGAACCAGCTGCTACAGCAAAGTTGAAATTCCTTTCTTGGAAAACAGCCTTCCTTCTAGCCATTACATCAGCTAGAAGAGTGTCTGAATTACAGGCCCTCATGGCAGTGGAACCCTTCATTATCTTCCATGCGGACAGGGTTTCCCTCAGGACTAATCCTTCCTTTATGCCCAAGGTGGTATCTTCTGTGGCCCTTCTTAGTCCATTCATTTGCCTACTTTTTTCCCTAATCCACAAAAGAAAGGGGAACACGAATACTGCACTCTCTGGATGTGCACATACTTAGATTCTATTTGGACAGGACTAAGCCTATCAGAAAATCTGAACAGCTGCTAGTTAGCTTTGCTGCAGGGGCAGAGGGGAAGGCTATTTCAAAGCAAACCATTTCCAAATGGATAGCCCATTGCATCCATTTCTGCTACAAGCATCATGGAAACAGTGGATAAGATCAGATTCCACCAGGGCTGCATCTACCTCTGCCACATTTCTCAGAGGGGTCCCTACCAGGGACATCCTAGAAGCTGCTACCTGGAGCTCTGTACATACTTTCACCAAGCATTACCACTTGCCTATCTTTTCTAAATCCAAAGCTGGATTTGCCACTGCAGTCTTGCAGGGATTAATAGCTGGCCCTTTTATTTATTCTTCTTTCGGCTTTTCCCGGTCAGTGGTCGCCACAGCGGAACTCCGATCTGCTAATGATTGGCAGTAGATTTTTACGGTGCTGAGGTGCCAGCCCGATGCCCAACCTTCAACGAAGGCACGCCCATTCACACATGTCTTTCGAATGCCACTTGACCGTAGGGAGGACATGCAGACTCCACACAGAAGGTGCTCCAGCTGAGAATCGAACGGGAGAACTTCTTGCAGTGAGGTGAAAATGCTACTGCTGCACCACCGCGGCTTATGGATTAATAGCTGGCCCTAATGCTCTTTAACTTCCTCCTCCCTTACTTAGCTTTGGGAATCAACCCAAATGTGATGACTGCAACAGTGAAACACAAAGAACATAGTACAGTTGTGTACTCTTATCATAAATGTAGATGTTCGAGTGTATTCACTGTTACAGTCCTGGTTACCCTCCCACCAGCCCCCTGACTTCTCTTGCCTGTACCTATCCTTCCTGTTTGGCATATATTATATCATATGTATTTGCTTTTTGCTGGGGGTGTACCATACCATATAATAGCTTCCTATTGTAGGGCACCTGACATCTGGGGCAAGAAAAACTGATGTAATGGCATCGGCTGCATGTTTTATACACCTGACGACCTGACGTCAAGGAAGAAGCGACAGCATCTGACGCAGAAATCCAAAGACTCTGGTATTCAGGCCAGCTGAGTGCTACCTGCAGGCAGATAACCCAAATGTGACGACTGCAACAGTGAATACACTCTAACATCTACATTTATGGTAAGTGTACACAACTGTACTTTAGCCATGGTGTGTATGTGGCTTTAATACGAATTGACCTGGGGAGGGCCAATTTGTTCAGAATTTCAAGGAAGATGCTGTTGAAATAATCGACTGCAGCATTAAGGGGCAGGTTTTTTACTAGGGACCAGTTACATTTTTTTAGGGTATTGATTATGTCTTGAGGGTTAAAGATGGTGAGCTTGACAGTATTGATGTTTATTCTCAATAGATAGGTTGGGAACATTGTCACTAAGGCTGTCAGGTAAGCAGCCACTAATCTGATAGTTGTGAGGTTTGTTGGTTAGTGTCCAATCCAGTATAGATTGACGGTTAGAGTTTTTATCTGTCCATGTAGGAGCTTGAATGAGTTGTGTGAAGCCATAGAGGTTGATGTGATTGCTAGAGTTATGTAAATTTCAAGTTGTCTGGTCTATATTCAAGTCACCCATAATGATAGTTTCTTGGAATATGGAATTTGATATAGACTGGATGATGTGCTCTGTAGTGGAAATGCTATTTCCGGGTGGGACATAGGTAGCTGTAATGGGTATAAATTTGTTTTGGTTAAGTTGAAGTTTAGTAGGTAGAATTTCTATGTTTTTGAGGTTATAAGGCTTTGTGGTAAAAGTGCGAGACTGCCCTTAAATAAGATGGCTGCCCCTCCACCTCTTTTTACCTTCCTGTTTGCTCTAATAATGTTGTAATGAGGTGGTGTAATTTCTTTGTCAGTAATGTGTGCTTTTAACCAAGTTTCCATTAAAACAGCAATATCGGGATTATAATGGGATAAGGTGGCGTGTAATAATAAATAAGTTTAGATTTAGGATTAGTATTTTGGAGCCTTTCCATAATAGATTGGTTATATCTTGTATTTGAGGGGGTGGTGATGAGGTATTCTGGAGGCCTGGGTTTGAGTGAATGTCTGCTTATAATATGTTTGGTAGCTATATTTACTAGTGTCTGGACGAATACTGATATATGCTTATGAAACTTAAAAGGGGTATTTTTTTGGGTTTGGTTTAATGTGGTGTAGTCTGTATGTGGTGTGATGGATGGAGATATTAAGATATTAAAACTTACTTATTATTAATGACCACTCCTCCAGGCATGTCTAAAGGTCAGTTCCCTGTACTTTCTCCTATTAACCTGGTGAACTTGGGCATCCTGAGGCAATGTAGCAACTGTCTGATGTACACTGACAACCATCTCCTCTTACCTCCCAACACTCGGACTTGCAAGCGATGCACTTATATATCCAAATTGGAAGCCATGCACTCTCCAGCCAAGACTGGAATAGCTGGTCAAGAGGAGAAGGTCAACACTTGCACCACACCACATGGAACACACAGCCCTCCAGAACACACACCAGCAGTACCACACAAACCACAAACTCACTTTCATGGATGCTGTCAATAAAAATCTACCCAAAAAGCAGAGCCCTCCAAGGCAGAAATGCATTGACCACCACAACACAACACTAATCACGAGACACACAAGTCTCCTAAACAGTGTGCCACTCAACCAAAGCCCCTAAGGCAAAACAGCGTGCCCAACACACTAGTCATAGGTGACTTGATAGTGAGACAAACTGATGTCCCACTCACTAGGTTGAATAAGGAGAAATTAAGAGTCAGCTGCTTGTCAGGCACCAGGATTCACCACATAACGCATGCACTCAGGTCCCTCAACAACAGGTACAAATATGACTTTGTTATTGTACATGTGGGTGTGAATGACCTGAGACGTACTTCCCTGGACTACTTGAAAAGAAACATGGAGGAGCTCTCAGATTATGTAGCCCAGGTAGGTATGACCCCAGCCGTGAGCAGCATCCTACCATCACCCAGAATGATACCACAGTACAAGCAGAAAATGATTGATTTCAACAATTGTCTAAGTTTCTGGTGTCATTCTAAGGGGATCCAGTATCTGTCTGCCTGGGATGACATGATTGACAGACCTCGATGCTTTGCCAGAGATGGCCTGCATCTGTCACCCCTGGCCTTCCGGATACTGGCTAAGACTCTTGCCATCCCTATAGTGCCTTTTTTAGGCGGTGTTCCAAAGACTAAATTACCACTGTAACAGCTACAAACAAATGCAGTTTGAGGGTCATGCCACTCAATGCTAGAAGTCTAAATCTCAAAATGCACTCGCTCGAAGCACTTCTTAAAATGGAGAACATCGACATTTGTGCCATAACAGAGACCTGGTTCAAGGCAACAGAAAGCACCCCTGCACTACCAGGCTGTAACTCATTCCACACCTTTCAGCCCCAGAACTTGGAGCAAAACGTCTGAGATACTTCAGGTGCAGCTAACATTGTGTAAGACAGCGATTCAGGTCCTAGCCTGCTATAGGTCCCCAACCATGTCCCAAGACTCACACTTCACGTTCCTAAGCACCCTGGAGAATATTAGGGCCGAACATAACACTCTCATACTGGGCATCTTCAACTACTCCTCCATTAACTGGGAAAACTACTCCTGTACCAATACACTTGTCCAACGGTTCCTGGAATTCATTAATTCCAATGCTCTGGACCAGCTCATTCTTACCCCCACTAGAGGTAACAGCCTTGACCTGGTCATTACTAACATGGGCAACCATTGCTCTACACCAGTAGTCAACTTCTCCCTGGTTAGATCCGAACACAAACTAATCCCCTTGGAAATCCACCCCCCCCCTCCCGCAAAGGTAACCACCATGAAAAACTTTTCCAAAGCTAACTTTGGGCTTCTAAAAATAGAGGTGACTAACTTCACGGCATCCATGCAAATGGAGAATAGTTGCATGACCACCGAATCATACACCAATGCAGTGTATGAACACGTACACAAATGCATGGATCTTGCCATACCCAGTAGAACCAAGATGCTCTCCTCCAAAAAAAGGAAGCCAATTTGGTGGTCCCCTGCCATAAACAAACTCTACAACAGAAGGAGGAAACTGATGTGGAATAAGGTGAAGTCCCAAGACTAGAAAAACTTCCTTATCAGCCTCAACAAAAAGTTGAGATCCTTCATCAAATCCTCTAAAGCTAGTTATGAAAACAGAATTGCAGCAGATAGTAAAGACAACCACAAGGCCTTCTATAGTTATGTAAAAATCTCCATGGCAATACTCAAGTTTGCTCTGAGCTATTGCACAATGATACCTCTTATACTGAGCCAACAGATATTGCCAATATACTAGCTGACAGATTCAGTGCCAACTTTACCCCCCCCCAAAGGACCAGTCACAATACCAAAAGATTGCCAGGTACCCAGTATTACTGCTGCACAGGTTAAAATGTACTGTCCAAGGCCAAGAATACACCTTCTGTGGACCTGACAGTATCCCTGACTGTGTTCTACATGAACTACAGACTGAACTGGCACCTCACCTGTGTGCCCTGTTCAATCACAACCTCACCTCAGGCTTTGTCCCTACCGAATGGCTCACTGCTACAGTCATCCCTCTCCACAATGGGAGAGTGACTACAGACCCTGGGAACTATCGCCCCATTAGCATGACGAGTCTAATGTGCAAAACTATGGAACGCATCATCATGGATCTAATAAACAAGGATATAGGGAATCTCCAAATTCTGGATCCCACACAGTTTGGTTTTGTGAAGGGTAGATCATGCCTGCTCAACTTGGTCGACTTCTTTGAGTCCGTCAACAGAGCTGTGGATAAAGGCAAGGTGGGTCATACAGCCTACCTTGATCTGGCCAAGGCCTTCGATACCATTCCCCACTCAGGAATCCTAGAAAAACTCACTAAGCTAGGTATCAGCCCCTATACCACTAAGTGGGATGCAAACTGGCTCACAGATAGAACCCACAGTGTGAAAGTAGCTGACTCCAAGTTAGACTACCAACCAGTCACGAGTGGAGTCCCAGAGGGTTCGGTCCTGGGTCCTCTCCTATTTGGTATGTACTTCTATGAAGTCCATGCCAACACGAAGGGACTCTGGCTGATAAAGTTCACACACGATTGCTAGTTGTGAGCTATTATTAACTCCCCAAGTTATGTTGACATCCTACAGAAAGGCCTTATTGAGACCAGTGTCTGGTGTCAGAAGCATGCCATCCAGCTCAATGCCAAAAAATGTGTCGTCATCTCCTTTGGGAAAAACCCAGTTCCCATGAATTACTACATTGATGGTAGTTGACTGAACACAGAAGACGTTATAAGAAATCTGGGAACACAGGTTGAATGGTAACCTATCTTTTGACTACCACATTGCCTCTGTGGTCAGAAAGTCCTTCTTTGTGGCACATCTCATTACTAAAGGGTTTTGCTTCTAGGAAGAAAGAGGTCATTGTCTCCCTCTACCCTTCCCTCATTAGACCAATCATTGAGTACAATGCCCCATTTGATATGTACCTCGCTAAACACCTGCAACAACTGGAGAGGCCACAAAACTACCTCACAAAGAGGATCCTAGGCCTTAAACATTTGTCCTGTATGGACAGACTCAAAAAGTCCAGCTATTCTCTGTCTCATATTACCTACATAGAGGCAATCTCTGCTTGACTTACGAAGCCATGTCTGACCAAGCTCTGTTAGAAATGCTACATCTAAAGAAATCCCAATCCCTCAACACCACATACTCTAGAAACCTCAACTTCATTACCACAATCAACAGAATATGCTGGAGGGACAGGTTCATAACCCAGAGACTGCCCATGCTATGGAATAGACTTCCCATACATGTCTAGCAGAGCACCGTACTGGCCCTCTTCAAGAGAAATCTTGATGAGTGGATGGGAAATAGAAAATTCACCCCAGACAGAGGCACTGGGAACTAAGGTCAGGTGGCACGATGCCAGGGTATACCTATGGGCTACGCTTGTAAAGGCTCCAGGGCCATTAGCGTAGTATGTACCTATGAAGATGGAGTAGTCAGGTGTGGAGAAAAGGTAGATGAAGTTTTGTGAAAAGTGTAAGGGGAGACTATTTGTGAATGGTAGTTTAAGTTAGTAGCAGTTGCTACCAGAGCTAGTAATATACAATGTATTGATAGCATTTTGTACTGGTAAAAAGGCTAGGGATTGGTTAAATGTTAATATGTGTGGTAATGGATAGGTGTTGTTAAGGTTAGTGTGGAAATGTGAGCTGTTGTATAATTGGAAATTGTATAGGTGGTGGTTGGTAGGTAAGTGGGAGTGTTAGGTTTAGAATAAATTTGAGCGATTGGGGGACGGGAGGGAATGGGGGCAGAGTAAGGGGGTGGAGTGAAGGCCAATTCAGAATGTCTTCACTTCAGCCACTTGCATCTCTGAAGCTGCTTTGTAATTTGTCTGCAGACTGGGAACTCTGGATTCAGAAATTTGAACTGCATTGCAAGTGGAACTACAGAGAAGCCAGTAAAGGGTCAGTTTGTAATGTTCCTTCATGTTGTAGGCAGAGTAGCTCTGCCTACCTCTCAACTCTCCAGATTTTTGCCTTATGTTTTCACATAAAATTTGTGGATTTCTGACAAATCACTGAGGGTTGAAGTCACTTAATAATGTTGTACATTTGAGTTTCAGACTTCGTATCTTTCAGATAATGCATACTAACACAAATCCTGTTATTTTAGCAACTTTTTTGGTTTTATAACTGCAATATTTAAAATCTGTTCCTATTTTAGGGCCTTTATCCTGGCTTAATCTTAGGCTTTGTCTAGATTTCTAGTGCTAAGAGGTTGAGAGGTATGGTAATGGTTTTAGCTTTAAAGATTAGGAGAAAAACAAATTTATAGTCCTCAAAGGACGATTTCAGATATATTGTGAATAGAGTATCTTTTATATACAAGGTATTTGACTAGAAATAAAGGGGTTCAGGACTATGTAGAGGCATGTAGTTGAAATGTAGGACAACCAACTGTGGTTTTCGCTATCCTTGATAAGAGAGAGAAATGGTTGCGTTATCAAACATAATTTGGCCAGAATGCAAATTAAGGGAAGCAGATTTGGTACTTGATAAATCACTCGTGTAGTGCAAGTAAACATTTCATTTTAGAAGCATGACTGAGGAACTACAAGTGTGCAGAATGAAAATAGCCAAAAGGTAGCATGAAGGCTCATGAGAGCCACTGTAAATGTCACAGAGAGCTTAATTTTGAAAGAGGCAAAGTTACTGTGCATATATCTTGTAGAAAAGCAGTGCTGAAAATGTAGTAAAGACATTAGTACTGTTAACTATATTATGAGTGCTTCACTGAGGATCTTGAAGGAGAGTGCTAGTAACAGTGATTGTCTTGATTGAGTTATTCTGATTTGTTAAAGGAGTACCATAATCATGATTTCCCATGAGGCAATATCTTATACAAGAAGTAAAGTCTCATTAATGCTTAGACACTGTTCTCTTCCTAGGTGCTAATAAAAAAAAAATGGCAAATTAGTCTAGATGAAGTTAGCTCAAAATTGTGCATGTTTGACACCCCATGGTTACATTACAGGTTTGTGAGCTTGTATTTTTAGAGTATTATCATCTCTAAAAGTATGGGTGGCCACGGTGGTGCAGTGGTTAGCATTGCCGCCTCACAGCAAGAGGTTCTCCGGTTCGATCCTTGGCTCAGGTGCCTTCTGTGCGGAGTCTGCATGTCCTCCCTGTGGTCGCGTGGGTTTCCTCCGAGTGCTCCGGATGTTCTTCATTCCACATTGCTGCAGTCCTAACTATTGGGTAGTCCGCTGTCCAGTCGGCCCGAATACCAAAGTATATGGCTGACGTCGGTCAGGGCGCATTAGACTGACGTCAGTACGTCAGGGTACTAATGCGCATGACCGACGTCATATCCTCAGTCTTTTTTGCCGCATGGTCCGATGCAGAAGCAATTTTGCGAGTGCAGGTTGGCGTTCTGAAAGTTTCTGAAGCCAGAGTTTCAGACCGAATCAAAGTTGGCTAAGTACCCGTTGGGGAATATTTTGGTTTTTCTTGCCTCAGTATTTAACCGGATGTCAGAAAAAGTGAATAACTGTATTTCTTGTGGGAAACAGATACCTCATAGGGATTACCATACTTTGTGTATACCTTGTTTAGGGCCTGAGCACGACGTTGTTGGATGCCGCTCTTGTGCTAGATTTAACAAACGCACTATTAAGAGAAGGTTAGACTGTGCCAGGTTAGTGTTTGGGAAGCGTTGTAATTATAAAATGCCGCCGGATGCTCCGACGCCGGCTTCGCTAAAAACGCAAGGACAAAACAGCAAAGCCTAGAGTGGAGGAACCGACAGTCCCAGACGTCGGTTCTTTAGAGGGCTCAGTGGAGCCGGAGGTTTTGCCAGGTGTTTCTTTGGAGTCTCAGGGAGAGACTTTACTGTTACAGGATGTTTCCTCTCAGGAAGTAGGCCAGGCTGAGGGGCTTCTCAGGTGGCTGTTCTTCCCTCACTTCCTAAGGTGGTTAGGGCCTCCATTCTGTTCCCAAGGCTTCCTTAAGGGGCAGGCCAAGTTTTGCTTCAGTGGGGGTTTCTCCTAGTGCTTCAGGGTCTTTGCCTAAGAAACATATGCTTAAAATGGCAGAAGATTTGATTACTATGATAAGGGGTTCTATGCCCCCTCCTGATAAGAGGCCTAGGGTGGAACCTGAACTTGAGAGTTTTGAGCAATGCTCGAGGCTTCTGAGTCTTCGGCTGAAGACTTGCAGGAGTTCCCTACTTATTCTGATTCTGATGTGGATGATTCTACTCCTTCAGCTTCTCCTCCTGAGGATTTTTCATTTTCAGAGACTTTGCATTCCATGAGAGAGCATTTTAAATGGGAAGGCCAAGATTTCTCTGATTCCAGGAAAAGGCTTAGGAGTTCTTGTTTTACCCCAGCATAGGCCTTTAGCTATACCTCCTGTTTTGAATGTGGTGGAAGATGTTTTTGCAGAGGCTTCCCTGAATCCTGATTCTTTGCCTCCTGCCCCAGTTAAACCGGATAGGTATTATAGGGTGCCTGAAGCTCATAAGTATCTTTTAAGAGTCCTAGGGCAGACCCGAAACTGTCTCTCAGGGGCCTAAAGGTGTAAAGGCCTCAGTTGTTAAAAATCCTGTCCCTCCTGATAAAGAGGCAAGGGCTTTGGATAGATGGGGAAAGAAAGTGTATACTTCTTCCACTTTAGCCATGAGGGCGTTGAATTGTCAGTTTCACATGTTAAAATATCAGAATTATCTTCTTTCACAGTTGAAATCTAAGGTGGATGCTCTGGCGGAAGGTATTGACTGTAAAGAGTTGCAGGATTTAGTTCATGTGTCTGAACAGGTGGGTAAACATTCCTTGCAATGTGGTTTTGATGCTGTGCAGGCCTCCTCCAGGGTGGCTGCCACTGGTTCTGTTCTTCGAGGCACGCCTGGATGAGAGATCAGAACTTAGCTGAGCATGTTAAGACAAGGATTTTGGATGCTCCTTTGCAGTCTGATGTGTTGTTTGGTTCGCCTGTGGAAGCAGTTTTGAAGAAAATGGAGGACAAGGCTAAATCTATGCAAACTGTTAAAGATTTTTACAGGTGCAGCCTCAAGTTTAGTAGAAATTGGCCTGCTAAGGGTTGGACTTTTCCTGCTTATGATTCCCAGTCTAGGGGTAGGTCTAGACGTGGTAGGGGCAGAGCTCAGGGTTCTTTTAGGCCTAGGACAGGGAGTTCCCCTGCTCAGAATTCTGGGGAGGGCAGGGGTCAGTCCTTTCGTAAGCAGACCCAATGACCTGCCTTTTCAGCTGCCAGTACCTTCTCGCCTGGCGGCACCTCTAGGAGGAAGACTGTCTCTTTTCAAAGAAAATTGGGATTTAATTACCCAAGACAAATGGGTTCTGGATATCATTCACCACGGTTACAGGTTTTATTTCCATACCTTGCCTCCTTTCAAAGGCATGCCAGACATTCCTCCTCTACAAAGACAAGAGGCTCACAAGCAAATTTCTCAGTTACTCCAAATAGGGGCCATTCAGCCGGTTCCTGTGCCAGAAAGGGGCCTAGGATTTTATTCTCGCCTGTTCCTAGTACCAAAGAAGGGGAACACGTGGAGACCAATTTTGGATTTATCTATCCTCAACACTTATCTGGACATTCCCAAGTTCAAAATGTTGACGTTACAACAGCTTTTACCTCTGCTGGGCAAGGATCACTGGATGGTAACTTTAGATCTCAAGGAAGCTTACCTTCATGTGCCTATAAGACTAAGTTGCAGAAAGTATCTGCGTTGAGCTGGAAATTCTCATTATCAGTTCTCTGCATTGCCCTTTGGCTTATCTACTGCCCAGAGTATTCACAAAGGTTCTGGCTCCAGTGATAGCTTACTTCAGGCTAAAAGGAATTCAAATCTATCCTTACTTGGACGATTGCCTGATTCTGGCTCAAGAAAAGGAAGACCTTCTACAGCATTTGGAATATGTCATAGCAGTGCTAAGATGCCTAGGGTATTCTGTGAACGAAATAAAGTCCAGTCTAGTACCCTCTCAAGACATGTGCTTTCTGGGTGTGAGACTGAATACAGCAGCCCAGATGGCCTTTTTAACCCCGGACAAACAAAAGAATCTTTCCAGTTACTTCCGTCAACTATCTCTTCAGTCCGGGCTGACTGCAAGGACAGTCCTTCAAGCCTTAGGGTTCATGGCATCTTGTATTCTGGTGCTTCCCAATGCCAAACTGCATATGAGGAAGCTACAATGGTATCTCAAAAATGTATGGACACAGCACTGCCAGGATTTGGACACTGTCATTCAAATAATACCTTGCATTCAAAAGGAATTTTTGTGGTGGGCTCAGGAATGTCACCTAAACAAGGGACTCTCTGTGACCCGGCCAGAGGCGAGTCAAATTCTAACGACAGATGCCTCAGACATTGCTTGGGGAGCTCATCTAAATGGAAAGTGGATACAAGACAAGTGGCCTGCCAGACTACAGCATCTGCATATCAACATGAAGGAGATGTTAGCAGTCCAGTTTGCATTAATGGCTTTCAAGGAGTTACTTCTTCCAGGGCAGGTGTTGATTCTAACAGACAACACAACTGTCATGTGGTACATCAACAAACAAGGGGGAACACATTCTTACCCATTGTGCAGGCAAGCAATGATTTTATGGGAGACTGCGCTACGCTTGCAACTAACTCTTCAGGCAAGGTTTCTGCCAGGAGCACAGAACTCCTTAGCAGATGTGTTAAGCAGACAAATCATGGATCCCCACGAGTGGAAACTGGATCTTCATGTATTTCAAAAGTTGACAGTGTCCTGGGGAACTCCAGACATAGATCTGTTCACTTCTCCACTAAACCACCAGCTGCCAAAGTTTTGCACAAAGAGGTTTCATCACATAGCTTGGAAAGTGGATGCTCTTTCTTTCAGTTGGAAAAATCTTCATGTGTATGCGTTTCCACCTCTGCCTCTTCTTCCAAAGGTGCTTCTAAAGGTCAGACAAGACAAGCCAAGGATGATTTTAATAGCTCCAGATTGGCCTCGGCAGCACTGGTACCCATTACTGAGGAGTCTGGTAAAGAAGCCTCCATGGCCTTTACCTTTGATTCCACATCTGTTGTCTCAGAAGGACGGTCGTCTGCTCAATGTCAAGCTTCACTCTCTTCATCTAACAGCCTGGCATATTCTGTTTTGAAGGACAGCAGGTCTCAACTTCCTCAACAAGTTTTAAATGTGATTATGGAAGCCAGAAGACCTAGTACAAGGAAAGTGTACGCAGAAAAATGGAAGAGATTTTTATTTTGGACTGCAGCAAAGAATTTGGAGATTTCAGAGCCTAATTTGAGTGTGGCTCTTCAATATCTCACTGAGTTATTGGACAAAGGTTTGTCTTTCTCTTCCATTAAGATTCATGCTGCAGCAATTTCAGCTCACTATGATTGTGACCCACCATTGTTTTCACATCCTTTGTTCAAGCAGTTTCTTAGAGGGGCAAAGAATATAAGACCCCCACGTAGAGCTCCTACTCCTGCTTGGGATCTCAATTTTGTGTTGGAGAAACTTACTCTACAACCTTTTGAGCCTGCAGCTACTGCTGAACTGAAATACTTGTCATGGAAGACTGCTTTTTTGTTGGCCATTACTTTTGCAAGAAGGGTTTCTGAGTTACAGGCCCTTATGGCGGTTGAGCCTTTTTTGATTTTTCATAAGGATAGGGTATCATTACGTACTAATCCTTCCTTTATGCCTAAAGTGGTTTCTAGTGTGGCTTTAAACCAAACTATTCATTTACCTACGTTTTATGCAGATCCCCAAAATAAAGGGGAAAAGATTTTGCACACTTTAGATGTACACAGGCAATTGCGTTATTATTTGAGCAGGACTAAGAATTTTAGGCAGTCTCAGCAGTTGTTGGTTTCTTTTGCTTTGAGTTCTCAGGGCAAGCCTGTGTCAAAACAAACTATTTCTAGGTGGATTGGGTTTTGCATTGCATTTTGTTATTTCCATCATGGCAAGGAGATTCCAGCTGGGATTAGGCCTCATTCCACTAGGGCTACTGCCACTTCAACAGCTTTTTTAAGGGGGGTGGCAACTAAGGATATTTTGGAGGCAGCTACTTGGAGTTCAGTGCATACTTTCTCTAAGCATTACCACCTTCCTCTCTACTCTAAGTCTAGGGCTGGTTTTGCCACAGCTATTTTGCAAGGCATGTTATCAGCTCCTGCTTCCTTATGATTTGCCAGCCTCCCTTACCTCTGCTTTGGGATTCTACCCAATAGTTAGGACTGCAGCAATGTGGAATGAAGAACATAGTACAGTTTTGTACCTACCATAAATGTAGATGTTCGAGGATCCACATTGCTGCAGTCCAATTTACCCTCCCTCCTTCCCCTCTGTGTTTAGGGGTGGTTGTGTAGGTGAGGTTATATTCTGCTAATTTTGTATATTTTGTATACATATATATATATTTTGGTGCAGATATGTTGGGAGTTTTTGGGTTTTGGCCTTATCTTTTCAGGGTCTTCTGACATCTGGGGCAAGAAAAGACTGAGGATATGACGTCGGTCATGCGCATTAGTACCCTGACGTACTGACGTCAGTCTAATGCGCCCTGACCGACGTCAGCCATATACTTTGGTATTCGGGCCGACTGGACAGCGGACTACCCAATAGTTAGGACTGCAGCAATGTGGATCCTCGAACATCTACATTTATGGTAGGTACAAAACTGTACTTTTCCTCTCACATCCCAAAGACATGCTGCAGGTGGATTGGACACTCTAAATTGGCCCTAGGTGTGCGTGTGAGTGTGCCTTCTGTGGAAGGTTGGGCTGGCAACTCGACACCGTAAAACTCCACTGCCATTCAATGTGCGGACAAGGTGATCCGCTGTGGCGACCCCTAACCAGGAAAAAGCCGAAAGAAGAAGATCATCTCTAAAAGTGTTTCAGAGATTGTCTGCCATAAACTGCTCTTTTGCTTTATGTGCTACATGCGATAATTTGTCTTAAAATATTCTCAGTCCCATTATGTATGATGTAAAAGGACAACTCTTCTTCACATTCTTTTTTTCATGTTTCCTTCAGTTTTCTGGGTCGCTTATTGCCTTTGCAAACGTGTTATTTTCAGTGAAATATTTCATTATTAGTTTTTTCCACACACGACTTGTTGATTAGAAGTTGCAGTCTTCTTATTGATGTCTTTTATTTTGATTTTTGTATTTCTATGATTCAAAAGCTTATATCGCTGTGGTGCAGCGGTAGCGTTGTTGCCTCACAGCAAGAGGTTCTCCCTTTCGATTCTCGGCTGGAGTGCGGGGAGTGCCTTCTGTGTGGAGTCTGCATGTCCTCCCCGCGGTTGGGTGGACGTTTGAAAGACATGCGTAAATGGGCATGCTTTCGTTGAAGGTTGAACTTCGAGCTGGCACCTTGGCGTTCGTCAAAATCTACTGCCAATCATTAATGAACCGGAGTTCCGCTGTGGCGACCCCTAATCAGGAAAAGCCGAAAGACAACAACATTTCTATGATTCAAAACAATTCTAAGAATGCGGTCTTGGACTTTCTTCACTCACTTTTGAAAACTCTTTTAAGAAAAGTTTGCCATGGTGTCATCTCTGGAGACAATATTTTTTTTCTAAAATATTACATTTGCTTTGCTATTAAATGTTTAGTTTTCCCAACTTGTGGCATGTGCTCCCCCCCCCAAAAATCTTGCATTTGATGCGTCCTTAGAGGTTTAGATTTCCCAGTTGGTGATAATAAATGTAACCCTTTTCTTGATGCTGGCACATTTACAAGAAATTCTCTGCACGCTGTTCCTTGTTTTTGGCACCTACATGTCATTCATGTCTAAAGCAAATCTTAATATGTAGCTACCATTTGCCGTAGAATGGGTGAGTAACATACATGGCTTTTAAGAGCATGATCCTGATTTGCTGGCAGTCACTAAAACATTCTAAAAGCCTGATATGTCGTTTTTTGAGCACGATTTCTCTGGCTAAAAAATGCATTAGGCATGACAATCCTAGCCTGAATACCCTGTTGCTTTAAGATCCCATCTTCTTCTAGTTTAGCTGAATATTCCTGAACTCATTACTAATCCTCCAAACTACTGGTTGATGCAGTTTATCTTCTACCACGCAGTTTGAGGACCTGCTAACTAACCTGTCTTCCCACCTGTTGCGTAGAGGGTTAATGTAAACTGGATTAGCTAATATATGAAGTAACTGCTGGCCCTTTCACTAAACTACACAGATTTCCTACTGTTAAGTGATATCATGGCAAGAATTCAACCCCCACCCCCTGAACCCTGAGAACACTGCTGCCTTTGTGGAATTGTTCACAGAAATCCAGTAGAATCATGTTAATAGCTGCATAGACAGCTGTACTTATATGGAGTAAGCACAGGACAAATGCACAAAACAAGCCTCCATGTTGGAATCCCAACATCAGTAGGTTGTATAAGAAGTGGAAGAAAATCCTGGCAAAAATTAGGAAGTGTAATGCACACCAAGATGAAACCTCCCTCATCAATTTAAACAGGGAACTCTATGGGCTAATAAGTCTGCCATAGTCAAATCTGAGGTAAAAATGGCGTCCCATGCCAAGAGCAATCACAAAGCTTTTTTCGGCCATGTCCGCAGCCTCAAAGGGCAGTACACAACAACGTGCCATACTAATTGTAAATGAATCACCTACACTGAGCTGGAAGATGTAGCAAATCTACTGGCTGAGCTATCACTAAGGGACAGGTCTTCAGTGCACTGTCCAAGGTCAAGAACATGGACCCCATTGGTGGGTCATGATAATATTTCAGAATGTCTCCTAAGTAGTATGAAACACAACCTGTCAGGATCACTGGAGTCACTATTTAACCATATTCTCAAGACAGACTTCATGCCAAATGGACTGCAACTGTTTTCCATCTTCTCAAAGGAGGGCCATCTACAGACTATGGTAACCACAGACCCATAAGTCTGAGTAGTTTCATATGCAAAGCCATGGAAAGAATTGTTATGGAAATGATGATAAACAGTGACATATAGGAAACTTTCAGATACTGGAACCAAGTTGGTTTGGTGTTGAAAATGTCACCAAAACAATGAACAAGGGCAAAATGGTGTATACTTGACTACCTTGACCTCAAGAGACTGCCCCTTCCCTGGAATAGGTTTCCCATCCATGTGGAGCAGATTTCTTCTAACCCAGTTCAATTGTAACTTGGACAAGTAGATGGAGAATTAGAAATTTGCCCTTAGTCTGGCACATATATCTCTAAATTAATTAATTAATTAATTTAGAGATTAATTAACTAAATTAATTAATTAGAGATTAATTAACAACACCATCAAGATTGTAAACAGAAAAATTGGATCCCTTTATCGCATCAAACCTTTTCTAACCCCAGCAACCAGAATCAAAATTGCACAATCTCATCTCCTATCTACTCTCCTTTACGCTTCCCCAATTTACACAAACCTTAAGAAAATCAATCTAAACAAACTTGTAACTTGCTATAACAACACAGCTCGTTTCGCCACTAGTAACCCATTTAGGACCCACCATTGTATCAACCTAAAACAACTCGGCTGGCTCGAATTTCAAAACTACCTAATAATTCCTCAACTCACTATAGCCCACAACATATTACACCTACCTGACAACACCCCAATACTCTCTCAACTTCTAACCCCTTACAGCAATCTGAACTCACTTCGCTCCTCTAGTAAACTCATGACAAAATCAATAAAGGTAAACAATGCAGCAGGTGCTTCCCTATTCACTAACACTATAGGTAAAACTTGGAATCTCTTACCTAGTGACATAACTTTGACTCAATCCTGCCACAATTCAAACAGAAAATTAAACTTTACTATCTAAATCATTGGCTTTGTTCCTGCAGTACACCAGACTAACCTTTTCTCTCTATTTTCCCCTTACTCTTCTTATGCACTACCTGTCTCATTTCTCCTCCTTTTACTCATCTAATCTAACTAAGTTTATGTTAAGCAAAATAGTTGACATGTAATGAACTGCATATTGTAAATTTGTTTCTCTGTGATATTATCTTTCGCTCTGTGTGTTCTTATGACTTTCAATTGATGCTATTCCTTAACAGTAATGATTTTTTATGTAATGTACTTAGTATTTTAGTGGAGCTTTTCTCCTCGGGCCTCTGCTGAAAATGGACATGTATCCAGCTAGACTAGCCCGGTCAACAAATGTAAAATAAAATAAAAAATAAAATAATTAATTAATTAATTAATTAATTAATTAATTAATTAACTAACTAACTAACTAACTAACTAACTAACTAACTAACTAACTAACTGTATTTATTTATTGACATTTGATAACTTGGAAAGTCTGACTGGGTAGGAGCCCATTTTCAGCAGTGGCCCGGGGAGAAAAGCTCCAAAGTATTACAAAACATTTTGAGAATAATGCTTTTACAGTCTTTAAAAAATAATACAAAAACAAATACAATTTAAATTATACCAAATTAAACGTAATATGAAAATATTTATTAAGAGCAGATACATGGTATATGACCATGATTTAATAGTTAGAGAAATTTAAAGGTGAGTTAGTATAATACACACAGGAATTGCAATACGAAATGAGAGAAGAGCAGGCTTAGGGTATGTTTAGAGAGAAAGCCAGGTGAGAGGATCTGATAGAAGGAAGTGAGTGAAGAAGGGAGAATAATGAGATATAAGGTGTGACTTAGGTATTTGTCCACATTTAGGTATGTAGTTTATCCTGGTGATGAACAAGAGCAGAGCCAGCTTTTGGCTAGGAAGTCTTTCAGAATAGTTTGAAGGATGGGAGGGTTGAAATTGACCTGCTGGATAGAGATAACATATTATCGTAATCCCATTGTTAATTTTCTGTGTAACTGTAGTACAAGAATAGGTAAAAAAAAAGTCCTTAAACTTGCACATAAAATCTGCGTGTCAGACATGTTATACCCTTTATTAATTAGCCTGCCCTTTTTAAACCTTTAACATGCACATGCTCATTAATGTACACAGGAATAACTTCCTTGCTTGGGAACATGTAACCATAACTTCAATTCCAATAAAGATTGATGTTAATCTAATGGTAAGTCTGAGACCCCATATCCTTTTTGCCTGTTCTTGCCACAATATTTGCTAAATTAGTCTGCCACAAGTAACAGTCTGTCATTGAACTCCTGACAAATTAGTCGCATGGATTTCAACACTGATGTAGTACAACTGTAAGCTTTCTAACAGACACCCACATGGGGAAAGACCTACTCACAGGTTTGATCTACACCATCTAAAGATCATTCCTGTACAAGAGAACCCCTCAAGTCACTTAGCAGTCACATGTCCTTCAAGGATGCATCTGCAGTCCTAACAAATGGGTTGTCCTGCCTCAGGCAGCCCCTCGGTCGGCCGGATTCCAAAGTCTGGGTCTGGCCTCGGCTGATGTCGCACTTCACCCGACGTCATAGCTGCTGTGAATTGGGTATAAAGGCATCAGCCGACGCCATTTTCCTCAGTCTTTCTTGCCGCGTGGTGCCCGAAGCAGAAGCTGTTCGCAAGTGCCGGTCGGTCAGATCCAGAGATTACTACTACCGAAGACTTCTAAAAAGC
Organism: Protopterus annectens; assembly: GCF_019279795.1. Classification (NCBI taxonomy): domain Eukaryota; kingdom Metazoa; phylum Chordata; order Ceratodontiformes; family Protopteridae; genus Protopterus; species Protopterus annectens. The sequence goes on along the minus strand of NC_056735.1, from coordinate 1,670,862,757 downwards.
TAAGTACCCCGTTGGGGACTCTTTCTTGCCTCAGCCGATGTCAGAAAAAGTAAATAACTGTTTAACTTGTGGGAAACAAATACCTCATAAGGATTTCCACTCTTACTGCCTTCCTTGCTTAGGCCCAGACCACGACGTAGCAGCTTGTCTAGCCTGTGCTTCCTTCAACCGACGGACACTTAGACGTCGGTCGGAGTTTGCAGAGGAGTTTTTCGGCTCCGCTTTTGCTTACAAAATGCTGTCGGATACTCCGACTTCACAATTAGCTAAAAAGCGTAAGGAAAAGGACCGACACTCGCGGTCCGCGGTTTCAGCCGAAACCACGGTTAAGCCAACCGCGAGTGTCTCGGTTTCGGCTGAAACCGAGTCCACGGTTCTTCCTTCGGCCAAAAGCATACCTCCTATAGCCGAGGCCTCACACAGCATGGCTGAATCTGCTACTGAAATTTCCCCTGCTGTTGCAGGTTCCCAGGATTTATCAGATACTATTCCTTTAGACATATCTACTCCTGCACGTGGAGCTGCTCGGCCCCCTGCATCTATGTCTATCAAGGCCTTTTCCAGGGCTAAAGCAGCTAAAACTTCTAAGGCCTTGCCTGCTAAAATCCCCTCACACAGGCCTACCTCTAGTTCCAAAATGCTCAGCCTGGCTGAGGATCTCATTTCCTTGATCAGGGGATCCCAACCTCACCCTGACAGAGCCTCTCAACCCCCTCCAGTGAAGAGGCCTAGAGCAGAGCCCCCTGAGCCAGTTTCAACTGATTATTCCTCGGATGATTCAGAAAACTCAAATCCTCCAGAAGGCCCTTATTCTCCATATGAGGACTCTGATGCAGAAGACTCCATCCCTTCTGCCTCTCCTCCTGAGGAATTTTCTTTTGGGGAAACCCTGCATGCTATGAGAGAGCAATTTCAATGGCAGGGCCAGGTTTTTTCAGATTCAAGGAAAAGGCTAAGGACCTTTTTACATTTACCACAGCACAGGCCTTTAGCCATTCCTCCAGTACTAACAGTTGTGGATGATGCATTTAATGATGCTTGTACTGCCCCTGACTCTCTACCCCTGGCCCCTGCTAAGCCCGACAGATATTACAGGGTCCCGGACACACACTTTCACTTGTATAAGGCTCCTATTGCAGATCCTGAAACTATTTCACAGGGCCCCAAAGCTGTAGCAGCTGCCTCTGCCAAAAACCCCTCCCCTCTGAAAGAGAATCTAGGGCATTAGAGAGATGGGGTAAAAAAGTTTATACTTCTGCTACTCTTTCGGCTAGGGCCTTAAACTGTCAATTCCACATGATTCAGTATCAGGAATTTTTGTTAGACCAGCTAAATAAAAAACTGTCCTCTCCTGAACCTATAGACCGTAAGTCCCTTCAGGATTTGGTACATAACACTCAGCAGGTCAGTAATCATTCCTTAAAATGCGGCTATGATGCACTGGAGGCTTCCTTTAGATCAGCTATGACTGGTACAGTGATCAGAAGGCATGCATGGTTAAAAGAGCAATCCTTACCAGACCATGTAAAGTCAAAGCTCCTAGATGCTCCCATGGAGAAACAAAGTTTGTTTGGCTCCCCTGCACAGCAAGTGCTAAAGAAGGTGGAAGAAAAAGCAAAATCTGTCCAAACAGTCAAGGATTTCTTACAGGTCCAGCCTCCGAGGTTTAGTAGAAATTGGCCTTCGAAGAATTGGTCCTTTCCAGACACTTCCAGAGCACAGAGAGGCAGAAATAGGCGCCCAAGAGGCAGAGGCCAATCCAGAGGTGCCTACAGGGGACGTCAGTGGCAGCCTAACAACCAGAGAAGTACTGCCACAGATCCAGCTACTACCACTTCCACAGGACAGGCACAATGACTTGACTCTGATACCGCCTACCAGGGAACAACTGGAAGCACCCTTAGGCGGAAAGCTAGCCTTATTTTCTGTAAACTGGCATTATATTACAGGAGACAAATGGATTTTACAGACAGTAGACAAAGGCTACAGGTTTCACTTCCACACTCTACCAAAAAAGAGAGGAATGCCAAACCTACCACCAAACCAAAAAACAAACGCTCTAGAACAAATCAACTACTTACTAAGGATGAGAGCTATAGAAATGGTACCGTCTATGGAACAAGGACAAGGATTTTACTCCAGACTTTTCCTGGTACCAAGGAAAGAAAACCAATGGAGACCTATTCTCGACCTGTCCGCTCTGAACACATATCTCATTGTTCCAAAATTCAAAATGCTGACCCTACAGCAACTTCTTCCCATGCTGGGCAAGGAGTCTTGGCTGGTGACTCTAGATCTCAAGGAGGCATACCTGCACGTCCCTATACGACCAGATTGCAGAAGATAACTCAGATTTCTTGCAGGATCATAGCATTATCAATTCTCAGCATTGCCCTTTGGCTTATCTACTGCGCCCAGAGTATTCACGAAATGCCTGGCATCAGTAATTGCTCATTGCAGGCTTCAGGGAATTCAGATTTATCCATACCTGGACGACTGCCTAATACAAGCGGACAACAAGACCAAATTAACAAAAGATTTGGAAAAGGTTATACAACTACTGCAAGCCCTGGGATACACAGTCAACATGAAAAAGTCAAGGCTGGTACCATCCCAAAGGATAACATTCTTGGGTGCAGAACTGGACACTTCAAATCAGATGGCATTTCTCACAGCAGAAAAGCAAAAGCAACTACCACTCTATTTCATGGCATTAACAACACAGAACCAGCTTACAGCAAGGAAAGTCCTGCAAGCCCTGGGTTACATGGCATCCTGTATAATATTGATTCCACATGCCAGACTGCATATGAGGAAGTTGCAATGGTACCTAAGGAATTTATGGTCTCAACACAAGCACAGTCTAGAAGCCCAGATTCCAATAATTCCATGCCTGAAGCAAGAATTCCTGTGGTGGGCTCAGGCCTGTCAGTTGAACAGAGGACTGCCTTTCCACAAGCCTCACCCAAGCCAGACTATCACCATGGACGCCTCAGACCTCGGTTGGGGGGCACACATGGTGGACAAGTGTATACAAGGCCTATGGACACAAGACCAGCTGAACCTACACATAAATCAAAAGGAGATGCTGGCAGTGAAACAGGCAATTCAGACCGTTTCTTCAACAGGGTCATTTGCTGATAAGGACGGACAACACCACAGTCATGTGGTATATCAACAAGCAAGGAGGCACACACTCATATCCTCTATGCCGGATGGCAATGGACCTGTGGAATGTGGCCCTGAACCTCAACATTCAGCTCCAGGCCATATTTGTGCCAGGGAAAGAAAATATACTAGCAGACACCTTAAGCAGAACAACCACGGAAGCCCACGAATGGATGCTGCATTCAGACATCTTCAAATCCATTACAAAGAAATGGGGACTTCCAGAAATAGACCTGTTCGCATCCCCTCACAACCACCAATTGAGGAAATTCTGCACAAGGACATACCACCCACTTGCTTGGAAGGTGGACTCCCTCTCCTTCAGTTGGGAAAACCTGACAGCATATGCATTCCCACCTCTTCCTTTGATGCACAAAGTGCTACTGAAGATCACCCAAAGATCATCCTGATAGCTCCAGACTGGCCGAGGCAGCATTGGTACCCGCTACTGAGGAGTATGTCTCGGACACACGCATGGCCTCTACCTCTAGTTCCTTTACTGCTAACACAGAACAACTTCAAGATCCTGCATCCAAACTTGAAAACACTGCAACTAGCTGCTTGGAATATTACATAAAACAAAATAACCCAGATCTATCTCAGAGGGTTAAAGACATTATCCTGGAGGCTCGCAGACCCTCCACAAGGAAGACTTATTCAGCCAAATGGAAAAGATACCTCATTTGGAGTGCAGCAAAAGGAGAAAATGTATCATTAGCAAACATAGCTAACATCCTGGAATATTTAGCAGAACTTTTCCACAATGGCATGTCTTACTCCTCCATTAAGATTCATGCATCAGCAATTTCAGCAGAATACAACATGGATCCTCCAGTCTTCTCTCATCCTCTACTCAGACAGTTCCTGAGAGGAATTAAAAATGTAAAGCCTCCAAGGAAGCCACCTTTGCCTACATGGGACCTTAACTTTGTGCTGGAAAAGTTAACACTTCCCCCTTTCGAACCAGCAGCAACAGCAGAATTACAGTTCTTATCTTGGAAAACTGCTTTCCTGCTGGCAATCACTTCAGCAAGAAGGGTTTCTGAATTACAGGCATTAATGGCAGTACAGCCCTTCCTTATCTTCCATCAGGATAGAGTGTCCTTGAGAACTAACCCTACTTTTATGCCAAATGTGGTCTCCAGGGTATCATTGAACCAATCAATCCACCTACCAACATTCTTCCCCAACCCACAGAACAGGGAGGAAAGACTACTACATACCTTGGATGTGCACAGGCAATTGCGCTACTATCTTGACAGAACCAAGAACAATAGAAAAACTGACCAGCTTTTGGTAGCATATGCAACAGGAATGGAAGGAAAAGCAATTTCAAAACAGACAATCTCAAAATGGATAGGAAATTGCATTAGATTTTGTTACTCTTTTCATGGAAAGACAACTCCAAAAGACATCAGACCTCACTCCACAAGGGCTACAGCCACTACTACAGCTTTCTTACGAGGAGTGGCTACCAAAGACATTTTAGAAGCTGCTACTTGGAGCTCCGTGCATACATTTGCCAAGCATTATAATCTACCTTTATACTCCAGATCCCGAGCAGGTTTTGCAACTGCTGTTTTGCAAGGGATCTTAACTGCACCATAATCATCTTAGTGCCTCCCCCCCAGTTTGGCTATGGTAATCTACCCATTTGTTAGGACTGCAGATGCATCCTTGAAGGACATAGTACAGTTTTGTACCTACCATAAATGTAGATGTCCGAGAGGTATGCATCTGCAGTCAGGATTACCTCCCTCCTTCCCCTCTGTGGTACTCCTAGGGTATTTGCCCATCTTGTAGCTAGCTGGGGGAATCTATTATGGTGTATTTGTTTGTATATATGTATATACATGTTTATTTTTGTTTGTTCTCTACTGTTTGGAATCATTTACATTTATCCAAATTTAGCCTTCCTAGAGGGCACCTGGCATCTGGGGCAAGAAACACTGAGGAAAATGGCGTCGGCTGATGCCTTTATACCCAATTCACAGCAGCTATGACGTCGGGTGAAGTGCGACATCAGCCGAGGCCAGACCCAGACTTTGGAATCCGGCCGACCGAGGGGCTGCCTGAGGCAGGACAACCCATTTATTAGGACTGCAGATGCATACCTCTCGGACATCTACATTTATGGTAGGTACAAAACTGTACTTTTCATCTAGCTCTTCCATTCAGACAGAGGTGCCACAAGGCTGTGTCCTTAACCCTGTTGCTGGTTTTTCTTCATACATAAGTGGTCTAAATGCTGAAATGTGTTTCACAAATTTAATTCTCTCTGCGGATGACTTACTTCTGCTTAGTGCAGGTTACTGTTTTCTAGTCATACAAAGTGAACTTCAGAAAGATATTTCATAAATTGGAACTGGAGTATCTTTTTTGGCTTCTAAAAGTACAACTAAAAAACAAAAGCAACCAAGACACTTGTTAACATTTCACAAGCTTTGCAGTACACCTTTCTTAGTTATAAATACTCCATTATTTCTGTCTCTGATGTGACGCACTTTTTTTTTCTACTTTGTTAGCATACTAGTCTCACATGTGAAAAAGTTATTACCCATTTACAGATGGCATATGATGTTAAGACTCGGCATATACTAGGTTTGCTAACATTAGCAGCATCCTTATTGCAAAACTTGAATGTGCTGTTCCTTTCTTAATTTCTTCTTAAAAGTCAATATTACAAGACTCTGATACACTGAATAAAACTGTTCCACTTCATCTTGCTAGCTAGTAGATGGAAGCATCACTGCATTCCTTTACCCAAAGCTTAATATCTCCCAAAAGGTGAAAGATCTGGCTCGCTTTTTTCTGTCTCACAAATGAGCAGCTGTTTAACTACAGTTTATTACTTGCACATATGCTCTCGCTTTCATATACCCCTTTGTTCACAGACAGTGGAGCTCTTTCCCTAAAGAGCTAAATTTGCACCTTACATTTAACAGACAGGCTTTAAAGCATTTTATCCTATACTTCTTACCTGTCTCTCAAGTTATGCTCGCTATAAATGCTACTAAGGTAAAAGCTAAAACTGTCCTTCCTTCTCCTGTAATCTGAAAAGTAAAAGCTAGCAATAATAGCTTGCTGGCAATTGCACTATATGCTTTCCAGTAAAAGCAAATACATCACACAGTTAACCATTCATCCCCTTCTACCTAGTCCATCCTTGAATATTGCCTGTTATCATAAAACCTACCCTAACCCAATTTCCCCACGTATACTGCTTTCTTTCTTTTAACCAATAAATCCATCTTCCTTTTACCTCGGTCTTTGGTACCTTATCATACCCTCAGCTTTTCCATGCCTCTCACCTTGTGTGACGTCTGATACTTTTTTATCATTATAGTTTAGAGAAACAAAAAAAAAATTCAGTAGTATCATCTTTATGGTCACCTATCTTCTCTTTAAAGCATTTAGTGTGTTTCTTCTTTTGTTATATTTTTTAAAATTTAACATATATTTCTGGTTTTGTGTTTGTGCCAAGGGTGTTAAACTTTTTTGGCCTTGGTTGTGGATGTAAAGGCTCCATGACCTCAACCTCCCTGCTTAATAAATGCCAAGTAAATTTTACAGAAGTATTTTTATACAGCTTAGGAATGGGTTGTTCCTGCCCCCATGCCCTTTACAGGGAGTTAGCAATGACAGGTGGCAGCATACTGGAGTACAGTTATATGTCATTGGTAATAGGTGGAAAGGTGGCGCCATTCCTTAGCATTGTAATTAAAAAAAAAAAAAAAAAAATAACTACTTATAGGTTGTTTGTAATGTGTACAAAATTATTTTTGCATAACAAATAATCATTTTTATATAAAATATGCTGCTTTAATTATTTCTGTTTTTGTACAAGTGGGGTTTTAATTCTTTCTTTCTTTTTACTAGAGAGGTTCATGTGCAGTGGAGTCCTGAAATCAGCTTATTAAATGAAAAGCATATTGACCAGACACTGCCTTGCTCCAACTTTATACTAGCTATTGGACAGAATGCTGGAGGTAGGTATGAAAATAGATGAACAAACTAGATTTGCCTTGGAAAGTTGAGTGCAGTTGTCCCAGGTGAGAGCTGGGGCAACCATTTGCTTATGGCAATAAGCTACTTCATTATGTGTTTTTTTTTCTTCCTTTCTTTTTTTTCTGTCCAGCTCTGCAGTGCAACAGCTTTTTAATATTTGCCTTGGTATTTATATGTTTCTAAATAACAGCTGCTGAACTGACGTGACTGTAGCCCCAGGCCGCAGTGGGATGTGTCCGTGTATTCTCCTTGCTTGCATTATGCCATTACATGCTTAAGTTCATTCACTTGAGGTCAAGAGTGAAGTTGCTAAACCTGTGAGTTCTGATTTTATATTTACAAGTGGGGAAAAAGGTACAAAATATAGTTTTCTAATCTGTTGCAACACTTAACAGTCTGTCCCTCAAGGAGTTTGTATGCTAGATTAGTTAAATTAAATTGTCATTGCTCAAATTCCAAATCATGCAAGCTCTAGAAAAATTCTGTGTTCTCCTTGCATAAATATGTCCTTGTAAGCTCAAATTTTTCCACTTAGGGTCAGAGTGACGTTGCCAAACTGTTGAATTCTGGTTTTATGTTCATAAGAGATGGAACAAAGGTAGAAGATATCATAGTTTTGCAGTCTGGTATTGCATTTCGTAGTCTGGCAGTCACCATGAAACACTGCATACCATGGTAGTTTACTTAAGTTTTCAGTTATAAAAGCCAAGATCAGATAAGTTATTGAAGCACCAAATTAAGATGGAGAACAAAATTCATGGAATTGCCCTTGACTTCTGCACAAAAGTTGTTCAGCAGGTAGCTGTGCTCTCAAGTATGTAAATGAGCAGCTTAGCAACTATACAGACACATCCATGTAGTGAAACTGTACATAGAAGCAGAAAACGCAATCCATACAGCAGATGTGTGCGCACATTTCATGAATCTCACAAGATTCATGAACCTCCTGTCACATGCTCTTTCCACTCAGTGTGGTTGGTCAGCTGTGTGTCCATTTGTAGGAATGTTTGAAACACAGTGTGACCTGACCATGCACTGACCAGAGTAGTCTGGTATCAGCAATGCTTCCACCATATTTGTTCTGTGAGGGACTGTACTGTCACTGTGTGCTTGTCAGGGCCCATATTTCTTTAATAGATTTCGCTGATTTGCCTGTGCTGCAGTCTGCTATTACCATCACAATCTTTGGGAGTTGTGCAGTTGCTGTTTGCTGCTGTTCATTTCACTCTTGTGAGAATAGTTTGATGTGCCTTCCCTGATGGCCACATGTATAGAGTCCAACTGAATGAGTTTCATGGTGCTGCCCAGCGTAGTTCCTTATAAGCATATTATTTAGCCGATAACATGCTAGGATTATTCTGCAGGATGTAGCAAGGTAATATTTGAGTGTTTCCAGACATAGCAAGTCAACAGAAGCAGCCTTTGTCTCAAAGATATTATGAATGTTTGTGCAAGTGTAGTGCTGTACGGGAGTTTGGTCATGCTGTGTGTATTCCATACAGGCATCATAAGTCAGGGGAAGTAGTTGGCATTCAACATGATGTGTAACACATTATCTGTATGTGGCAGGGTGTATTAATACATTTGGATACAATATAAATGTATTGGTATGCATTCATGTTGGCCAACAGTGCCTCTACTTATGGAGTAGATGGCCCCGTGGGATGTTGCTATGTAGAAACTGGAGATTTAGCTGGAATAGTCAAGCAAACTTCCTGAGTGATGGCATGACACATTGGTTATGTTCCCTCATGCATCACATGCTGTTTGTCAGTTTGTGGAATGTAGCAAAACAAACACCACTCAACAGAGCACACCAACAACAGTTTGTACAGTGGTGGACTTGTGGTTATAAAAATTTGTGACTGCGGGCTGGGTAGGGCCTTTATTGGTACATGTGTGCAATTTGTGGCACCTAGTACTTCAGGAGACAGGTAGTGTTGTAGAAGTCACGTATGTTGTCGTCTTTTTTCTGTGGTGAGCTAGAAGCTTGTTGTCAAGGAACTTAGGCAGAGGCCTGAGCAATACCTATCATGTCCATTGGTGATCCCTGAAAGGTCTGTGTAGCTAGAGTAGAAAAAAGCTGATGTCCTTCATGGATGCATCTGCAGTCATAACAACTGGGTTGTCCTGTCGTCAGGCAGCCCTTCAGTCGGCCGGATTCCAAAGTCCGGGTCCGGCTTCGGCTGATGTCGCACTTCACCCGACGTCATCTCTGTTGGTCTTCGGGTATAAAGGCATCAGCCGACGCCATTTTCCTCAGTCTTTCTTGCCGCGTGGCGCCCGAAGCAGAAGCTGTTCGCAAGTGCCGGTCGGTCGGATCCAGAGATTACATCTACCGAATACTACTTCGAAGACTTCTAAAGCTAAGTACCCCGTTGGGGACTCTTTCTTGCCTCAGCCGATGTCAGAAAAAGTTAATAATTGTTTAACCTGTGGGAAACAAATACCTCATAAAGATTTCCACTCTTATTGTCTGCCTTGTTTAGGCCCAGCCCACGACGTAGCAGCCTGTTCGCCTGTGCTTCCTTCAACCGAACGCTTAGGCGCCGGTCGGAGTTTGCAGAACAGTTTTTCGGTTCTGATTTTGCGTATATTATGCCGCCGGATCCTCCGACTACCCAATCTGCCAAAACGCAAAGATAAAGACCGACATTCGCGGTCCGCGGTTTCGGCCGAAACCATGGTTAAGCAAATCCGCGAGTGTCTCGGTTTCGGCGAAACCGAGAAAACTGATCAAACTACAGCTGAATCTATATCTACAACTGAGGCCCCTGCTACCATTCTGGAATCGGCCTCAGAAACTTTACCCACTACGGTGGTTACCACTGACTTATCAGACACCATCCCTTGGATGTCTCTACCCCAGCACGTGGTGCTGCTAGGCCTCCAGCAGCCATGTCCATTAAGGCCTTCGCCAGGGCTAAAGCAGCCAAGACTACTAAAACAGTGCCTGTTAAACCCCCCTCAACCAGGCCCTCTTCTAGTTCTCAAATGCTTACTTTGGCAGAAGATTTAATTTCATTAATTAGAGGATCTCAATCTCACCCAGACAGGGCCTCTCAGCCCCCTGAGAAGAGACCTAGGGCAGAGCCCCCTGAGCCAGTTTCCTCTGATGATTCTGCTGATGAATCAGACATAACTGACCAGCCAGAGGCTCCTTTCTCCAATTTTGAAGATTCTGATGCTGAAGAATCCATTCCAGCTGCTTCCCCACCAGAAGAATTCTCCTTTGGGGAAACCTTACATGCCATGCGAGAGCAGTTCCAATGGCAGCAACAGGATTTTTCAGACTCCAGGAAAAGACTTAGGACCTTTCTGCACCTTCCACAGCACAGGCCCTTAGCTATACCTCCTGTTCTCTCTGTGGTGGATGATGCTTTCAATGATGTCTGCTCCGCTCCAGATTCTTTACCCCCAGCCCCTGCCAAACCAGACAGATTTTACAGGGTGCCAGATACTCATCACCACCTTTACAAGGCCCCACTTGCAGACCCGAAACTATATCTCAGGGTCCCAAGGCAGTAGCCGACCATAGCTAAAACCCTATTCCTTCTGAAAAGGAAGCAAGGTCATTAGACAGATGGGGTAAAAAGGTTTACACTTCAGCTACTCTCACAGCTAGAGCTTTAAACTGTCAGTTTCACATGATACAATACCAAGAGTTTATGCTTGATCAGTTAACTAAAAGCTAACCACTGATGAATCTCTTGATAAGAAATATGTATTAGAAATGGTAAATAACATACAACAGGTTAGCAACCATTCCTTAAAATGTGGCTATGATGCACTGGAGGCTTCATTTAGATCAGCCATGACTGGCACAGTGATAAGAAGGCATGCATGGCTAAAGGAACAAGCTTTTACCGGATCATGTTAAAGCTAAGTTGCTAGATGCTCCTATGGATAAGACAAGTTTGTTTGGTACACCTGCCCAGCAGGTTATGAAGAAAATGGAAGAAAAGGCAAAATCTGTTCAAACGGTTAAAGATTTCTTGCAGGTTCAACCCCAAGGTTTAGCAGGAACTGGCCTGCCAAAAATTGGTCCTTTCCTGACTCCACAAGATCTCAAAGGGGCAGGAATAGACGCTCCAGAGGCAGAAACCAAACCAGAGGAGGTGCCTACAGAGGACGACAGTGGCAAGGTAACAACAGAGGCACAGACACAACCACTGCCACTACATCAACACAACCACAGTGACTTAACCCTAAGTCCGCCTACCAGGGAACAAATAGCAGCTCCTCTAGGCGGAAAGTTAACCTTATTTTCAAAGAACTGGCACTACATAACAAAAGACAAGTGGATTTTACAAACCATAGATCAAGGTTACCGGTTCCACTTCCACACTTTACCAGTCAAAAGAGGAATGCCAAATCTACCTCCAAATCAAAAAACAGAGGCTTTACAGCAGATAATGGAGTTAGCAAACATGAGAGCTGTGGAAAGAGTGCCAACAGCAGAGCAAGGAAAGGGGTTCTATTCCAGACTATTCCTAGTTCCAAGAAAGGAAAAAAGTTGGGAGACCAATTCTCGACCTGTCCACCTTAAATACATACATCATTGTCCCAAAATTCAAAATGCTGACCCTACAGCAACTTCTTCCCATGCTGGGCAAGGAGTGTTGGCTGGTAACTCTAGATCTCAAGGAGGCATACCTGCACGTCCCCATTCGACCAATCTGCAGAAGATACCTCAGATTTCTTGCAGGATCAGAGCACTATCAATTCTCAGCATTGCCCTTGGGCTTATCTACTGCGCCCAGAGTATTCACAAAATGCCTGGCATCAGTAATCGCCCATTGCAGACTACAGGGAATTCAAATTTACCCATACCTGGACGACTGCCTGCTACAGGGGGACAACAAAAGCAAGCTGACAACAGATTTACAAAGGGTCATTTACTTGCTACAAGCACTGGGATACACAGTCAATTTACAAAAGTCAAGGCTGATACCATCCCAAACAAGGACATTCTTGGGCTGAATTGGACACAGTAAAACAAATGGCATTCCTAACTACAGAAAACAAAAGAACTCCCTCTTTACTTCTTGGCACTAACAAAACTGAACAAGTTAACAGCAAGAAAAGTACTGCAGGCCTTGGGCTTCATGGCATCATGCATAATCTTGGTCCCATTTGCCAGACTACATATGAGAAAACTACAGTGGTACCTAAAGAATTTATGGTCCCAACACAGCCACAGCCTAGAAACAGAAATCCCACTAATTCCATGCTTAAAACAGGAGTTCCTATGGTGGGCTCAGGCATGCCAGTCAAACCCAGGCCTACCCTATCGCAGATGTCAAGCAAGCCAGACCATCACAACAGACGCTTCAGACCTAGGATGGGGGGCCCACATGCAGGACAAATGCGTGCAAGGATTGTGGACACAGGATCAACTTCACCTGCACATCAACCTAAAAGAAATGCTGGCAGTAAAACTGGCAATCCAAAAATTCAGACCATTTCTCAAAGAGGGCCAGTTGATGATAAGGACAGACAACACCACAGTCATGTGGTACATCAACAAACAGGGAGGCACTCATTCATACCCCCTATGCAGAATGACTTTGGAGCTGTGGACCCTGGCACTCAGCTACAACATCCAGTTACAGGCAATATTTGTACCGGGAAAAGAAAATACTCTAGCAGACATATTAAGCAGAACCACATCGGATGCCCACGAATGGAAGCTGCACCCGGACATCTTCAAGACCATCTCAAAGAAATGGGGAATGCCTCAGATAGATCTATTCGCATCACCTCTCAATCACCAGCTCAAAAAATTCTGCACAAGGACATTCCACCCACTAGCATGGAAAGTGGATTCGCTCTCCTTCAGCTGGAAAGGCCTAACAGCATATGCATTCCCACCTCTTCCCTTGATACACAAAGTACTACTAAAAATCAAGGAAGAACGCCCAAGGATAATCCTGATAGCTCCAAACTGGCCAAGACAACACTGGTATCCACTGCTGAGGAGCATGTCTCGGAACAATATGTGGCCAATACCCCTGATGCCTTTGATGCTAACTCAGAACAACTACAGCACCATACATCCAAACCTAAAAACGTTGCAACTGACTGCATGGAACATCACATAGCAGCAGCTAATCCAGAACTTTCCCAAAGAGTTAAAGACATTATTCTTGAAGCACGCAGACCTTCAACAAGAAGGAACTATGCTGGAAAATGGAAAAGGTTTGTCATTTGGAGTACTGAAAGAGGAAAAGATGTGTCAAACATAGATATGCCTAACATTCTGGAGTATCTGGGCGAACTTCTTCATTCAGGCCTGTCCTACTCCTCCATCAAGATACATGCATCAGCTATTTCAGCAGAATACAACTTTGATCCACCTGTTTTTTCGCACCCTTTGCTCAGGCAGTTCCTCAGAGGAATCAAGAATGTAAAACCTCCAAGGAAACCACCATTACCAGCTTGGGACTTAAACTTTGTGCTAGAAAAGTTGACACTATCACCCTTTGAACCAGCAGCAACAGCAGACCTACAACACCTGTCATGGAAAACTGCTTTCCTACTGGCAATTACTTCAGCAAGGAGGGTTTCAGAACTACAGGCCTTAATGGCAGTGCAACCCTTCCTAATCTTCCACCAAGATAGTGTCCATGAGGACTAATCCTACAATGTTAAGTTGTCTATCTCGCCTTCATTCTTGCTGGATGGGTTCGGAGCCGACCTCGGCTCCGACTCGGCCACTCTAAAAGCTCGAGAGTTGGTTCCACCGGCTCGAGGCTCCCCTTATATCCCACAATGCTAGGCGAGAGTTACCTCAGATCTCGTTTGCCGCTACAGCTTCGAGGTTGGTTGCTTCTACCGGTTCCTGGTGAGTGTTAGCTTTTTATACTAAAAAGTTATTCTTTTTTCCCCTTTTAACCTTAATTCTTCTCAAATTAGTGTAGGATATAGTTCTTTATCCCCGACCCTATTTTTCTTATTAAAAGAACCGCTGGTTCTTCCCTTGGGCCTTTGGCCTTCCCTTCCCTAGGGTGTGTTTGTGTAGTTACTTTAACTTTTTTTTGTGCTTAATTTCTAGTATTTTTACTAAAATTGTTAATTATTTTTAGTATTAATAATTTTTCTGACAGGGTATAACTGTGTGTTTGGTGTGTGTTAGTGTACACCTGTCAGTTAGGATAATGTCAAAGGAAGCAAAGGTCTCTGGATTCAAGAAGTGTGATGCGTGCTGTCAGAAAATGTCTCTGACAGACGCTCACACTTCTTGTGTCTATTGTCTGGGGCCTTTGCACCTGCAGGACTCCTGTGCTGTGTGCCATGGCTTCAGCCCCAGGGTCCTGCAGGAGAGAAAGAACAAGTTAATTTTGAGAGGCTTGTTAAAACCAGAGGATTCCCTGTCAGTTTCAACAGGAAGCCCTCTAAGGCATCGAGGTCTTCGGCTCCGGCTTCTGAGCCGAGACCTCAGGTTGTTCAACCTTTGCCTTTATCGGCTCCGGCTGGAGCCGATAAGACTCAGTCCACAGTTTCTGTGGCTTCCTCGGCTCCGGCGGACCGAGGTTATCGAGGTACCCGTGTCGGCTCCGACAAGATCTTCGGAGCCGACAACCAGAAAGAGGTCTAGGTCACCTTCTCTTGGCTCCGTTCATTCGGCTCCAGGATCTCCCCTGCTGTCTGAACGGAGCCAAAGGTCTCATTCCTCTAGGTCATCGAGGCTTTCCGATCATGACCTTCAGAGGGTGGTGAGTCGACTACTTAAGTCCGAGGCACTAGCCCAGATGCTTCAGAGCCCGACTCATCAGTCGGTGCCTGCCCCGGTCCATCAACTCTTTCCTCCTTCGACTCTTTTGAGTTCGGAGCCGGGTCGTGTCGGAACAGAGACTGTGGTCACCGAGCCGAGACAATTGTCTTCGGCTCCGTCGTCGGCTCCATTTTCTTCCGTGGAGGAATCTCGGCGCCGGACTTCCCTCGTCGGCTCCGAGGGGGTGAGTGGCATCGGACCCTTGTCCGACCCCCCTCTCCCTCTCGGTGCTTCGGCGCTGGTGAGTTCGGCTCCGACATCGGCCTCGAGCCATCACTGTCGGTGCCGAGGGGTCCTTAGCTCCTCGGAGCGGGACCTCTGGCTCTGCCTGACAGGGGTGCTTTCGAGGTCATGCGGAGTGTGTTAGAGCCTGGCTCTACTCCACAGTCGGCTCCGTCAGCCCCTCCCTCTATGCTGCCTCAGGGTAAGTCGACTCACTCCCTCATCCCGGACCGCAGAGAGCCAGCTCCTCAGGAGCCCCTTTGGGGATTTCATCCTCTTCCGAGGCCTCTCCTGATTTGGCAGAAGAGCCCCTCGGAAGAGGTGCAAGAGGAAGCACATTGACTCACCTGAGTCTATCACGCCGGACACAGATCTGGATGATTCTGAGGGTTCCCCGTTCCCCTTCTGAAGATGTCTCATTTGCAGACATTCTGGAGATCCTTAAACAGAGGGAAATTGGCCAGCCCTCAACCCTTCGGAGGACGAATCTGTGTATCTTGAGGCGTTTGGCTCTCGTCCTTCCACCTCCTGGGTGTCCCCCCCCTTCGACCCCCCCATGCAGGTGGTTGCTAAGAAGGCATGGGCGGCTCCTGATTCAGTGGACCCCACTCCCAGGAGACCCTCCAAATTCATCACAGCTCCATCAGACAAGCAATTTTTATCAAAAGGAGTTTCTGTGGATGCTATGGTGGTAGCTGCCGCCACAAAGAAGGAACTGGCTGATCCTTCAGTGCCTGTCCATCCACCTAACAAGGAATCTAGGTCCATGGATAGGTACGGGAAGCGGATGTTCTCCTCAGCGACATTTACCATGCGTTCGACCTGTGCCATTTCACTCGTCTTCAAAGGGACTTGGTCAAGGAAGCGAGTGAAATGTTGAAGGACCCTACAGCTGCGGGTTTCCAAGAGAAAATGAACACGCAGCTGGCTATCCTTAATTCCATTTCCAACTCCTCCATGCGCCTCCTCTCTTATGCGGCCGATGGAGCGAGCAGAGCCGCAGGAACAGGGGTAGCCTTACGTAGGCACGCCTGGATGCGGCTATGCAACTTTATGGAACCTTTCAAGGCGTCTTTCACGAACTCCCCTTTGATGGATCATCTCTTTTGGTCCTCAAGTGAAAGAAACCCTGACTAGGTGCGAGACTGATGGCAAGACCCTTTCTGCCGCCGGAGTCCGTTTTCGACTCCTTCTAGGCCTTACCCCAAAGGCCAGAAGGGTGGAAAGATGTGGTTCCGTAAACAATCTCAAGGGACTTCGCCTGACGACAGAGTCGCTTTTCCTACCAGAGGCAGAGGTGGGAATAACAATGGTAGACGCCGCCTAGGGGCAGGGGGTCCGCAGAACCAGGGCAATCGGAAGCCTTTCCTGACAAGCCCTTTCAGCATCCCTGAGGTGTTGCCCGACTGCCCATCTTCGGAGGCAGTCGGGAAGATTGTCACTGTACCCAGAAGCCTGGCTATCCCTGACTCAAGACAAATGGGTACAGTCCATCATTTCGAAGGTTATTCTATCCCCTTTCTTCGCTTTTCCAAATCAGTCAAAAAAATCCCTTCCAGATGTTCCACCGCTCAAAGGGATATAGCAGCTTTGGAAATTTCAAAACTGCTTGCAAAAGAGCAATTCAGCCAGTGTCAGCAGACCAACAAGGATCCGGAATCTACTCAAGGTTCTTTTTAGTTCCAAAGAAACCAGGGGACTGGAGACCAATTTTGGATCTCAGTATCTTGAACAGATCAGTCAAGAAAACAAGATTTCGGATGGTCACGGTGAAATCCATTCTTCCCTATTGGGAAAAGGAAACTGGATGTGCTCTATAGACCTTCAGGACGCGTACTATCACATAAAATGAACAGACGCTCCAGAAGATTCCTCCGCTTCAGGCTGGGAACCAGTCATTTTCAATTCAGGGCCCTGCCCTTTGGTCTCACCACTGCCCCGGTGTTTACCAAATGCATGGCAGTGGTAGCTTCTCACCTGAGACGACAAGGATTCCAGGTGTTTCCATATTTGGACGACTGGCTTCTCACAGCTCCCACCAAGCATCTCCTTCTAATGGCCAGAGATTATACTTTTCGCGTTTGTCAAAAACTGGGTATTTCAATAAATTGCGAAAAGTCTGTTTTGTCGCCTTGTCGTACTATTACCTACATAGGCTAAATTTAGATACTATAAACATGTCTGCAACGCTAACGAACCAAAGGATATCAGACATTCAAAATTGGTGTCACTTCTTCTCAACAACAACAGAGCCAAAGCCAGGTTAGTTCTAAAGGTGTTGGGAATCATGGCAGCGCCATACCTCTCCTCCCATTGGCCAGATACCACATGCGGATCCTTCAGTGGATGCTCTTTTCTCAATGGTCATACCAGGAACTTCCAATGTCTCACACCATTATGATCACGCAAGCGTGCAAAACGCATCTCATGTGGTGGATGTCTTCCCCCCAGCTCCTGTTGGGAAGACCATTTGTTCCACCTCCTCCGGTTGCTACTCTGACAACGGATGCCTCCCTGATCGGGTGGGGGCATTATCAGGGCAGGACAGTCCAGGGCACATGGCAACCAAACGAATGCCACTTGCACATAAATGTTCTGGAGATGAGAGCAGTGCTTTTAGCGTTGCAAGCCCTTCAAGACTCTCTTCCCTTGGGAACGATTGCAATCCAGACAGACAATATGTCTGTAGTGTGGTACATCAACAAACAAGGCGGAACCAGATCATACCCCCTGTGTCGAGAAGCACTCAGACTGTGGCAATGGGCGATTTCTTCTCAGCGTTTTCTGATAGCAACGCACATCCCCGGGAAGTCCAATCACATTGCGGACAAGTTGAGCAGAGCTGTTCTCATGCCTCACGAGTGGTCTCTGAAAGACTCTGTAGTGAGGGAGATATTTCTCAAGTGGGTCAGCCTTGCTGCGATCTTTTTGCTACTCCCCAAAACAGCAAGTGCAGAGAATACTTCACTCTATTCCCTTTACCAGGCCAACCCAGCAGGGACGCTCTAGTCCAAGTTTGGCCCCGGGGACTTCTGTATGCATTTCCTCCTTTCCCACTGATCTCTCAAGTAATACAGAAAGCTATCGCTCAGAAGGCCTCATTGATCCTCATTGCTCCTTACTGGCCTCGACAAGTGTGGTTCCCCTTTCTACATCGATTTCTTTTGGAGCGACCGTGGAATCTGGACCTAGTTCCAGATCTTTTGATCCATCAGTCGGGTCAGTTTCATCGCTCCTCCCTCTCTGAACCTCACTGCTTGGTTCCTCCAGTTCCAACCGTAGCCAGGCTTCCTCAATTATCTCACTCTGTTAGAGATATATTGATAGCTTCCCATAAATCTTCCACTCGAAAGATTTATTTGAGTAAGTGGAAACGCTTCTCATATTGGGCACAAGGAAAGGACATAGATCCTTTCACCGCTTCCATCCAACTAGTCCTTGATTTTCTAGCTGAACTCTTCCATGCAGGTTCATCTCCATCTACTCTTAAGGTTCAATTGGCAGCTATTTCTAATTTCCATGTGGGTATTTCTGAATCTGCCCTAATGTCCCACAAACTCTGCAAAGCCTTTTTGAAAGGAGTTTTTCTTCTCAGACCTCCTATAAGAAATCCTCCTTCTCCTTGGGACCTAAATTTAGTTCTTGCTTCTTTGATTCTTTCCCCTTTCGAACCTGCAGCTTCATGTTCCTTGAAGTTATTATCATGGAAAACTCTCTTTCTGGTGGCTATTACATCAGCTAGAAGAATTTCAGAACTTCAAGCACTCAGTTGTCGTTCTCCTTATCTTTTGTTCCATAAGGACAGAGTTTCCTTACGAACTAACCCGTCCTTTTGCCTAAGGTGGTTTCAACATCAAATCTAAACCAAAGCATTGACCTCCCTGTCTTTTTCCCAGAGTATTCAAATAGGTCTGAACAAAAATTACATTGCCTGGATGTTCATCGTCAATTAAGGTACTACTTGGACAGGACGAAACAATTCAGAAAATCTGATCAGCTGTTTGTCTCCTATGCGGAAAGCAGAAAAGGACTTCCAGTTTCAAAGGTATCATTATCCAGATGGCTAACATCTCTGATTACCCTTGTTTATGAGATTAGACACCAAAACTGCCTAATAAACCTAAAGCCCATTCCACCAGAGCTTTGGCTACTTCTCTAGCCTTCCAAGACAGACTGCCTATTGACACCATTTGTGCAGCGGCTACTTGGGCTACTCCTCACACTTTTATTTCCCATTATAAGTTGGATTTAGCTTCTAGGCATAGAGCTAATTTTGGTTCCACTGTTCTCAGGAGTCTGTTCCGTTAGGCCACCCGGGACAAGGTGCTAGGGACGGTCCCATCCAGCAAGAATGAAGGCGAGATAGACAACTTAACATATAGAAGTTATGTTCTTACCATAACGTTCCATGTTAGTTGTCTTCTTCTCTTCTTCTTGCGCCCCACCCTCCTTCCCCTGGCCTGGACAGACCTAGAGGAGTTGTGATCGTGACCTCTCTTTCTACCACCTCTTTCTTAGTCATATGCTATTATGCATATTTCTTGTTTCAGGATATAGGTCACCCCTTTTCTTCCTGCTGTTAGAGGTGGATTCTGTTTCACAGTTATACTGTTATTGATATAAGCTGGGTTAGCTTACAAACGAGATCTGAGGTAACTCTCGCCTAGCATTGTGGGATATAAGGGGAGCCTCGAGCCGGTGGAACCAACTCTCGAGCTTTTAGAGTGGCCGAGTCGGAGCCGAGGTCGGCTCCGAACCCATCCAGCAAGAAGAAGGCGAGAAGAAGACAACTAACATGGAACGTTATGGTAAGAACATAACTTCTATTTTATGCCTAAGGTGGTATCCAGAGTGTCTTTAAACCAGGCAATCCACCTACCTACCTTCTTTCCCAACCCACAAAACAGAGGGGAAAGAATACTGCATACCTTGGATGTACATAGACAGCTACGCTACTACTTGGACAGAACAAAAAGTAGCATAAAGACTGACCAACTTTTTGTAGCCTATGCAACAGGAAGGGAAGGAAAAGCTATTTCCAAACAGACAATCTCCAAATGGATAGGAAATTGCATACGATTCTGTTACTCCTTCCATGGAAAACCAATTCCACAGAATATAAGACCTCATTCTACAAGGGCAACAGCCACTACCACAGCCTTCTTACGAGGAGTGGCAACCAAAGACATTATTGAGGCGGCTACTTGGACCTCCGTGCATACATTTGCCAAGCATTATAATTTGCCTCTATATTCCAGATCCCGAGCAGGGTTTGCCACTGCTGTACTGCAAGGGATCCTAAACACACCATAATCTACTTTTATCCTCCTCCCCTAGTTGGCTATGGTATTCTACCCAGTTGTTATGACTGCAGATGCATCCATGAAGGACATAGTACAGTTTTGTACCTACCATAAATGTAGATGTCCGAACTGGATAGCATCTGCAGTCAGGATTACCCTCCCTCCTTCCCCTCTGTGGTACTCCTAGGGTGTTTACCCTCCTAATAGCTAGCTGATGGGGGGGGGAGTCTTTCATGGTGTATTTGTTTGTATATATGTACATACATGCTTATTTGTGTGTTTACCTCTATCTTTTTGGAAACATTGGCATTTATTCAAATTTTAGCCTTCAAGAGGGCTACTGGCATCTGGGGCAAGAAACACTGAGGAAAATGGCGTCGGCTGATGCCTTTATACCCGAAGACCAACAGAGATGACGTCGGGTGAAGTGCGACATCAGCGGAAGCCGGACCCGGACTTTGGAATCCGGCCGACTGAAGGGCTGCCTGACGACAGGACAACCCAGTTGTTATGACTGCAGATGCTATCCAATTCGGACATCTACATTTATGGTAGGTACAAAACTGTACTTTCCTTCCTTGAGCTCTGCAGGTATAGACAGATCATGTGTTTCCTATTGATTCTTTCATGTGAGCAACACATTTCAACCGAGGTGAGTATAATGCCCTAATTATACTCAGAAGTCATCAGTAATCTTCTTATTTTTGAGTGTATTGATACCTTCTTCTATGGTACCAAATGCCACCTTGCCCATGCAGGTGGAAGCAACGGGGTTAATCATTATTGTACTCTGCTGCACAGCAGATGCTACCAAGAATGACATTCTTGTGGTCTTTTATAGTCCATGGCATGTTGCTGTGTAGTTTCCTCACATTCAACTATAAATGGCGATTACATTCACCTGATGTACATGTTCATGTCATTAGCTTAGTTTCTTTACCTGAGTTGTTTATTTGCATATCATTTGGTCATTTCTATATCTTTAACATATTTGTGTTTTCTCCACTCTTGTGCAGAGTGGGACTTAAAATTGGTACAAGTCTGTGTGTGTTCATAGGTAGGTACTAGGCTATCGGCCCTAGGGCCCATACAAGCCTAGCCAAAAAATGTACCCTGGCTTTCGCCACCCAAGAAAATTATTTTCCTGTGCCCCTGTCGAGCAGAGCCACAGAAGTGATCCCCGGGGTGAATTTCCCATTTCCCATCCAATCATCAAGATTTTTCTTGAAGAGTGCTAATGAGGAGCTCTGTTTGACATAGATAGGTAGTCTGTGACAGTTTCCACACAGCTGTGAGCAGTGTACACAACTTATCTGTGAATCCTAGCATACATTTTTATGAGAGAATGTATTCTTTGTGTCTGAAAAAAAATGTATATTTTAAAATTTTTAAATTAGTATAAATTTGTCTCTAGAAAGAAAACAGTTGCACTTCCTGCCCTTAATAGCATATTTTTTTAAATAAGAAACATCTTTATTAAGTTATCACTTATGACATAGGTAATCATGCAATTCTATAAATGAAAGCAAACCACATTGACATATTTTTAGTTGCAGACATTATACATCACTTATGATCTGTCCAGTTAGTCAAACGTTACATAGCTCATTCAAATCCTGCTTTCTTTCAGACATCATTCCTCCTCCAGAACATTCTGCATGTATTTGATCCCACAATTCCCATTTTTTTCTATGTAATTTATTACTACCGTTTTCTAAAGATCCCGTTTCCACCTGTTTTATTTCTCTTACTATATTCACTACTACTATTACAGTTGGTTTAGACTTTGATTTTCATTTTGTAGTAATTGTTTTTTTTTTGGCCGCCCTCATAAATAGACTCAGCAAGGCCTTATTGGAAATTCCAATTTTGTATCATAGCTCAAGAAAAAATTATTTTCCTTAATTATACCAATTTGCTCATCCAGTATTTCTGATAGTCTTCAGGGAACTTTTAAAGTCTGCTGGCTCATTACACTCCCAAAAAATATGTTCACAATTACCATTTTCTTCCCCATCACACCTCCAGCATTTGTTATCTACCTGAGGAAAATTCTTTGAAGTCTACTTAGGGT
The DNA here is from genome assembly GCF_019279795.1 of Protopterus annectens. Taxonomy (NCBI): domain Eukaryota; kingdom Metazoa; phylum Chordata; order Ceratodontiformes; family Protopteridae; genus Protopterus; species Protopterus annectens. The sequence goes on along the minus strand of NC_056735.1, from coordinate 1,670,840,205 downwards.
ATAAAAATGCCTACGTAAACATTTCCAAGCAAAGATCTCAAATATTCTAGACTTTGTTGCATATTTGGGAGACATACTTGTATTTCACCATTGTTTCTTTGTGAATTGCTTATCCAGTCTTCTTTCCCAATACTTTCTAACCACCGCTGATTGATTCTTATAGTAATCTGGCAATATTGTATATGCTCTACTATCATTTTTTTAACAGCAGCTTCTGTTCTAGATTCCAGTAAACACTCCATTACTACTGTTCTTTCACTTAAGATCCCCCTACTTCTTTCTGTTTGCCTGTACTCTGATAGCAATCCTTGATAGGGGAAGGCAAATCTGTAGCCTGCAGTCCAAATAAATTCTGGGCCTCTTCCATTGTATTATCTTACTCCTCTGTGATTATTTGGCCCCGATACCTTGGTTTTCAGCATTAAATTCCAGCTCCCTGTTGTCTATTGTATGTATCCCTAATTGGAATCATCCCTATTGGCAGAATTTCCTTTCTCCATTCCTGCGATGGCTTAGTTCTTAGAGTACTTTCTGTTACTTTATGAATATAATATTCTGTATAATTACTGTTATTCACCTTAAGGATCTGCATCAAAAATCCCAGTCTCTCCTTGTTTCTTGAGCAGCTTCCCCCTGTTTTGTCTAGGGTTACCACCTGTCCCACTTTGCGAGGGACAAATCCCTCTTTGGTCAGTTGTGTCCTGCAAATAAATTGAAAAAATGGCAAATGTCCTGAGACTTTAGGACAAAAATATTTCCTATATTTTATGTAATAATTGCATAAAACAGTTATTCTGTATCTGAAACACCAAAATGTTATAAGAAACAGAATAAGCAACTAAAATGCTGTAAGAATAAGGTTATATTTAGGCAAAAAAAATGAAGTTCTGTCCTTTGTACTGGCCGTGGGTATGTTTTGCCCTGCAAAGTCTGACATTTGTACCAAAAATGTCCCACTTTGGCCATTTGAAAAGGTGGCAACCCTAGTTTTGTCATCACTTTCCACTTCGAATTATAGGTTCCTGCTTGTATTATGCATAGGAGCCTTAACTGTGTAAAACTCTGAAATACTCCTTCTAATCAGGTAATCCCAAACCATCTTGTTTTGTTGGAAGAATCAGTTTATCCCACTTGACTCTTGCCATTTTCCCCTCTCAGGTAGACTCCTTCAGCTCTTTATTAATTGCTATTCACAACTTTCCTTCTGGTTGATAAAAGTATGCCTAACCTGTGTATAAAAGTAAAGGGACTAAAAACATTGTAACTGCTTGTATTTTGCTGTCCATATCCATAAAACAGAATTTTCTTTTCTCAGTTTTTGTATTACCTTTTGTTTAGTCTGTTCCCATATATCCTTAGCTGCCTCAACAGATTCCTTTTTAATCCATATTCCTAAGTACTCCATTTTCCCATGTCCCCGTAAATCTGGATATTGCTGAACCAATTTTTGTGTGCATACATACTTTACAGCTGTTACCTTTGTTTTGGCTTCATTAATTTTGTATTCTGAAAAGACTTGACAGTTTCAAAATGTTCCACAACACTGAAATGTCCTTTTCTGTTTTTATCAGGTATAAAATATCATCTGCAAATAAAGCTAGTTTTTCTTGACTGTCATACCAATTACATCCTTGAATTACTGAGTCTGTTATTTTCTTTGCCAGTGGTTCTAAATGTAATGCAAATAGCAATGGGGAAGAGGACATCCCTGCCTGGTTCCTCTGCTCAAACAGAAATTAGAGAGGAACTCCCACCCACTTTAATTTTTGCCTCTGATCCCTTGTACATCCTCTTAATTAACCTTATAATTTTATCAGGGGAATGCAAATGCTTCCATTGCTCAGCTAATAAAATCCCAGCTGACTATGTCGAATGCTTTCTCTGCATCAAGACCTACCATCAGCAGTGGCGTTTTCTTAGTCTGCTTCCCTATGAATCATCTTTGTTCTGTTAATGTTGTCAGATATTTGCCTCCCCTCCACAAAACCATACTGATCCCATATCTATCAATTTTGCAATTCTTTTAGCTATTATAGACATAAACACATTATAATCATTGTTTAGAATTGAAATGGGTCTGTAATAAAGCTGGATCTGATGGGTCTTTACCATCTTTAGGTATTACAGCCACCACCACTTTCTTCCAGGTTGTTGGTGCTTCTCCTCCTCATAAAATACTGTTAAACTGATAAAGATCTTCTAGAAGGTTTTGTCCCCCCCCGCCAGCTTCGAAACTTCCAGAGGAACACCATCTATTCTTGGGATTTTCCCAACATTCCTGTAGATTGGTTATGCATCGCCATTTTATGTCATCTCATCATGTTAGTAATTCAGCCTCATCTACCTCTAACCATGGCATGTTTAATTCTTCCATAAACATTTCCTTTTGCACCTTTTCTTGATTTCCATATTTCTTTTTTGTGTGATTTTCATAAAATTTGCATAATATTTCTAGTATCTCTACGGGGTCTCTTGTTATCCTTCTTTTTATAGGCTCCCTAATTTTGGTGACAGTCCTTTCTACTTTCTATTGCCTGAGTCCTCATGCTAAAAGTTTTTATGTTCTGGAGTTATCAAAAAATTGTTGCTTAACAGCAGTCTTTCTAAACTCGTGCATATTATCGAGTTAATCCCTTCTTTTCTGTTTAGTATTCTGCAAGTGTCCCTCTTCTTGCTCTGTGAGATTCCCCCTATTCTGCAATACTGTAATCTTTGTCAGTCCCTGTAAATAATTCTTGTTATTTCTTAACCATATCTCTTTTATTTCCATCCTGTTTGTAAACTCCACTTCCTAGCTATGTTTTCAGAAGAAATTTCTGGCTTCTCTAATAACTCCAGAACAATTTCTACTAGCCTTTCCTTAAATTCCTCTCTTTTAAACAGGTAGGTGGGAAAGTGCCGGTATTTCATTTTTATTTCATTACACTGCACTTTTATTTTAGATATTATTGGCGTGTAGTCCGAAATAGTTATTGGATGCATATATGCATATATTCTTGTGAAATATAAGTTCTGTATAACCTAGCCCAGGTTTTTTATCTTGGGGAATAATGCGTAAATTCACTCTGAACTCCTGCTACTGAATTCACATCTTCCATGCCATATGTGTTCAGAAATTTCTTCAAAAATCTGCCCTCTTTTGCTATGCTGCAAATCAAATTCCAGTCCCCACCTATAAGTAATATTCCTTGCTGAAAGCGGATTATTTCTCCCATAATTTTCTTAATCTCCATTATAGCAGTTTAGGTGGAATCCAAGTACATGCTAGTGTAATCCTCCTCCCTTGCCATTAGCCCCATTAGTATTACAAATCTACTTTATTATCTTTTTATTCTCTTCTATCACTGTTGGAGCTCCTCTTGCAATTAATATAAGTACCGCCTTTTACTTCATCCCAGATATTCTGCTGAATAACCATCCTGAAAACCTTTCTTTAACAAATTCACATGCTCATTTCTTTTCAGTAAATGTGTCTCTTGTAGCATAGCTGTTTGTGCTCTACATTTCTTAATATAGTTCACTACTCTTGTTTTTTGTATACATCTTCAAGACCATTTACATTTAAAGATAATATAGAAAGTATTATTGTTGTGTTTAGAAGTTGTTATTCCTACCTGTTGTGTGCAACAGCTTTTTTATGTCTAGTTCCAGCTTTTGTGTTAGATGCATACACTGATGTTGACAAGTTGATCTTTTATACAGTTTCTTGTCATATCCATTTGAACCTATGTCACTTCTTAACCAAACTTTTTTAGTGAAAACTGTCAAACAACCCCCCCCCTCCAAGAACACCCCTAAAACCTATTAACTTAATACTGAAACACAAACCTATGCACATCTTCAAATACTGAAGTTTAACCCTCCTAATAGGAACAGTTGTCCCAGACTGAGAGCCACACTCAGACTTGGATTAACTAAAGACACGTGGTGCATCCTGTGCTTCTTCTAAGTGCTGTCTGTTTTTGTCTTATCTTAATTTCTCTCCCAGATTAAAAAAAAAACACTTAAATGCTTTCAGATAACATTATTTCCTAGCCATTGAAAAAATATTAAAATAAAGACGTAATCTGTTTTTATTACCCCTTATCAGAATGTCTCCATGGAGACATGATAACCAGATACACAATTATCTCTACAAACATTACTTTATTTGCTAGAGGAAAACCTTTTATATTCAGTGTTATTTGTTTATTTGCTTTCCCGTAAAATTTGTTACTAGAGCAAACCAAAGGCCTTATTTCAGTCATTCCCCTATGCAAGAATAAGAAAAAGTACATCAATTTTTCTTCTATCATTCTATTTTTCATCCTTTTTTTTTACCCTGCAGTGCCAACATTTCTTAAAACTGAACAAGAAGAAAGAAAGAAGGAAAAAAACAGGGGAACCTGTTTACTTTAGCATCCCTATTGCACTCAAAAATAACTGAGAAAGCTTTATTTTATAGAATGGAAATTGTCATACATTATAAAAATATTACTGTTAAGAACAAATTTTTGTTTTACTTAGTTTAACTCTTTTCTTCCTCTTCCCCTCTCCTAAATGTTTTTTCAAACATTAATGACATGAAGTAGGGCATATGCTTTGGGGTACTTTTCCGTTATTGGGGCAACACTTTTAATGCGCAAGCAATGATCACCCATGTGCATACCTTATTTTATTCACTTGTTGACCGCTGGGTAAGCCCACGGGGCACAAGTATCACATTTTAGCAGTATTAGGGTGACTTGCTCGATGTCGCACAGTAGAAGTTTTAACTGCTGAATTGCTTACTCGCAAGCAGCATGCCATAGCTCTTAGCCAGAAATATTCAGATTTCAACTTGGTTGGTCTTCTAGAACACTAACTGTTTGTCAGCTATTGAGAATTATTATCAGTGTGTGTCTTTGTCTTTGGATAAAGAGACATCGAGATTGTGTGTATGTTGCACTCATTATCTGTCAACTTCTTAGCTTAAAAGTACAATTGGGGGGCCGGGCACATAAGATCCAAAATTGTGGAAATATTACTCCGATTTACTTTTGAAAATTAGAATAACAGTTTTTGCATCAACACACACTTTCTGAAGAGTATAAGAAGTATGAAACAGTACTGTTGAACAACTGTATTATTGACTAAATCAACTAAGTAATCCTCACTGATTTTACCACAAAACAAACGTTTTACGAGGAACACAGCAAAAGCAGGAGGCAAAATGAGGGACAGCTGTGCTAGAACTTGCGCTTACTTCATCAACTGCCAGTAATGAGATATTTATGAAGCAACCAACGTGTTTGCTTGTGCATGTTCGTCCCTATCTATTATTTTCTGCTGCAATATAAGAAAAGCTTGCCCAGTTACAACAAACATATACATGCATATGTTTTGTTGTTGTTTTGTACAGGCTGTTCACTATAGGATATATCGACTTCCAGGAAACCTTTTACTATAAGAAATAAAAAATGCTGTGTTTTTCTTTTCCACCCGGGAGCAGATTTATTAATATTTATACTGTGTGTCTGGTTTTAGGTACTATCGAGCTTGTTGGTGCTTTTAAGCAGAGCTGGTTGTGGTACGTCGGTCTTTTTCATAAAAATTTTTCCACGGCAGTGAAATGATTTGTTGCACTTTTATTATGCCGTACGGGGAAGTAAGCACTTCACTTCGGTGGTTGACAATGGTTAATATGTTTTCATTTGCAAATAGAAATTGATATTTCCACATGATGTGTGTGCTAATTCTTTAAAAACTGGGTATGTGTTCTCATTAAGAAACATGGGTGATCATTGTGTGCTCGTTATAAGTGTTGCCCCGATAACGGAAGAGTACCTGCTTTGGAGTCTTCTGCATGTTTAATAAAGTAAAAAAAGTCCCAGTATTTCCAGGTTTTCTTGTTCGGCCATGTTTCACAAATTTAACTAATGCTTTGCAATCCCACATTTATTTATCAGTTTCTGGGCTGCTGGTTTTCTTCCTATTGATCTCCATCTCCCAAATCCAGTCTCTGCTGTATTTCCAACGTACTGCTGGTTTTTCTAGTCTGCTCTTGTGCTTTTTCCTGTCTCTTGAGTATTTTCCTTTGAAACATTGGAAAAGGTTTTACTGGTACAGTCTCTCTCTGTTTTTTTACCAGAAGGACAAGAAGCAGAATCTCCTTCTGTTTCATAGCTCACTTTTTGTTGGACACACTTTGATATTTCCTCCTTAGCATGTTCTGCGTCAGAAATTATTCTGACTCTCCAAGAAAGAATATTCTGAAAATAGCTCGATACAGCAGTTGGAATCTCACGGCTGCTTCTCGACATTCCCTGATTACTGGAATACATTTACTCCACTTCTGCCTGGTGTACAGTGAGTAATCATTTTCTACAAACACTCTACTGTCACCCACTTTTAGTACTTTTTCCTTCTGTCACAGTTTTGTCAGAGTCAACTCTTTCTGCTGGTAAGATTGCATCTTCACTATTAAAGGTCTAGGTTGCTTTCTCATGGCCAGGTTTGGAGAATACACGTGCCGTTTCAATTAACAACAACTGCTGTGGAGTACCAGTACAGTTGCTTATTGTTGCATTCATAAAATTAATACAGTCTGTTCCTTCCAGCTTCTCTGGTACAGCAGAAAATCTCAGGTTTTCCCTACGTGTACTGTACTTTGTCCTCTAATTCTATTTCTTTTGGAACATCTCTTCTTGAGTAGTCTCCTGTTCATTCAGCCTATTCTTCATTTTGACCTCTGATTTTGAAGTTTTATCACCTCATCTGATTATATGTTTAAAGCTTCTTCCATTTTTCCCAGCCTTTTGTTATCTGAGTCGATGTACTTCTTCAGTGTTTCGTTTATTTTAATCAACTCTGAGTACATTTGACTTATTTTTTCCTCTGGATTACTGGAAGCCACGTCTTGCAACAAAGCTGAAGCTTGCACTGTATTTTGCTGAACAGCTGCAGAATTCTTTCCAGTCAGTGTTTTTTCCTCACCTTTTGTGATTGATTTTCTTTCAGGTTCTCTAAATTTCATTTTTGCTGCCATTTAGGCAGTGCACTTGCTAATCGGTTACTGTAATTTACCCAAAAAGATGACATCACTGACTATTATCTGAGTTTCTCTTTTCACAGTGGGAGAGCTGAAATTGAGCTGTTACTCAGTGTGCAGCCATCTTGGAAGTCCTTTATTAGTATTGGTTATTAATAATCATATTGTTTTGTATTGTATGATGTTACTCGTGATAAATTCAAAGCTGCAGAAAGTATAGGATGTTCAGGCTTTAAACAAAGATATCTCCTGTGGCACAGTCCTGGACTGGATACTAGTCTCTCACGCAGATAATATCTCTGACAGTGGTATTTTGCCTGACCCCATTAGTGACCATCTTCCTGCCTTTGCAACCCGCTCCCCATCCCTACTACACGTACTACACAACTACATCACAATACGCACCCTTAGTAACTTTAACCCTCAATCCTTCTCTGATACCTTAAAACAAATAAATTGGAGCCCTTTGAAAACTCTTCCCCCGGATGATGCTGTCATCCACTTTAATACTGTATTCACTAACTTACTAAATACCTGTGCCCCTCCCAGAACCAAATGAGTGAAATCCAAAATAACCCCATGGCTGTTTAAAGATACCGTCACTCTTATGCACTCTCGTGACAAACTCTGGAAACTCCACCAAAAACTCAAAACCCCACAATCTCTTAACCAATATAAACAACTGCGCAACACAGTAAAACAGTGTATTCGCTCTGATTGCAGATCCTATTACTCAAAACTCCAGAACAACTGTAAATCTAACCCTATGAAATTCTAGAGTAGTATTACAGCCCTTTTCAAACCTGGCAGAAAAGATAACCCCTGTCCTGACCCTTCTACTTCTGATCATACCATAGCCACCAACTTTAACTCCTTTTTATTGACTCTATAACCAAACTTACCAACTCTTTCCCTGCTAGCTCATCAACCTCTTCTACCCCAGTCTCCACCAACCCCTCTTCCTCTACCACAAATTCCACCCTCCTCCCTCCCACCTCAACCCCTCTCCACACAAACCCTTCTTCCACCACCAACAACCCTACAATCCTCCCTTTTTTCTCCCTCAAACCTGTCCCTGTAAGTGCTATTAAACGACTTCTCAGTTAACTAAAACCTTGCTCTAATGCCCCAGATAACCTTCCCTCAAACTTTTTAAAATTAGCTGCTGACGGCATAGCCTACCTCATCTGTATTCTCCATCCAGGAATCTTATGTACTCCTCCCTTGGAAAAAGGCATTCGTCACCCCCTTACTTAAGGGAGGCAATAACAATGATATCCCTAACTTCTGTCCCATAGCCATACTCCCCCCATCTCAAAAATATTTGAAAAATGTATTCAACAACTTCTTTCCTTCCTCCTCAACAATAACCTCATGTCACCTACACAACACGGTTGCAACCCCCACCATAGTACCTCTTCAGCTTTCTTATCTTTCCTCAACATTGCCAGCCATGCCCGAGACTCTGGCAATGTTGTATCATCTCTGTTCTTAGAGTTATCTAAAGCCTTCGATACCATTTCCCAAAACCTCTTACTATCAAAGCTCTCACACCTTAACCTCTCTCCCCCAATGATAAATTGGTTTTCCAGTTACCTTTCAAACAGCTAGTGGAACAACTCCACCTCCTCTTTTCTTGATACCCTCACAGGAGTGCCTCAAGGGTCTATCTTAGGCCCTTTATTATTTAATATCTTCATTAATGACTTCCATCATTGCATCCCAAATGCTAAACTTGTTCAGTACTCAGATGACTCTACTATCATCTGCTCAGCTGATTCTCCCTACAAACGTATGGAACTAACTCGAACTGCTTTTAGTTGCACTGAGACCTGGATGCTAAATAGCTGTTTAGCCCTTAATGTAACTAAAACTAAGCTTATGATTTTCTTCCCCTACCAAGAACTACACAACTGATAAAAAGTCCTTCATTATAAAAAGCCAAAACATGATCCCCATTGAACTAGTCCCTCAAACCAAGCTTCTCTGAGTCTTTATTGATAAACAGCTAAAATTTGATGTACACATTCAAGCCAACATAAAAAAAACTCACCAAAAGCTAGGTATGCTTTACCGGCATAACCGCTACCGAACCACCTCAACCAGATTAACCCTCTCCACCTCTTAACTCATCCCCTCCCTCCTTTATGGAGTTCCAATTCTCACCAACCTTCAAAGTACTATCAAGGCTAAGCTGGCATCCTGCTACAATAAAACTGCCAGGTTTGCTACAAATTCCAAATCTTCCTCTCACCACTGCATTTCCTTACATTCACTGAACTGGTTAAAACTCCCTAATCATCTATCTTTCATTCAACTCTCCACTGCCCATAAAATCATTTTCAATCCTTCCCATTGCCCTTCATTATCCTCCACTTTCACAATGCATCTTCCTGGCCGTTCTCTTAGATCCACCAATCAGAACCTACTTGAAATGCACAAACCTCTTCTCACTCCAGGCCAATCTCTATTAGCCTTCACTCTTGCACGAAAATGGAACTCACTTCCTCCCCTCATTCGGACTACCCAGAATCACTCTGCTTTTAAGTCCCTTCTACACTCTTATCTATCCTCCACCTGGGAATGTTCCTGCTCACATCCCTCCTAAATTTCTCTTATTTCCTTTCTCATAGTTATTCTCCATTGTATTAACTGCCAATAAATGTGAATGTATCTTGCAGCTCTCTCCTATAACTGTATTAACTACCAACAAATATTAAAACTCGAATACTGGAACAGTAAACAACAAATGAACAAAATCAGTCCCACAACCTGTTCCGAAAAATGTTCTCTCAAAGCACCAGCACTAAGAACATCCAATAAAAAAGTATTTATTCCACACAATAAAACACTATAGTTGGTTGAGCGCTTTCATCAAATAATGACTTCATCAGAACAACCAAATAAACTAATCATTCTCCTATAAATACATTCCTATGCATCACCTGACATGGCTATTACATTAAATAGTAAGTAGATTTAAAGTGCTAGTGCCTAAATAAGTTCCTTCTAATAATTACAACAAAAAAATAATAAATAATACATGTTAAAATTCTTATCCAAAGAATAATAACTGTTATACAGCTCAAACCCTATGAAAAATTCATATCTAACCTTCCAATAAAACATTAATACTTTAGGTTATGTCCAACATATTACCTCTTGGTATACAATAATATATACATCCATCCTAAATATCTAAAAAAGATAAAAAATAAAAAAGAGCTTTTTCAAACATTTGTCATTTACACATATCCTCCAATAAAGGCTTAATAGATATTTGTTCATTTATTCCAGGATATACAGATGCATTCAATCTAATTTGCCACCAGATTTCTTTATCTCTCACTTTTAATTTTATGTCTCCACCCCTAATGTTCCTTTTGGCTACCTCCAATATTCCGAACTTGAACCCTGAACAGGTTCCACTATCCATCAAATGCTTTGATAGTGCATTATTGGCATCTTTTTTCTTTACCCTGTACATGTGATCGTAAATCCTGTTCCTCAAACAACGGGTAGTCATCCCTACATAAAAACATGGACAGTCATTACAGGTGGCAAGGTACACTAGATTAGTGGTTCTGCAATTCCCTCTCTTGTATTGTATGCAGGTATTATTATAGTTAGACAGCACCACTTCCTTATTTGTTACAATATATCTACATTGATTACAGGTGCCGCACCTGGTGGTACCTAATTTCACCTCTAAATCATTGTACTTTACAACTTTCTTTTCCAACAACCCCTTCATGTTATTACCCCGTCTATGTACAAAATGGGGCTTTTCTCCCAAAATGTTATACATCTTGTCATCCACTCTTAATACATTCCAATTGTGGTGAATGATTTTCTTAACATCTCCACTGAAGTTGTTGTGTTGCAACACACATGCCATACCATAATTTCCAGCTGATACTTCTTGGTCACTACTACCTCCATCCACGTTGGTGTGGTTGACTAGACCTACCCCAATCAACGGTTTGTATTTTATACCCCACTGTTTGAGGACATATCCAGTGATGTCATCTATCAAATCAGTCGGGTACCCCCTTTCCTTAAAGAACCAGGCTACTTTGGCTAGTTCTTCCTCAACATCTTCCCTTTCAGACGTCATCCTGGCCACCCGAATGCACTGACCCTTAATTATGTTCCTTTTCTGCACCCAGGGGTGGTTACTCATGTAATGTAAGTAGGAATTGCTGAAAGTTTCCTTCCGGAAGATGTTAGACCTAAATTTGCCATCCTTTAAACTTACTTGTACATCTAAATAGGATATTGTCTCTTGATGTCTAGCCATAGTGAACTTGAAATGGTCACTACAGGAATTCAAATATAAATGAAACTTGGTCAATTGGTCAAGGTCCCCCTTCCATAATATAAAAATATCGTCCAAGTAACGGAAGTATCCAGAAAAATATTGTTTCCAATGGGTGTTTAGGATATATTCCTTTTCCCAGTCGAATACTACCAGGTTGGCATAAATGGGGGCGCAAGCCGCCCCCATAGCCACTCCTTTAACCTGAATATGATGTTCACCTTCATACCAAATATAATTATGTGCCAATACCAATTCCATAAATCCCATTGTAAGTAAAGTCTTTTCCCATGGGATTGTGTTGGACCACATAATACTCTCTTGTAATCTCTGCAAACCATCTTCCCTAGGGATATTAGAAAACAAGTCCACCACATCAATTGTCACTAGCCAATTCACCCCATCAGCTAATTCCGGTGCCAACCTCCCTAAAAAATCCCAAGAATCTATAACCAAATGTGGAATTTTCTTGACAATGGGTTTCAGCCACTGGTCGATGACCTTGCCAAAAGGGAAAGTTTTAGACTGGCTCCCTGAGATAATGGGTCTGAATGGGGGGTCCCTAAGATCTTTGTGGACTTTAGGAATACCTACAATTGTGCTTATAATGGGATTTTTCACCTTAAGAAAATGGTAAAGGTTGTTGTCAATCCTACCATCCATCAATAAATCTTCCAAGTGCAGATCTATTTTACGATAACCAATGTTGACCTCATTCACTGAGGATACTCTATACTTTCCAGACTGCAATAATATCTCATTAATCTTGTTCCTATATTGCTGGGTGGGATACAACACAACCCCTCCCCCCTTATCCGGTTTCATGATTCGAATATTCTTATTGTGCTGTAGTTCCCTCAGCACTCCTGATTCATCCTTGGTCAAATTGTACCTACCTTTATGTTTCTGCAAACTATACTTGTAGAGATCCTCAGTAATCAATTTCTCCAAGGTTGCCAATAAGGGGTTTAAGGGTGGAGTGTAAGTGCTCCTATTGCGAAATTCATTCTCATCCTTTCTCTCCACTCCATTAAACATAACTTTAAGATTTAGTTTCCTAATATATTTCTTGACGTCAATGATATTATTGACTACGTTAAATTTAACACTGGGAATGAATTTCATTCCCTTAGAAAAAAGGGTAAAATGCTCTTTCTTAAGAATCATATCTGTATAGTTGAAAATAAAAAAATTCTCATAAGAATAAGTCACATCATCCACCTTCACAATCTGCTTAAAATTTAAATTCCTAGACTCAACTGTTACTTGGTTACCCTTCCCCTTAGGGGAGATTCCCCTCTGTGTCTGAACTGTTTTGCAAAATATTCGTCCCAGGTCTCCTCTCCTTCTAAAAAAATGTTCCCATAATTGTTATAATTACTATCTTTACGGCTGGGTACTCGATGGTGAAATCTACCCCCATCCCTAAATTGATGGGCTTCCTGTGTTTTGTAATTATTATGGGCGTAATTCCCTCTACCATAAGTCCTCTCCTGTGGTCTATTATTGAAACCACCATAAGGTTTGTGAGTCTTGTGGGTTGTGTCCTTTTCCCATCTATAAACCTCTCCTTTTTTATATTGTTCTAAGTCTCTGTTAAGTTTCCTACACTTTCTCTCAAACTGTTTAATTGTAGCACCCGACACCCAATTAAATTGTGCATCATACAACATTTCATATTCATCAAATAAAACATCTTGTGTTATACAATTATTAAGATCATCCATTTCAGACAGTAACTTGCAAATGCTGTTGTCATTGCATCCAATAATAAACTTCATGAAACTAAAGCCAAACCCATCAAACATCTTATTACATTCCCTTTTATTGTTTTCATTCATATCTATCCCCATGGGAATTTTAAAAAAACGCAGCCCCATAGGGACAACGCCACTGTCCAGACATTTTTTTAGATAGTTGTTATCCAACTGCAAAGTCTTGAGCGTTTTCAGCTTTTTACCAAAGTTCACTATTGAGTCTTTCAGAGAACTTTGCACATTTCTAGGATTGCCTTGGTGAAAGTTTTTTCCTTCAGTAACATTATGTTTATCATCAAAATCATATTGTACTTCCAAAAAATTATTAAAATCAACCCGCCCTTTGCCCCTATATGTTCGTTGAGACATATGCTTATTTTCAATGGCAGTACCTTTATCAAGAGCCGTGAAGGCGTATGTCCTCTTAGGGACTGTGCGTTTGGGCCGCGCCCCCGTTTTGTTAAAATCCACCTCCGATCCGTTTCTTTCACCTCCGGACACATTCTTAAACGTTGAATTGCCCTCCGGTCGGGATCCATGAGAGGCTGGTATCTCTAATTCATCACGGAGCATCCGAATGCTTCCATCATCCCTCAGGTCTCCATTGCGGCCCTCCAGACGTAACGACGTCACCGCCCTCCGAACGCCGGCTGTAGGATTAGGTTGCGTCATGAGGTCAATCAACCTTGTGAGTTCTCCTCGCATGATGGCCATTTCCGACTGGAGCCCCCTAATTTCTTCTCTGCGCGGGGAAAAAATTGAAGGTAACTCGTCGAGAGAATCCATAGTCCAAACGGCAGCAACAAAACTAAAACTCGAGTACTGGAACAGTAAACAACAAATGAACAAAATCAGTCCCACAACCTGTTCCGAAAAGTGTTCTCTCAAAGCACCAGCACTAAGAACATCCAATAAAAAAGTATTTATTCCACACAATAAAACACTATAGTTGGTTGAGCGCTTTCATCAAATAATGACTTCATCAGAACAACCAAATAAACTAATCATTCTCCTATAAATACATTCCTATGCATCACCTGACATGGCTATTACATTAAATAGTAAGTAGATTTAAAGTGCTAGTGCCTAAAAAAGTTCCTTCTAATAATTACAACAAAAAAATAAATAATACATGTTAAAATTCTTATCCAAAGAATAATAACTGTTATACAGCTTTATATATTTATTTATATATTAATTTATATATTATTGTATACCAAGAGGTAATATGTTGGACATAACCTAAAGTATTAATGTTTTATTGGAAGGTTAGATATGAATTTTTCATAGGGTTTGAGCTGTATAACAGTTATTATTCTTTGGATAAGAATGAAGTCATTATTTGATGAAAGCGCTCAACCAACTATAGTGTTTTATTGTGTGGAATAAATACTTTTTTATTGGATGTTCTTAGTGCTGGTGCTTTGAGAGAACATTTTTCGGAACAGGTTGTGGTACCAACAAATATTGTAGTGTACATGGATCTTCCTCTCCTATAATTGTATAAACTGCCAATATTATTTGTTTTTTGTACTAACTGCTCATATTTTGTATATACTTTCTTGTATTAACTGGTAAAATAACTGTATTAACTGCCAACAAATATTGTATTGTACCTAGAGCTTCCTCTCCTATAATTGTATAAACTACCAATATTATTTGTATTTCTTGTACTAACTGCTCAAATTTTGTATATACTTTCTTGTGTTAACTGATAAAATAATTCTGTATGTACTTGGAGCTTTTCTCCCCAGGCCTCCATTGAAAAAGGGCTCAATATGGCCCAATGTACTTTCCCGGTTAACAAACTACAAATAAAATAAATAAACATGAGACAGAACTGCTCTGCATAGCATGTTAGAAATAAAATATAAAATTTAGGCCAGCGTGATACCCAAGATTAGAATAATGTTACGTTTTTTGATTGGAAAAAAGTTGGATTTTCCCCAGTGTAGTTAATTGGGTTGTGATATAGTATCAAAAATGGCTTCATGTTCATTTATTGAATATGAAAGAGATTTATACATGGAGAAATTTAGCAGTTTGACTATTCATAATAATTAGAGGGACATATGGGTCAAATGAGGGGTTGTCTAAAGTAAAGTTATAAAAGTTTGTGACTGTGGGACAGGTAGAGCCTTTACCAATACATTTGCAGCTTGAGTTAATTAAACTTGTATTGCTTTTTTAGAGTCCATACCTAATGTTGTCTTTATTAATCCATTCTTCAACTGATGTGTCTTGGATCTGACCTCAGTCATTCGATAGACTTTAAGCTCCATAGCTTGAGCTCCACCCCTTACCCATAACCCCCACGTCTACTCTTTGTACTCTTGAGATACACAGATCTGGTTTGCAAATTTAGCAATTAGCCGTGGTCACCATTCGCTTGAATGACCTATTGTAGATAAGTGCAAATTATTTCAACATTTTTCTACAGTTTTGTATACTTCTTACTTTCTGTAAATTAATTCCTTTCTATTCCTCTCTTATTTATCTGTCTATCTATATATTAATAAAATTTTATATACTCAAAGATTTCTCATTAGATTTGGCATTTGGGCCTTAAGCCTTTCTGTTCTCGCTACTCCTGTGGTACATTTTTTTTCTTACCATTGCTGGTATTTTTCTTGCCTATAATTGGGTGTTTTTTATTACAATTGTTGATAATTTCTTTAGTTGGTTGCATTTGCTGCAACGTCAGAAAAACATACTGCTTTAAAAATTGTTCTGCTTGCAGGCACTAAATTTCAAACTTTTGAGAGTTTGTGTATTGCTTGGGTCCAGGGCATCTTAATGTTAATTGCAACATCTGTTCCAGCTTCAATAATGGGGCTTTGTTGAGAGGAACAATAAATGTAATCCTGAAAGGTTGTCTTCCATCTTCTGCTTCATCTGTCTCTGGAGCCCCATCTTCCTCTAAGAAGTCATCAGAAGAAGCAGCAGGAAAAACTTCAAGAAAGTGCTCCTCTGACTGCTGTCCTCCCTCATCTTCTTTAGGCTGAACTCCACCCGAGAAAATTTCTAAACTGTTGGATCCTACCACCTCCAAGGGCTCAACTATGACAAAAGCAAAACCCTTTGATCTTTTTTCTCGTTCAGATCCAGCTAGATCCAGGTCTAAGTCACCTAGGTTTTCACTCAAACCAGTGTCTTTGAGGCTTCATTCTCCATTCCTTCAGGACACACCTCGAAGAACTTCCCATTCACCATAAACTTTGTCTTCCCTCAGGTCATCCAGGAGTTTGTCAGAAGGGGATGCGGATTGTATGTTAAGAAAACTTGTCAGAACCATGATTTAGTTGTTTGTAGTACTGTCTCTGTCTCCCATCGGACCCGTGAGCCTTTCCACCACACAACCGCAAGTTTTAACTCCTACCTCGATCTGTCCAGTGTTTTTCTGAGATCTTGGATCAGAGACTTCCAAGTATGTGTGTGTCAGATCAGAAGACTTGCCTTTCTTATAGTCTGATACTTTTTCTGACCCAGATGGGTCCAACCTTGTCAGATCCAGGAGGATCTTGGGGCCGTAACAGCAGTGCTGGATTCAGGGGGCTGGGATCTGCTTTGATGATCTTGGAGCCGTCCCTCCCTCCCAGAGTTTTGAAACTAGATAGCTTGACTCTGACCTGTGATTTGAGGCTCAGGATTGGGGGAGGGGGTCAGATTCTGACTCACACAGACTTGTTTGGAAGCAGTGGGAGCAAGACTAAGGTTCCCCATGGCTTCAGCTTTGGAGGTAGTGGAAAGAGCTTTCTCCTCATTGATGGTAAAAACATCCTTACCCCCTTGGGCACAGCCTTCACTCAACTGTCTACTGTGGAAGCTGGGTCTTCTCATCCTGTCTCATCGGGCTAGCTGGCCTGGTCAAGCTTTGAGACACTCCTCATTCAGCACACTGCTGGCACTTCTGAGTCCTGTCTTTAACCTCTCACTGAAGAACCTCCTTGGAAGTAAACATGTAAGAGGAGACACCTAGACTCTCCTTAAGAGTCACTAACTGAAGACACTGACTTCGATGAACAGGAAGTATCTCCCAGATCACCCCTTGAGGACGTTTCATTCAGAGAGATACTCGATCTTTTGAAACAGAAAGGAGGTTGGTCTTTTAACTCCCCACTTCCCAGGAGGAGTATGTCTTCCTTGCGGCTTTCAGCGTCAGCTCAGCTAAGATGTGGGTAGTCCCTCCTGGCAGATGAGATGGTAGATCTGATCTCGCACTGAGCTTGAAAGTACCCGGATGCCATGAAGCCCATCCCCAAATGACTGGACAAGTACTTTATTACACCAAAAGATAGGGTTCATTGGAGAAAGGGTTCTCCTATTGTGGTTGTGACACCTGTGCCCTGGCCCAGCAATCAAGGAGCCTCAATCCTCACCACTAACACCAGTGAGGGGCGTCTCATATAGGAGGAAAGGATAACAAATACACACAGTAAAGTGCAATTTCCCTTAAGAGCACACAGAGATCACAGTCAGTCCGGGGCTGGTCGCTCCCTTGCTCTCCAGGTCCCCAATAAGACTCCCCACAGGCACAGCTGTCGGGTCCAGATCACAGCATAGTGTGCAAGCTAAAACCTCCAGCAGCCTCTCTGTCCAACCAGTGTTTCGTGTCCCTGCCCAAGTAGCTCACACACACACATACACACACACACACACACACACACACACACACACACACACACACACACACCCGTTGAGAAGAGTTTATATAACCACACAGACACTCCTGGGGAAGGCTGGCACAGGTTCTCCAGCTGTGCCCCCTTTTCCCAGACTATATGGTAGTACCAGTTGCCACCACCCACTAATATATATCAGCTACTCAAAGGCCTGTAAAAGGGTGTCCAATTATTACTCTGCAGTATTATTATCCAATTGGTAGTATAGCTCAGGGCTAAAGCTATTGGAGTAGCTTTGTACAATTTTGCCAAAGGCATGCAAGTACTCTAAAGAGCTTACATTATCTCTACAAAAACAGCCACAGTTGAAAGGGTTTAAAAATATTTAATAACAAATAGTCAAAACACAAGACAATACTTTTTACTACACAGTGCTAGTCAAGCATTCAGAGATCACAGAGAAATACTTAAAATGATTCAGTAGTACAGTTCTGACATCACAGAAAAACACTTAGTCTAATCTTTCTAGTTTCTAGCTATTTCTAAGAGAAAACACAAGTCTAAGATAAACTTGCATATAGAGCAAGACAGTGCTGATGAGTTGGATGGTCAAGACAAAAATGCTTAATGCTCTGTGATTCTGTTTTTAAAATCACATTCATGGTTCACATTACATCATTCTTCACACTTCCCTGGGTTCCTAGGCTAATAGAAACTACATTTACATTATTCACCTCTGGGCAGAAACCAGAACAATAAAGGACATTTATGTATGCAAATTCTGGCCATTAACTCTGGCCTTAAAACAGTAGGCAGGATGCCTCACTCTAGACTTACTGGCTCCAAGTTTTAACATCAAAGGGCACAACATGCTTTACTTGGTCAGTAGAGTGCACTGTTGTAAAATTTTTTCAGTTCCACATGTAACTATTTTTACCATTTAAGATACAAGCCTGTGGTTTATATTAATATTTACAGATCACAGAATTATCTCCAAAATTCTATCTAGGCTGGCAGCCTTCACTTATCTTCACCCAATCTTCACAGTGGTTGCAGCAGCCAGTAGGAAAGAGCTAGCGGAGAAGAGCTGTATTGTCCATCCCACTTATAGGGAATCGAGGGCTTTTGAGAGATCTGGGAAGTGTTGTTTACACATCAGTGACCTTTGTCTCAAGTCTCTGATTTTATTTGCTACGTTTTGAGATTTCGGAGAGAATTGATTAAACACTTTTCCAGTACCCTCTTGGGGTCCATATGTGCGGAGATTTAGAAAACAGTTTCATCTGAAGTTGTTAATCTTCTTCCTATTCATCACTGATGGGTTCACTTCCAAGCCCCCGGAACCGAGTCAGCATTATACCAAGCTTGCGTGCACCAAAAACTCTCGAGCTAAGCTGCTACCCACAGTGTCTTTCACTCAGTTACCTCAGATCCATATAGCAGCGTTTCACCGAGCTCTCCAGCTTAGTGTTATATTTTTCTAAGTTTTACAAGTTTTTGTGGATTTTTCCTGTTGGTTTGCTAATTTCTTGTATCTTTACTACACTCAGCTCTACCCACACGTATTTCCTTTTGTACCATTGTTGGTATTGACCCTTCTGATATTCCCAATACCATTGTTGGTATTTCCGTCTTTCCTTCTTTCTTCTGTTTTTTGTGTATGTGTGTGTATTCTATTATGTCTGGGAAGAAAGGGACTACGGGGTTTAAACACTGCTGTTCTTGCAGTGGTAAACTCCTTTAATAGTAACCTTCATGAAGAGTGTGTGTATTGTTTGGGGGTTCCGCATTTATCGGCGAAACCTTCATGTGATATTTGTGCCAGCTTCAGTCAGCAGATGCTGAATGAGTGATGAAATAAAGTGATCCTTAAAGGCCTGCTTCCTTCACCTTTTTTGGAGGCTATTTCTGTGTTGGAGGTCTCATCCCCTCCTTCTGTGGAAAAGAAATGTCCTTGCTCAGACCCCTCTTCACCGGCTGGTGAAAGAGGCAAAAGCCATAAGCACAAGGCCCATAAGACTTCCACTGAGCACCATACTGCCTCCTCAGATGTTCTTCGTGTTTCACTGTTGTAGTCATTACATTTGGGTAATCTACTGGCAGGTTGCCCTCAGTCGGCTTGATTAACAAAGTCTTGGGTCCTGCGTAAGTTGCTGTCCCTTCTTCAATGACGTCAGGTCGTCAGAGGTATAAAACAACTGACGCCATTACATCAGTCTTTCTTGCTGCGCGGTGCCTGAAGCAGAAGCAGTTTGCAAGTGCCGGTCGGCCAACTCCTGAAATTTTCGTTTTCGAGTTTCAGAACCAAAGTCTTCAACTAAAAGCCAAGTACCCCAGTGGGGAAACTTTTTCTTGCTCCTTACCGATGTCAATAAAAGTTAATAATTGTATTACTTGTGGGAAGCAAATACCTCATAAGGATTTTCATTTGTACTGTATTCCTTGCCTAGGCCCTGACCACGACGTATCTTGCTGTTGGTTTTGTGCTTTATTTAATCAGCGCACTATCCGTCGTCAGTAGATATTTGCTTCTAAATATTTCAGTTCTCTGTTTAATTATCCAGAAATGTCGTTGGTTAGTCTTCTGACTACCAGAATACCAAAAACGCAAAGAAAAAGACAGAGACGGGCCGTTGAGGTCCAAAACTGCAGACAACGCTTCTCCTAAGCCAGTCACCAGTTCGCAGGTACTCAGTGAGGCGCTTTCGCAGTCCCTGATACCCGCTACTTCTGATTCGCAGGTCTCTACTGAGACCCATTCGGAGTCCGGTATGCCGCGAGATGCTTCACCTATGGAACCCGCGGATGTCTCTAACTTGAATGGGTCTGGAGCCACTGTGCAGGCACTGGCTTCTGAGGGGTGTATTCAGGCCTACAGACTTGCATATTAAACCGACACCACCTTCAATTTTTAAGGCCAAAATCTCGATCTCTGTCTAAAAAAACCGACGCCCAGGCCACATGTTCAGGCCCCTATGCCTAAAAAACAAATGATCAAAATGGCTGAAGATTTAATTGCTCTAATCAGGGGTAGTCAACCCCCCCTTCCCCCATCTAAGAGGCCTAGGGCTGAACTTGATTATGAATCTTCTTAACAGGACTCTGTTTCTTCTGACTCTTCTAATGAACTGGATATGCCCATACCTACTTATGAGGACTCTGATGCAGAGGATTCCATTCCTTCTGCTTTTCCTCCTGAGGATTTTTCTTTTGGGAAAACTTTGCATACCTTAAGGGAGCATTTCCACTGGGAAAGTCAGGATTTTTCTGAATCCAAGAAGAGGCTTAGGGATTTCCTTCTTCTTCCTCAGCATAGGCCTTTGGCTATACCTCCTGTACTAGACTTTGTTGATGATGTGTTTTCAGAATCCGGTATGGCCCCTGATTCCCTGCCTCCGGCCCTTTGTAAACCAGACAGATACTACAGGGTTCCTGACTCCCACAAATTCCTTTTCAAAAATCCTGTTGCGGACCCTGAAACCATTTTTCATGGGCCCAAGGGCATTAAGGCTTCTACTGCTAAAAATCCTACCCCTTCTGATAGAGACTCTTGAGCGCTGGATAGGTGGGGTAAAAAGGCTTATACTTCTGCAACCTTGGCAATTGGGCCTTTAAACTGTCAATTCCATATGCTAAAATATCAACAGCATATCATGGGACTGCTTAAACAGAAAATTATGTTGATTTCTGACTGTGTGGAAAATAAGGATTTACAGGATTTATTGCATTCAGCTGAACAAGTTGGAAAACATACTTTGCAGTGTGGATGATGTTCTTCATCTCACATTGCTGCAGTCCTAACACTTGGGTAGTCCGCTGTCCCAGTCGGCCCGAATACCAAAGTATAAGGCTGACGTCGGTCAAGGCGCATTTGACTGACATCAGAACGTCAGGGTACAAATGCGCATGACCGACGTCATATCCTCAGTCTTTTTTGCCGCATGGTCCGATGCAGAAGCAGTATTGCGAGTGCAGGTTGGCGTTCTGAAATTTTCTGAAGTCGGAGTTTCAGACCGAATCAAAGTTGGCTAAGTACCCGTTAGAATATTTTGGTTTTTCTTGCCTCAGTATTTAACGGATGTCAGAAAAGTGAATAACTGTATTTCTTGTGGGAAACAGATACCTCATAGAGATTACCATACATTGTGTATACCTTGCTTAGGGCCTGAGCACGGCGTTGTTGGCTGTCGCTCTTGTGCTAGATTTAACAAACGCACTATTAAGAGAAGAGTAGATTGTGCCAGGTTAGTTTTTGGGAAGCGTTGTAATTACAACATGCCGTCGGATGCTCCGACGCCCGCTTCGTCTAAAAACGCAAGGACAAAGCAGCGAAGCCTAGGGTGGAAGAACCGTCTGTCCCGGACGTCGGTTCTTTAGAGGCTCGGTGGAGCGGTGGTTCTACCAGAAGTTCCTTTGGATTCTCAGGGTGAGACTTTACTGTTACAAGATGTGTCCTCTCAGGAGGTAGGCCAGGCTGAAGGGGCTTCTCAGGTAGCTGTTCTCCCCTCCCTTCCTAAGGTGGTTAGGCCCTCCCCTTCTGTTTCCAAGGCTCCTTCTAGAGGTAGGCCAGGATTAACTTCAGTGGGGGTCTCCCCTAGTTCTTCAGGGTCTCTGCCTAAGAAACATATGCTTAAAATGGCAGAAGATTTGATTACTATGATTAGAGGTTCTTTACCCCCCCCTGATAAGAGGCCTAGGGTGGAACCTGAGCTTGAAAGTTTTGAGCAGTGTTCGAGGCTTCTGAGTCTTGACTGAAGACTTGCAGGAGTATCCTCCTTATTCTGATTCTGATGTAGATGACTCTACACCTTGGCTTCTCCTGCTGAGGATTTTTCGTTTTCAGAGACCCTTCATTCCATGAGGGAGCATTTTAAATGGGAAGGTCAAGATTTCTCTGATTTTAGGAAAAGGCTTAGGGAATTTTTGTTTCTACCCCAGCATAGGCCTTTAGCTATACCTCCTGTTCTGGATGTGGTAGAGGATGTTTTTGCAGAGGCTTCCCTGAACCCTGATTCTTTGCCTCCTGCCCCAGTTAAACCGGACAGGTATTATAGGGTGCCTGAAGCTCATAAGTATCTTTTTAAGAGTCCCAGGGCAGACCCAGAAACTGTTTCTCAGGGCCCTAAAGATGTTAAGGCCTCTGTTGTTAAAAATCCTGTTCCTTCTGATAAAGAGGCAAGGGCTTTGGATAGATGGGGGAAAAAGGTGTATACTTCTTCCACTTTAGCCATGAGGGCTTTGAATTGCCAGTTTCACATGTTGAAATACCAAAATTATCTCCTTTCACAATTGCAGTCTAAGGTAGATGCTCTGGCGGAAGGTATTGAGTGTAAAGAGTTGCAGGATTTAGTTCATGTTTCTGAACAAGTGGGTAAGCATTCCTTGCAATGTGGTTTTGATGCTGTACAGGCCTCTTCGAGGGTGGCAGCCACTGGTTCTGTTCTTCAGGCACGCCTGGCTCAAGGATCAGAATTTAGCTGAACATGTAAAGACAAGGATTTTAGATGCTCCTTTACAATCTGATGTGTTATTTGGTGCGCCTGTGGGCCCAGTCTTAAAGAAAATGGGGGACAAGGCTAAGTCTATGCAGACTGTTAAAGATTTTTGCAGGTTCAGCCTCCAAAGTTTAGTAGAAATTGGCCTACTAAGGGGTGGACTTATCCTTCTTATGATTCTCAGTCTAGGGGTAGATCTAGACGTGGTAGGGGCAGAGCTCAAGGTGTTTTTAGGCCTAGAGCAGGCAGTTCGCCTGCCCAGTCTTCTGGTGAGGGCAGGGGTCAGTCCTTTCGTAAGCAGACCCAATGACTTGCCTTTTCAGCTGCCAGAGCCTTCTCGTCTGGCAGCACCTTTGGGAGGAAGGCTGGCACTTTTCAAAGAAAACTGGAGTGTTATTACCCAAGACAGATGGGTATTGGATATCGTTCACCACGGTTACAGGTTTTATTTCCATACCTTGCCTCCTTTCAAAGGCATGCCAGACATTCCTCCTCTACAAAGACAAGAGGCTCACAAGCAAATTTCTCTGTTGCTCCAGATAGGGGCCATTCAGCGGTTCCTGTGCCAGAAAGGGGCCTAGGATTTTATTCTCGCCTGTTCCTAGTACCAAAAAGGGGAACACGTGGAGACCAATTTTGGATTTGTCTATCCTCAACACTTATTTGGACATTCCCAAGTTCAAAATGTTGACGTTACAACAGCTTTTACCTCTGCTGGGCAAAGATCACTGGATGGTAACTTTAGATCTCAAGGAGGCTTACCTTCATGTGCCTATCAGACTCAGTTGCAGGAAGTATCTGTGTTTTCGAGCTGGAAATTCCCATTATCAGTTCTCTGCATTGCCCTTTGGCTTATCTACTGCCCAGAGTATTCACAAAAGTTCTGGCTCCAGTTGTAGCTTTTTTCAGGCTGAAAGGAATACAAATCTATCCTTACTTGGACGACTGTTTGATTCTGGCTCAAGAAAAGGACGAGCTTCTTCAGCATCTGGATTATGTGATAGCAGTGCTAAGATGCCTGGGGTATTCTGTGAGCGAAATAAAGTCCAGTCTAGTACCCTCTCAAGACATGTGCTTTCTGGGTGTGAGACTGAATACAGCAGCCCAGATGGCCTTTTAACCCCGGACAAACAAAAGAGTCTATCCCTTTACTTCCATCAACTATCTCATCAGTCCGTGCTGACTGCAAGGACAGTCCTTCAAGCATTAGGGTTCATGGCATCTTGTATTCTGGTGCTTCCCAATGCCAAACTGCATATGAGGAAGCTACAATGGTATCTCAAAATGTATGGACACAGCACTGCCAGGATCTGGACACTGTCATTCAAATAATACCTTGCATTCAAAAGGAATTTTTGTGGTGGGCTCAGGAATGTCACCTAAACAAGGGACTCTCTGTGACCCGGCCAGAGGCGAGTCAGATTCTAACGACAGATGCCTCAGACATAGCTTGGGGAGCTCATCTGAATGGAAAGTGGATACAAGACAAGTGGCCTGCCAGACTACAGCATCTACATATCAACATGAAGGAGATGTTAGCAGTCCAGTTTGCATTGAAGGCTTTCAAGGAGTTACTTCTTCCAGGGCAGGTGTTGATTCTAACAGACAACACAACTGTCATGTGGTACATCAACAAGCAAGGGGGAACACATTCTTATCCTCTATGCAGGCAAGCAATGATTTTGTGGGAGACTGCGCTCAGCTTGCAGCTTACTCTTCAAGCAAGGTTTCTGCCAGGAGCACAGAACTCCTTAGCAGATGTGTTAAGCAGGCAAATCATGGATCCCCACGAGTGGAAACTGGATCTTCATGTATTTCGAAAATTGACAGTGTCATGGGGAACTCCAGACATAGATCTGTTCGCTTCTCCGCTAAACCACCAGCTGCCAAAGTTTTGCACGAAAAGTTATCATCACACAGCTTGGAAAGTGGATGCTCTTTCGTTCAGTTGGGAAAATCTTCATGTGTATGCCTTTCCACCTCTGCCTCTCCTCCCAAAGGTACTCCTAAAGGTCAGACAAGACAAGCCAAGGATGATTTTGATAGCTCCAGATTGGCCTCGGCAACACTGGTACCCATTACTGAGGAATCTGGTAAGAAAGCCTCCATGGCCTTTACCTTTGATTCCACACCTTTTGTCTCAGAGGGACGGTCATCTACTCAATGTCAAGCTTCACTCTCTTCATCTAACAGCCTGGCATATTCTCTTTTGAACCACAGCAGGTCTCAACTTCCTCAACAAGTTTTGAATGTGATTACGGAAGCCAGAAGACCTAGTACACGTAAGGTGTATGCAGAAAAATGGAAGAGATTTTTATTTTGGAGTGCAGCAAAGGATTTGGATGTTTCTGAGCCTGATTTGAGTGTGGCTCTTCAATATCTTACTGAGCTATTGGACAAAGGTTTGTCTTTCTCTTCCATTAAGATTCATGCTGCAGCAATTTCAGCTCACTATGATTGTGACCCACCATTGTTTTCTCGTCCTTTGTTCAAGCAATTTCTTAGAGGGGCAAAGAGTATAAGACCCCCACGAAGAGCTCCTACTCCTGCTTGGGACCTCAATTTTGTGTTGGAGAAACTTACTCTACAACCTTTTGAGCCTGCGGCTACTGCTGAGTTGAAATACTTGTCATGGAAGACTGCTTTTTTGTTGGCCATTACTTCTGCAAGAAGGGTTTCTGAATTGCAGGCCCTTATGGCGGTGGAGCCTTTTTTGATTTTTCATAAGGATAGGGTATCATTACGTACTAATCCTTCATTTATGCCTAAGGTGGTTTCTAGTGTGGCTTTAAACCAAACTATTCATTTGCCTACTTTTTATGCAGATCCCCAAAATAGGGGGGGAAAGATTTTGCACACTTTAGATGTACACAGGCAGTTGCGTTATTATTTAAGCAGGACTAGGGATTTTAGGCAGTCTCAGCAGTTGTTTGTCTCTTTTGCTTTGAGTTCTCAGGGCAAGCCTGTGTCAAAACAAACTATTTCTAAGTGGATTGGGTTTTGCATTGCATTCTGTTACTCCCATCATGGCAAAGAGATTCCAGCTGGGATTAGGCCTCATTCCACTAGGGCTACTGCCACTTCAACAGCTTTTCTAAGGGGGGTGGCAACTAAGGATATTTTGGAGGCAGCTACTTGGAGTTCAGTGCATACTTTCTCCAAGCATTACCACCTTCCTCTCTATTCTAAGTCCAGGGCTGGTTTTGCCACTGCTGTGTTGCAGGGCATTTTGGCAGCTCCTGCTTCATTATAGCTTAGCCATCCTCCCTTACCTCTGCTTTGGGATTCTACCCAAGTGTTAGGACTGCAGCAATGTGAGATGAAGAACATAGTACAGTTTTGTACCTACCATAAATGTAGATGTTCAAGATCCACATTGCTGCAGTCCAATTCCCTCCCTCCTTCCCTCTGTGTTTAGGGGTGGTTGTGTGGGTGAGGTTCTATTTTTGTACATTTGTATATATTGTACATATTTTAGGCACAGGAGTGTTTTGGTGTTTTTGGTTTTGGCCTTATCTTTTTAGGGTCTTCTGACATCTGGGGCAAGAAAAGACTGAGGATATGACGTCGGTCATGCGCATTTGTACCCTGACGTTCTGATGTCAGTCAAATGCGCCTTGACCGACGTCAGCCTTATACTTTGGTATTCGGGCCGACTGGGACAGCGGACTACCCAAGTGTTAGGACTGCAGCAATGTGGATCTTCGAACATCTACATTTATGGTAGGTACAAAACTGTACTTTCTTCATCTCACATTGCTGCAGTCCTAACACTTGGGTAGTCCGCTGTCCAGTCAGCCCGAATACCAAGTATAGGCTGACGTCGGTCAAGGCGCATTTGTCTGACATCAGGACGTCAGGGTACAATGCGCATGACCGGCCATATCCTCAGTCTTTTGCCGCATGGTCCGATGCAGAAGCAGTATTGCGAGTGCAGGTTGGCGTTCTGAAATTTTCTGAAGTCGGAGTTTCAGACCGAATCAAAGTTGGCTAAGTACCCGTTGGGAATATTTTGGTTTTTTCTTGCCTCAGTATTTAACCGGATGTCAGAAAAAGTGAATAACTGTATTTCTTGTGGGAAACAGATACCTCATAGAGATTACCATACCTTGTGTATACCTTGCTTAGGGCCTGAGCACGACGTTGTTGGCTGTCGCTCTTGTGCTAGATTTAACAAACGCACTATTAAGAGAAGATTAGATTGTGCCAGGTTAGTTTTTGGGAAGCGTTGTAATTACAACATGCCGTCGGATGCTCCGGCGCCGCTGGCCTAAAAGCGCAAGGACAAAGCAGCGAAGCCTAGGGTGGAAGAACCGTCTGTCCCGGACGTCGGTTCTTTAGAGGGCTCAGTGGAGCCGGTGGTTCTACCAGAAGTTCCTTTGGATTCTCAGGAGAGACTTTACTGTTACAAGATGTGTCCTCTCAGGAGGTAGGCCAGGCTGAAGGGGCTTCTCAGGTAGCTGTTCTCCCTCCCTTTCTAAGGTGGTTAGGCCCTCCCTTCTGTTTCCAAGGCTTCTTCTAGAGGCAGGCCAGGGTTAACTTCTGTGGGGTCTCCCCTAGTTCTTCAGGGTCTCTGCCTAAGAAACATATGCTTAAAATGGCAGAAGATTTGATTACTATGATTAGAGGTTCTATGCCCCCCCCTGATAAGAGGCCTAGGGTGGAACCTGAGCTTGAGAGTTTTGAGCAGTGTTCGGAGGCTTCTGAGTCTTCGGCTGAAGACTTGCAGGAGTATCCTCCTTATTCTGATTCTGATGTAGATGACTCTACACCTTGACTTCTCCTCCTGAGGATTTTTCTTTTCAGAGACTCTTCATTCCATGAGGGAGCATTTTAAATGGGAAGGTCAAGATTTCTCTGATTCCAGGAAAAGGCTTAGGGAATTTTTGTTTCTACCCCAGCATAGGCCTTTAGCTATACCTCCTGTTCTGGATGTGGTAGAGGATGTTTTTGCAGAGGCTTCCCTGAACCCTGATTCTTTGCCTCCTGCCCCAGTTAAACCGGATAGGTATTATAGGGTGCCTGAAGCTCATAAGTATCTTTTTAAGAGTCCTAGGGCAGATCCAGAAACTGTTGCTCAGGGCCCTAAAGGTGTTAAGGCTTCTGTTGTTAAAAATCCTGTTCCTTCTGATAAAGAGGCAAGGGCTTTGGATAGATGGGGAAAGAAGGTGTATACTTCCTCCACTTTAGCCATGAGGGCTTTGAATTGCCAGTTTCACATGTTGAAATACCAAAATTATCTCCTTTCTCAATTGAAGTCTAAGGTAGATGCTCTGGCGGAAGGTATTGAGTGTAAAGAGTTGCAGGATTTAGTTCATGTTTCTGAACAGGTGGGTAAGCATTCTTTGCAATGTGGTTTTGATGCTGTACAGGCCTCTTCGAGGGTGGCAGCCACTGGTTCTGTTCTTCGCAGGCACGCCTGGCTAAAGGATCAGAATTTAGCTGAACATGTAAAGACAAGGATTTTAGATGCTCCTTTACAGTCTGATGTGTTATTTGGTGCGCCTGTGGAAGCAGTGTTAAAGAAAATGGAGGACAAGGCTAAGTCTATGCAGACTGTTAAAGATTTTTTGCAGGTTCAGCCTCCAAAGTTTAGTAGAAATTGGCCTACTAAGGGGTGGACTTATCCTTCTTATGATTCTCAGTCTAGGGGTAGATCTAGACGTGGTAGGGGCAGAGCTCAAGGTTCTTTTAGGCCTAGAACAGGCAGTTCGCCTGCCCAGTCTTCTGGTGAGGGCAGGGGTCAGTCCTTTCGTAAGCAGACCCAATGACTTGCCTTTTCAGCTGCCAGAGCCTTCTCGTCTGGCAGCACCTTTGGGAGGAAGGCTGGCACTTTTCAAAGAAAATTGGAGTGTTATTACCCAAGACAAATGGGTATTGGATATCGTTCACCACGGTTACAGGTTTTATTTCCATACCTTGCCTCCTTTCAAAGGCATGCCAGACATTCCTCCTATACAAAGAAAAGAGGCTCACAAGCAAATTTCTCTGTTACTCCAGATAGGGGCCATTCAGACGGTTCCTGTGCCAGAAAGGGGCCTAGGATTTTATTCTCGCCTGTTCCTAGTACCAAAAAAGGGGAACACGTGGAGACCAATTTTGGATTTGTCTATCCTCAACACTTATTTGGACATTCCCAAGTTCAAAATGTTGACGTTACAACAGCTTTTACCTCTTCTGGGCAAAGATCACTGGATGGTAACTTTAGATCTCAAGGAGGCTTACCTTCATGTGCCTATCAGTCTCAGTTGCAGGAAGTATCTGCGTTTCCGAGCTGGAAATTCCCATTATCAGTTCTCTGCATTGCCCTTTGGCTTATCTACTGCGCCCAGAGTGTTCACAAAAGTTCTGGCTCCAGTGGTGGCTTTCTTCAGGCTAAAAGGAATACAAATCTATCCTTACTTGGATGACTGTCTGATTCTGGCTCAAGAAAAGGACGAGCTTCTTCAGCATCTGGAATATGTGATAGCAGTGCTAAGATGCCTGGGGTATTCTGTGAACGAAATAAAGTCCAGTCTAGCACCCTCTCAAGACATGTGCTTTCTGGGTGTGAGACTGAATACAGCAGCCTAGATGGCCTTTTTAACCCCGGACAAACAAAAGAATCTTTCCCTTTACTTCCATCAACTATCTCATCAGTCCGGGCTGACTGCAAGGACAGTCCTTCAAGCCTTAGGGTTCATGGCATCTTGTATTCTGGTGCTTCCCAATGCCAAACTGCATATGAGGAAGCTACAATGGTATCTAAAAAATGTATGGACACAGCACTGCCAGGATTTGGACACTGTCATTCCAATAATACCTTGCATTCAAAAGGAATTTTTGTGGTGGGCTCAGGAATGTCACCTAAACAAGGGACTCTCTGTGACCCGGCCAGAGGCGAGTCAGATTCTAACGACAGATGCCTCAGACATAGCTTGGGGAGCTCATCTGAATGGAAAGTGGATACAAGACAAGTGGCCTGCCAGACTACAGCATCTATATATCAACATGAAGGAGATGTTAGCAGTCCAGTTTGCATTAATGGCTTTCAAGGAGTTACTTCTTCCAGGGCAGGTGTTGATTCTAACAGACAACACAACTGTCATGTGGTACATCAACAAGCAAGGGGGAACACATTCTTATCCTCTATGCAGGCAAGCAATGATTTTGTGGGAGACTGCGCTCAACTTGCAGCTAACTCTTCAGGCAAGGTTTCTGCCAGGAGCACAGAACTCCTTAGCAGATGTGTTAAGCAGGCAAATCATGGATCCCCACGAGTGGAAACTGGATCTTCATGTATTTCGAAAATTGACAGTGTCATGGGGAACTCCAGACATAGATCTGTTCGCTTCTCCACTAAACCACCAGCTGCCAAAGTTTTGCACGAAAAGGTTTCATCACACAGCTTGGAAAGTGGATGCTCTTTCGTTCAGTTGGGAAAATCTTCATGTGTATGCCTTTCCACCTCTGCCTCTCCTCCCAAAGGTACTCCTAAAGGTCAGACAAGACAAGCCAAGGATGATTTTGATAGCTCCAGATTGGCCTCGGCAACACTGGTACCCATTATTGAGGACTCTGGTAAGGAAGCCTCCATGGCCTTTACCTTTAATTCCACACCTTTTGTCTCAGAGGGATGGTCATCTACTCAATGTCAAGCTTCACTCTCTTCATCTAACAGCCTGGCATATTCTGTTTTGAACCACAGCAGGTCTCAACTTCCTCAACAAGTTTTGAATGTGATTATGGAAGCCAGAAGACCTAGTACACGTAAAGTGTATGCAGAAAAATGGAAGAGATTTTTATTTTGGAGTGCGGCAAAGGATTTGGATGTTTCTGAGCCTAATTTGAGTGTGGCTCTTCAATATCTTACTGAATTATTGGACAAAGGTTTGTCTTTCTCTTCCATTAAGATTCATGCGGCAGCAATTTCAGCTCACTATGATTGTGACCCACCATTGTTTTCTCATCCTTTGTTCAAGCAATTTCTTAGAGGGGCAAAGAATATAAGACCCCCACGTAGAGCTCCTACTCCTGCTTGGGACCTCAATTTTGTGTTGGAGAAACTTACTCTACAACCTTTTGAGACTACGACTACTGCTGAATTAAAATACTTGTCATGGAAGACTGCTTTTTTGTTGGCCATTACTTCTGCAAGAAGGGTTTCTGAATTACAGGCCCTTATGGCGGTTGAGCCTTTTTTGATTTTTCATAAGGATAGGGTATCATTACGTACTAATCCTTCATTTATGCCTAAGGTGGTTTCTAGTGTGGCTTTAAACCAAACTATTCATTTGCCCACTTTTTATGCAGATCCCCAAAATAGGGGGGAAAAGATTTTGCACACTTTAGATGTACACAGGCAGTTGCGTTATTATTTAAGCAGGACTAGGGATTTTAGGCAGTCTCAGCAGTTGTTTGTTTCTTTTGCTTTGAGTTCTCAGGGCAAGCCTGTGTCAAAACAAACCATATCTAAGTGGATTGGGTTTTGCATTGCATTCTGTTACTCCCATCATGGCAAGGAGATTCCAGCTGGGATTAGGCCTCATTCCACTAGGGCTACTGCCACTTCAACAGCATTTCTAAGGGGGGTGGCAACTAAGGATATTTTGGAGGCAGCTACTTGGAGTTCAGTGCATACTTTCTCCAAGCATTACTACCTTCCTCTCTATTCTAAGTCCAGGGCTGGTTTTGCCACTGCTGTGCTGCAGGGCATTTTGGCAGCTCCTGCTTCATTATAGTTTAGCCATCCTCCCTTACCTCTGCTTTGGGATTCTACCCAAGTGTTAGGACTGCAGTAATGTGAGATGAAGAACATAGTACAGTTTTGTACCTACCATAAATGTAGATGTTCGAAGATCCACATTGCTGCAGTCCAATTTACCCTCCCTCCTTCCCTCTGTGTTTAGGGGTGGTTGTGTGGGTGGGGTTCTATTTTGTAAATTTGTATATATTGTACATATATTAGGTATAGGAGTGTTTGGTGTTTTTGGTTTTGGCCTTATCTTTTAGGGTCTTCTGACATCTGGGGCAAGAAAAGACTGAGGATATGACGTCGGTCATGCGCATTTGTACCCTGACGTCCTGATGTCAGACAAATGCGCCTTGACCGACATCAGCCTTATACTTTGGTATTCGGGCCGACTGGACAGCGGACTACCCAAGTGTTAGGACTGCAGCAATGTGGCTCTTCGAACATCTACATTTATGGTAGGTACAAAACTGTACTTTTTGATTCTTTGGAGGCCTCTTGCAGGGCTGCTGTTACTGGGTCTGTGCTTAGAAGGCATGCTTGGCTTAAGGAGCAATCTCTGCCTGATCATGTTAAAGCAAAATTGTTGGATGCTCCTTTGCAGCAGAACTGTCTGTTTGTATAGATTTAGCTTTATCTTCCATCTTTTTTTAGAACTTCTTCAGCCTTATTGCCAGACTGTGAAAGATTTCTTACAAGTACAACCTCCAAGGTTTAGTAGGCACTGGCCTACTAAGAACTGGTCCTTTCCAGTGCCTTCCAGAGCCACTCAAGCCAAACCCAGGCATTCCAAAAGCACCAGGTTTCAGTCCCAAGGGACTTTCAGAACTAAGCAATGGGGTGCCTCCGATTCCAAATCTGGAAATAACAAGACGCCATCCTATGGTAAACAGTCTCAATTACTTTCCTTTAAAATTACCAAGCACTTATCTCTTAGCCGCCCCTTTGGGGGGAAAACTGGCTCTTCATGCAAAAAACTGGCAACTTATAACCCAGGACAAATGGGTTTTAAATATAGTGTCCCAGGGATACAGATTTCATTTCCACACATTGCCAACTCCAAACGGGTGGCCAGACCTGCCCCTAAATCAGTGGACAGAGGCTCAGAAACAAGTACCTTCCCTCCTAAACATGGGGGTAATTCAACTAGTACCAGAAGAGGAAAAGGGACAAGGTTTTATTCCAGACTTTTCCTGGTACCCAGAAAAGACAAATCATGGCGTCCAATTCTGGACCTGTCTACTCTAAACACCTTTCTGGACATTCCAAAATTCTAGATGCTGACTCTTCACCAGTTGCTTCCTATGATAGGCAAAGATGCCTGGTTGGCAACTCTAGATTTAAAAGAGGCTTACCTGCATATCCCAATCAGGGAATCTTGCAGAAGATACCTACGCTTCAAAGCAGGCTACTTGCATTATCAGTTCTCTGCACTGCCCTTTGGCTTATCTACTGCGCCCAGGGTATTTACAAAGTGCCTGGATCCAGTAATTGCATTTTGCAGGCAAAAAAATATTCAAATCTAGCCATACCTGGATGATTGTCTAATTCAGGCAGAAAACCAGGCCATTCTTCTAAAACATCTGGTATGTGTAAAAAGGACTTTAACTTGTCTAGGATACACCATAAATGAAAATAAATCACAACTGGTACCTTCTCAAAAAAATTACATTCCTGGGTGCAAGCTTGAATACAACTGCCCAGATGGCTTTCCTTATGCCAGAAAAGCAAATTCACTTGGTGACTTACTTCAAACAGGTGGCCACAAAAACCCTGCTATCTGCAAGACAAATACTGCAAGCCTTGGGGTTCATGGTCTCCTGCATTCTTCTAATTCCATATGCAAGACTGCATATGAGGAAACTTCAGTGGTACTTAAAAAGTTTATGGAGTCAACATTGTCACAGCCTGGAAACAATGATTCCTATCATACCTTGCCTGCAACTAGAGTTCCTATGGTGGGCAGAGGCCTGCCACCAAAACAAGGGACTGCCATTCACACCACCCCCTGCCACCCAAACCCTAACTACAGACGCATCAGACTATGCATGGGGGGGGCTCATCTGGCAGGGAAGTGCATTCAGGGTAAATGGAGCCCAAATCAAATGCACCTTCATATCAATCAAAAAGAAATGCTAGCTGTACAGAATGCACTGACAGCCTTCAAGGACTACCTTCATCCAGGACAACTAATGGTAAAGACTGACAACACCAAGGTTATGTGGTACATAAACAAGCAAGGGGGTACACATTCCTACCCCCTCTGCAGACTAGCCATGGCATTGTAGATTACGGCCTTGAGCTGTCAAGTACAACTACAAGCTCAATTCCTGCCAGGAAAGTTGAATATTCTGGCAGACGAACTAAGCAGAAATCTCATGGACCCACACGAATGGAAACTGGAACCACGGATTTTCAACATGTCGACACGCAAATGGGGGAGCCCAGACATAGATCTTTTTGCCTCACCCCAGAATTACCAATTGGACAAATTTTGCACAAGAACTCCTCACAAAAAAGCCTGGAAAGTGGATGCTCTGTCCTTCAGCTGGAAAAACATATCAGTCTATGCCTTTCCCCCTCTGCCTCTGCTCTCCAAAGTTCTACTAAAAGTCAAACAGGATAAACCAAAAATAATTTTGATTGCTCCAGACTGGCCTTGCCAACACTGGTACCCACTCCTACGCAGCCTGTCACAAATTTCTCCATGGCACCTGCCTCAGACACCTTCCTTACTGTCTCAGCAGGAGAACCAAATTCTGCACCCTCAGCTCCAAACATTGAGTCTTGCAGCTTGGCTAATCACTTAAATTCCCCCTTAGCATCCCTCAGCAAAACTGTGATGGATGTCATTTTGGAGGTGAGAAGACCTAGTACTAGAAAATCTTATGCTGACAAATGGAAAAGATTCTGTGCCTGGAATCAATCTCAAGGGATGAGCACAGCAGCGCCCAATTTACCTCAGATTTTGCAATACTTAACTGAGATGCTTCACAAGGGCCCGTCTTTTTCTTCCATAAAAATCCATGTCTCAACCATTTCAGCTCCATTACAACACAGAACCTTCCCCTCTTCTCTCATCCTCTGCTAAAGCAGTTTCTCAGAAGGGCCAAAAACTTGAGACCTCCCAGGAGAGCTCCTACCCCTGCCTGGGGCGTTAATTTTGTATTGGAGAAACTCACTCTACCTCCTTTCGAGCCAGCTGCTACTGCAGATGTAAATTCCTTTCCTGGAAAACAGCCTTCCTTTTAGCAATCACTTCAGCTAGATGGATCTCTGAATTACAGGCCCTTATGGCAGTGGAGCCTTTCATCATCTTTCATGTGGACAGGGTGTCACTCAGGACCAATCCATCCTTCATGCCCAAGGTGGTATCCAGTGTGGCTCTTAATCAGTCCATTCATTTGTCAACTAACTTTCCCAATCCACAGAACAAGGGGGAGCGGATTCTGCATTCATTGGATGTACACAGCTTAGATTTTACTTGGACAGGACTAAATCTCGAAAAAAATCTGAACTGTTGGTAGCATTTGCTGCAGGGGGAGAGGGAAAGGCTATTTCAAAGCAAACCATTTCTAAATGGATAAGCCATTGTATTAATGTCTGCTAAAAGCACCATGGAAAACCTATCCACCAGGGGATCAGATCCCATTCCACCAGGGCTGCATCTACTTCTACAGCCTTTCTCAAAGGTGTTCCTACCAGGGATATTCTAGAAGCTGCTACCTGGAATTCAGTTCATACTTTCACCAAGCATTATCACTTACCAATTTTCTCTAAATCCAGAGCTGGCTTTGCCACCGCTGTTTTGCAGGGCCTTATAGCCGGTCCTAATGCTGTATAAATCCATCCTCCCAACCATAGCTTTGGGAATCTACCCAAATGTAATGACTGCAACAGTGAAACACGAAGAACTTAGTACAGTTGTGTGCACTTACCATAAATATAGATGTTCGAGTGTATTCGCTGTTGCAGTCCTGGTTACCCTCCCTCCAGCCCCCTGTTTTTCTCTTACTATGCCTCTACTTTCTTTTACTATACTTAAAAGCCTTTTTGGTGTATTTGCTTTTGTTTGGAGGTATATATTTTTGTGTTTTTTATTTTTTTTTGCTCCCCATTTGGGGGCATCTGACATCTGGTGCAAGAAAAACTGATGTAATGGCGTTGGCTGCATGTTTTATACCCCTGACGACCTGATGTCATGGAAGAAGGGACAGCAACCGACATAAGACCCAAGACTTTGTTAATCAGGCCGACTGAGTTCAACCTGCCAGCAGATTACACAAATGTAATGACTGCAACAGTGAATACACCCGAGCATGTACATTAATGGTAAGTATACACAACTGTACTTTCCAACCACCTCTGCTCCAAGTTTGCCTCCAGTGTTTCATACCGAGGTCTCCTCGTCGGCGCCTGCCCCGACTCCCACTAAGGCGCCAACTACAGCCTCAGTTCCAATCAGTTTGTCTGTCTCATCTTGGCACCGACGTCCCTCATCTCCATCCTGACGTCTGTTCCGACAACAACTTTGAAGCCATTATTGACCTCCACCCCAGCTGTGACCTCGGCTCTGAGCCTGTTCTCGGCTCTGATCATTCCTTTGTTGCCGGTTTCCAAACTGGAATCGTTGGTGTCATTCTTTAATACACCACGGACCCAGTACTCTCCATCTGCAGATCCATTTGCTGGACAAGCCTTCAGCCCCTTTTTGGACCAGCCTGTTTCCCCCTCAGGGACAGCAGTAAGGTCCACCAGGAGCCTTTCAGAATTGGATGTGGTGCGCCTTTTTGATCAGCTGCTGATTTTCCTAGACCCCATCCCACTTCAGGCTTTGGGTCTATTACACCAGCGAACCCTACATACTCTCCTTTCTTGGTTCCGAGGCTCATATACCTGATGTCTACGAGAGGACCCCCTTTCCTCGGTGCCGACAAAGACAGTGTCTGAGGCCCCTTTGGGTGTCTGTTCCGTTGGAACCCACCCTTCCTCAATCTCATGCTTGGGGGGTGGAACCCTCTGTCCTGACCACAGTTCTGGCTGTGTTGCCGGTTTCGTCTTCAGGTGACTCCCGCCCCAAGTTTGCTTGAGGCTCCGTCCCTGGGGGCGCACCGTGTGGAGCAGGGTGTGACCCCGGTTCCGAAATTGTCTTCTTCGGTTCCGGGCTCCCATTCCTCTTCAGGCGGGCCTGCTTTCTGGGTCATGGAGAGTGTGCTTGCTTCTAGCAATCCTCCTATGTCGGTCATCCCACCAGTTCCCTCTGAGCCGCAGCTGTCAAAGGCCACCCCCAGGACTCCGAGAGCACAAGGCCCAGGAAACTCCTGTTCAGGGTATTTCCCTTTCTGAGTCGTCTTCGGATGCTCCCACCGAAGAAC
Organism: Protopterus annectens; assembly: GCF_019279795.1. Taxonomy (NCBI): domain Eukaryota; kingdom Metazoa; phylum Chordata; order Ceratodontiformes; family Protopteridae; genus Protopterus; species Protopterus annectens. Next base: position 1,670,802,898 of record NC_056735.1, on the reverse strand, counting down.
CCCCTTGAAAACGGGTGTGTAAGAGTAAACACATGGACTCCCCAGAGGAGTCCCTCATGGAAGATACGGACTACGATGATGGGGAGGGATCCCCACGGTCACCCCCTGACGATGTCTCATTTGGAGACATCCTGGAAATCTTGAAACAGAGGGGTGACTGGAAGCTCTCTAATCCCTCCTCGGAGGAATCCGTATTCCTGCAGGCCTTCCGCTCTCGGCCCTGTGCTTCTTGGGTGACCCCCCCCCCTGCCGATGAGTTGGTCAAGCTCATCTTGCAGCGGGTGTGGAAGAACCCTGAAACCATTGAGGCCATCCCTAGGAGATCGGATAAGTTACTCTTCCCTCCAGAGGATCAACCCCATTGGTCTAGAGGTTTGCCAGTAGACGCTATGGTGGTGGTGGCAGCTACGAAAGAGGACCTTGCGGAGGAAAGTCCTGCTGTTCACCCACCCAATAGAGAGTCCCAGGCGGTGGACAGGTTAGGGAAGTGAGTTTTTGCATCAGCAACCTTTGCAGTCAGGTCTCTGAACTTTTTGGCACATTTTACGAGGTTCCAGAGAGATCTCATCACCGAACTCTCTGGAACCCTCTCAGGTCAAGTTTCGGACGGGGCATGTGATAAAGTTGCTTCCCAACTTGCCACCCTAGAGTCAATATCCAATTCTTCCATGAGGTTGCTGTCCCACGCAACCGAAGGAGTGGCTAGAGCTGCGGGTGCAGGCATATTCATGAGACGCCGCGCCTGGATGTGCATTTGTGTCCTCGCGGCCTCCTTCAAGTCTTCTTTTTTAAATGCTCCTATCGAACCATCAGCTCTGTTCGGTGCTAAGGTCAAGGATACATTAGCCAGGTGCGAGCAGGACGGGAAGGCCTTTTCTGCCGTGGGCCTACGCTTTTCCAAATCTCAGCTTTCCTTCTCCAGGAACCAGAGGAGTGGGAAGATGTGGCACAAGAAGTCTCAAGGTCCTTTCCGTGATGCACGTGGTGTGGACTCCCCCAGAGGCAGAGGAGGTTCCAATAATGGAAGATGCCCTTTTCGGGGAAGAGGAGGTCCCCGGAATCAGGACTCCAGAGATTCTTTCTCGGGAAGACCGTATCAGCGCTCCTGAAGCGCTGCCTGATTGCTTTCCTCTGGAAACAGTCGGGACGCGTTTCTCTCTGCACCAAGCTGCCTGGCTCTGTATTACAAACTATCAGTGGGTGCAGAGAATCATTACCAGAGGCTATCACATTCCACTAATATCTTATCCAAGACCTCCAAAATCCCTTCCCGATGTTCCACCCAGTCAAAGGGAGGAGGAAGCTTCCGAAATACAAAAGCTGTGTCAAAAACGAGTCATCCAACACGCCCCCCAGACCAGTGCGGATCAGGGTTCTACTCAAGATTCTTTTTAGTGCCAAAGAAGACTGGGGATTGGAGGCCCATTTTGGTCCTCAACCAGCTAAACAAATTAGTAGTTCAGAATGGTCACGATTCAATCCATCCTTCCCTTTCTGTGGGATGGTGCATGGATGTGCTCGTTAGACCTCCGGGATGCGTATTACTACATCAAGATGGACAAGCGCTCCAGGAGTCTCCTTCGCTTCCGGCTGGGAGCCAATCACTACCAATTCAGAGCCCTGCCATTTGGTCTCTCGATGGCCCCCAGAGTGTTCACGAAATGCCTAGCAGTGGTCACAGCTCATCTGAGACTTCAGGGATTCCAGGTATTTCCGTATCTAGACGATTGGCTCCTCTCCGCTCCCACCAAGCGCCTTCTGGTCAGGGCCCTCCACTACATTCTAGTACTAGCGGAGTTGCTGGGCATTACCATCCACTGGGAAAAATCAAACCTTCAGCCCTCACAACAATTGGAATTCAAATGGGCAATATTCAACACTCAATCAAGTCTGGTCTCTCTCCCTCCTCACAGGCTTTAGAGAATAAGGGCACAAGTTCAAGTGATACTCTGTCAAAGAAAGGTGTCTGCAAGGGAAGTTCTCCAGGCTCTGGGGTCTATGGCTGCAGCCATCCCAATAGTTCCCCTAGCCAGATTACAGATGAGACTGCTACAATGGCTTCTTTAGTCCCAATGGATATCCATTCTTCACCCCCTGAGCTCACAGATTCTCATCACCGACACCTGCAAACAAGACCTCCTCTGGTGGATGAGTACAAACGAAAACCTTTGGTGTCGCCCCTTCGAGGATCACCAACCCAGCACCACGGTGACCACAGATGCTTTTCTGATAGGGTGGGGGGGCCACTTCCAGGGAAAGTCAGTCCAGGGCATGTGGTCCAGTATAGAGGTCAACTTGCATTTCAATATCCTGGAGTTAAGAGCAGTGCTATTGGCGTTGCAAGCTTTCCACCCGCTCCTTCCATCCGGAACGATTGCTGTCCAGTCGGACAACATGTCCGTTGTCTGGTGCATAAACAAACGGGGAGGGATCAAATCCTACCCCCTATGTCACAAAGCCATGAGAATCTGACAGTGGGCGATGGCTTCCAGCCACTTTCTGATCGCAGCACATATCCTAGGGAGCTCCAACTTGATTGCGGACAGACTAAGCAGATGCATCCTCCGTCCTCGCGAGTGGTCTCTCAATCTGAGTGTAATGGCAGAAATCTTAAGACGTTGGGGCCAGCCATGCTGTGATCTTTTCACCTCCCCCTCAAACACAAAATGCAGCAGCTACTTTGCCCTCTTTCCCCCTCAAACACAAAATGCAGCAGCTACTTTGCCCTCTTTCCCCCTCACGGGAAGTCACCGAGAGACGCTTTGATTCACGATTGGCCCGTGGGTCTCCTTTATGCTTATCCTCTAATTCCCCTGATTCCTTTTTTTCTAAAGAAAGCTATTCTGTTGAGAAGCAAAGTGATCCTCATTGCCCCATTATGGCCTCGTCAAGTGTGGTTTCCCTTCCTCCGATCTCATCTGTTGCAACCTCCTTGGATCCTAGACACTCATCAGGACCTCATATCTCACCCACAAGGGCTGATTCCCCCGAATCTGCCCACTCTCAAGCTGAGCTTGGTTTCTCCACTTCCGTTAGTTGCCAGGCAGGAAACCCTTTCTTCATCTGTCCGTGATATTATCCTGGCCTCACATAAACCATCCATCAGAAAACTTTACAGGGACAAATGGAAAAGATTCTTTATTTGGTCACATAATCGGAAGCTAGATCCGTTCTCAGCTCCTGTAGCCATTATTCCTCATTATCTTTGTGAGCTGTTCGATAATGGTGCATCAGCTTCAACCATTCGAGTCCATTTAGTAGCTGTTTCCAACTTCCATAATGTGTCAGATGGAGTCCCGCTTATTTCCACCCGACTTTGCAAGACCTTCCTCAAGGGAATATTCCACAGCAGACCTCCAATCAAGCAGCTGGTGGAGGCATGGAATCTCTCCCGGGTTCTCCAGTCTCTCTCTCTACCCCCTTTTGAGTCTGCGACAACATGTGATCTGAACTTCCTGTCATGGAAATCCTTATTTCTGGTGGGGGTCACTTCAGCCAGATGAATATCTGAGTTGCAAGCCTTGTGTATCAAGAGCCCTTATCTGATCTTCCATAAGGACAAAGTATCACTTCGTACTAACCCATCCTTTCTTCCCAAGGTGGTTTCCAACTTTTCTATTAATCAGTCCATTGAGCTCCCTGTATTCTTTCCAAATTATTCAAACAAGGGAGAATACTGCCTACATTCATTGGATGTTCATAGACAATTACATTTCTACCTGGACAGAACTAAGTCCTTTCGCAAGTTGGACCAACTTTTCCTTTCCTTTGCGGGCCCTAGAATGGGAGGTGCAGTATCGAACGTTACCTTGTCAAAATGGCTCAGAGATTGCATTGCATTAGCTTTTCATATTCGCTTACGAATGAATCTAAGCTTGGCCAAATCAAAGCTCACTCAACTAGGGCTATTGCAGCATCGGTTGCCTTCCACTCTAGAGCCTTCATGGATGACATATGTGCAGCTGCCATTTGGGCTAAACCCCATACCTTTATCAAGCATTACAAATTGCATCTTATCTCCAGGGGAAGAGCGGCCTTTGGCTTAATAGTTCTCAGGAATGTTCTTCTGTAAGGGCCGCCCAGGTTCTCCAAGTAGCTTGGGATTCTGTCCCATCAGTGATGAATAGGAAGAAGATTAACAACTTCAGATAACGAAATTGTATCTTACCATAACGTTTCATCTGAGTTGGTGATCTTCTTCCAGTCATCACACCCCCCCACTGAACCCCACCAAAGGCTCCTGGCGAATCTTCTGAGTCTTTGTGGTGTTTCAGGGTTTCTGCGCAGAGATGGCCTCTGACTTTCTGGTTCTTCTATATGTTGCATGCAAACTCTAGCTGAGGTAACTGAGTGAAGGGCAGTGTCGGTAGCAGCTTAGCTCGAGAGTTTTTGGTGCACGCAAGCTTGGTATAAGGCCGACTTTGTTCCGAGGGCTCAGAACCGAACCCATCAGTGATGACTGGAAGAAGATCAACAACTCAGATGGAACGTTATGGTAAGACATAACTTATTTTTCGCAACTGGCCACCCTCCAGTCTTTATTGAGTGCTTCAACGAGATTGATCTCTCATGCCTCAGGAGGATCTGGTAGAGAGGCGAGTTCAGGTTTAACTGTTAAAAAGAATGTCTGGATGCACCTCTCTGATTTTGCCAAGCCCTTCAAGTTTTTGTTCATCAGTGCCCCTTTTGATGGAGCCACCTTATTTAGCCTTAAGGTGAAAGAGACTATCTCCAGGAGCAAGCAAGCTGGGAAGAGTCTCTCTGCCATGAGAATCCATTTTTCTACTTCTCAGAGGACTGTTTGCCCTGGAACCAGAGAAGTCATAGAAAATTATGGTTCAGAAAGTTGCAAGGTTCTTCCCAAGACTACTATAGTGTGAGATCTCCCTTGTGGCAGAGGGGGCAATTTTAAGGGGAGACACTGCCCTCATAGCAGAGGTGGCCTGCAACATCAGGGCTTTAGAGGTCCTTGAATGGAGAAACCCTACCAACATCCCTGATGGGTTACCTGACTGCTGCACACTAGAGGCAGTTGGTTGATGCTTATCTCTCCACCTGAAAGCCTGGCTAGCCATTACCAAAGATTCTTGGGTGCAGAAAATTACATGTCCTTCCATTTCACTGCTGCAGTATTCTTTACAATAAGGATCCCCTGCGAAGGGCAGCCTGATGTCCAGCCAGTATACCAAAATCTTTAGGTTGCTTTCAGATATGCCGTTATGTCACATGCATGCTCCCCGTGTATATAGCATAAGGCATGAAGGTGATGTATGGACGTACCATCCTCAGAGCAGCTTTGCGGCTAGTCTGAACGCCATTGTTTGATTGTTGTCTGAGTGGCTGCTTTGTTGCTGGGTTACCAAGCAGTTTCAGTTAAGTTCCTCATTGGGATTTTGGCTGTTATCTCTTTTCCTTTTATTGGTTGCTTATGGAGTTTCATTCGTGTCATCCTGAAAGGGTAAATGTCAGTGTGAGAGATGGATTCCTCAAAAAGACTGTCACGAGCAGCACGTATTTTGTCCCGGTGCTTCCCATGACCACACATCCTGTTCCATTTGCCAGGCTTTCATCCCAAAAACTCTCCATAGTTGGCTTTCCTCTCTGGCTTTGTATTTAGAGAACCAACAAGTTTAAGCTTTTAGTGTAAGACACTATGGAGGGAACTTCCCACTCTTAGGGTCAGGTGCCCGTGAAGGACAAGAAGTTTTGGTCCGATTCTTCTACTGTATCACGTCCGCCTGATGCCTCTTCCGAGAGTACTGAAAGCCAGAAGGTTTGCCTAGCTCCTCCATTGGATTCCTCTGCCCCGACCCCTTTGAAAGCCGGCATGGATCCGACCTCAATCACATCCCTGGAGGATTCCCAGACATGTGTTTGGACTTTCAGGTGGAACTGTGTCTGATTATTACTGAAGGGCCTAGGGGTGTTCCTCAGATTCTTGTTAGAGAGGAAGTTCCAACTACGATTGTCGAATGTCTGGCATCTGAACTTTCTAAGTTTTACAGGGCAAATGTCCCCCTGCAAAAGAAACGAACAACAAAACCTGTTTCTCTTTCTTCTAAGGATCCTCAGAGTGAATGGCAGAGTTTCACTGAGGGTTTGTTTAATGCCCTTTTGGCTTTAAAACCTCCTCAAGGAGTCTCTGTTACTTACTCGACCTTGGCCTCAAGACTTGGGGAACTGGATTCTTCTGAGGAAGAGGTGGATTCGGATAAGGAATCCCTTGCTTATTCATCCCAGATTCCTTCCCCTTTAGACTATGGTTCTGAGGAGGAGGAATCTACTAGTCCTGACACTCCTTTTGAGGAGATTTCCTTCGAGGATACAATTTCCAGGATGGATTTTCTTTTAAATGGGATTGTGCTCTGGTTTCTGAGGTGTAGAAGAGGTATTACGAGCTTCTTCAATGGACTGTCCAGACCGTTTGCTGTCCCTCCTGTTTTGGCTGCTTTGTTGGATGCCTTTTCTACTGCATCCCAGGCTCCAGATTCCCAGCTCTCTGCCCCCCAAAAAACCTGATAGATTTTATAGGGTACCTGAGGATCACATTTATAGATGTCCTTTGGCTGACCCCTCTGTGTTGTCTGTAGCATCTGACAAGCTATCTCAGTTGCCTTCTTCAATGCTTCTTTCTGATAAAGACAGTAGGACTGTGGAAAGGCTAGGTAAAAAGGTTTATATCTCTGCTACCTTGGCTTTTAGAGCTGTCAATTATTAGACCCATATGTCCAGATATGTTTTGGCTCTTTCTCAGGCCTGTCAATTAATCTCTGGCCTTCCTGATTCTGAAGGGAAGACTTCTGCCCTTTTCTTGTTAGGGACTTCTATTTAGGTGGCTCACCATTCTATTAAGTGCAGTTATGGTGCAGCAGATGCTTCTTCTGAGCTGCTGCTTTTGGTTCTGTAATGAAGAGATATTCCTGGCTTCAGCTTCAGCCTTTGCCTGATAATATTAAGATTAAGTTGATGGATGCTTCTTTGGATAACAAACACTTATTTGGTGCAGCTGCAGCTGATTTGTGTAAGTCTCTTCAGGATAAGGCCAAAGCCTTGCTGGAATGTAAACAATGTTTTTGTTTCTCCTCTGCCTAAGTTTCAGATAAATTACCCTAATAAGCCGGCCTTTGTTTGTAGGCAGTCTCACTATCCTCCCAAGGGTAAGAAGGGGATGTAAAAGGGCTCCTTCTGCTAAAGCGACCTAGACTCCTGTGACCCAGAAATATCATTTTCCTGACAAAACAGGTGCTGTCTGACTATCATGTTCTCCTCAGCTACATTCCTCTTTCTCTTCGTCTTTCCCTATCGCTTCCAGTTTGGTTAAAGATTACTCGTGATTCCTGGGTTCTTTCCATTATCCACCTAGGGTATTGCATGGTCTGGAACCCCCCCCCCCTTTTTAGGGGCATTTGTCAGCCCCCTCAGGAATATTTGATTTTTTTTCCAGGGGTGCTTCAGGACCTTTTGACTTGGGGAACTTTTCAGGAAGTTCCAGTTGCTCAAAGGGGGAAGGGGTTTTACTCCAGAATGTTTTTGGTTCCCAGGAAAGAGGGCACTTGAAGACCCATTCTAGACCTCTCTCATTTGAACACTTTTCATAAGGTCCCATCTTTTCGGATGTTGTCCCTTCAGACTTTGTTCCCTCTGCTGCTTCCTCAGGCTTTTCTAGTGTCTCTGGACCTCAAGAATGTTTATCTTCACATTCCTATTCATCCTTTTTTCAGGAAGATTTTGTTTCTCTGTTGCTTCCTGGCATTTTCAGTTCTGTGCTTTGCCCTTTGGTCTTTCTACTGCCCCAAGGATATTCACCAAATGCCTCATTCCCATGATTGCTTTTTGCAGGCTAAGGGGGATACACGTCTTTCCCTATTTAGAGGATCTTCTGCTTCAGGCATCCTCTCCAGAGATTCTGTTGCAGCATCTTCACTTTGCCATTTCCCTTCTGCAAAGCCTGGAGTTCACCATAAATTTTCACAAGTCCTTTCTAACTCCTTCACAGGATCATGTATTTCTGGGATGCAGGATCCAGACTGTTCCAATGCTGGCATCACTGCCCCCTCCCAAGGCGTCCCAACTCTCATTTTCTTTCTTTCAGTCTCTTCTTCCTCTGGCCGTAATCACAGAAAGGAGTTTGTGAGAACTCTAGGATTTATGATCTCCACCATTCCTGTGCTCCCTTTTTGCCAAACTTCACTTGAGAAAACAAGTGTTTTATAAAGTCACTTTGGCCTCAGCATTCTCATCCCCTGGACTTCTTAGTTCCTCTTCTTCCATGCCTCAAGCTGGAATTGCAGTGCTGTATTCAACATTTTACTCTCAGTTCAATGCTGCCTTTTCAACCCCCCCCTCTTCCCTCTCAGGAGCTGTTCACAGATGCTTCAGAGGTGGGATGGGGGACATCTTTTGGCTCTCTAAAGGTGCAGGGTCATTGGTCACCTCTACAAAGGAAAGACCACATGAGTGTCAAGGAGATAAGAGCTCCTCTGCTGGCTGTTCAAGCTTTTCACCCTCTGTTATCCCCAGGGCCTCTCAAGGTGTTTACAGACAATACCACAGTGATGTGGTATGTCAGCAAGCAAAGGGGGATGAGATCTTGACATCCTTTGCAAGTTGGTTCCTCTAGTGTGGGGACTGACTATCCAGTACCATGTTACTGTTCAGGTAGTTTATGTACCCTTGGGTCAGAACTTTGTGGCAGACTCTGTGAGCAGGTCCATAATACAATCCCACGAGTGGATGCATCACAGGGATGTATTTCTGGACCTTGTCCACCAGTGAGGTATTCTTTAAGTTGATCTGTTTGCCTCCCATCTGAACAAACAACTTCCTTTTTATTTATGTCAGAGTCCCAAGTCCTCTGGTCTGGAAGGTGGAAGCCCTCTCTTTTTCGTGGAAGGGGATGTTTCTTTCTTTCCTCCCTTTTCCCTCATTCCAAAAGTCCTGTTCAAAATACAACAGGATCCTTCAAAACTCTTGCCGGTGACTCCGTTTTGGCCCAGACAGCATTGGTTCCCTGTTCTGCATTTAGCCAGGGGCAGTCATCACAGATCACCTCACAGTGTGGATCTACTCACACAAGATAAGGGATCTCTCATCCATCCTCACCTGTCCACTCTTCAGTTGACGCTTTGGGTGATAGGACTTTGATTCCATACAGACACCTTTTTTCTGAGGATGTGCTTAGGGTCCTGCAAGAGGCCAGGAAACCCACAACTAGGATATTCTACTTATCTGACTGGAAATGTTTTTCTGTTTGGTATCTTTCTGGTAACCTGGATCCACTTTCCATGGATGTTCCTTTAGTTCTGTTTTATCTATGCGAACTGCTTAATGCTGGTTTGGCTTGTTCTGTTAAGGCCCACTTATCAGCTATCTCTGCTTGTCTGCCTTTATCACCTCCTTTAGCTTCTAGAGTTGAGGCTAAATAGTTTCTTAAAGATGTATTTCATTTTAGACCTCCCAGAAAGTCGGCCCCTCCTCCCTGGGATCTTAGCTTTGCTTTAGAAAAATTGACCCAGGCTCCTTTTGAGCCTGGAGGTTCAGTTTCCTTACAGCATTGTTCTTGGAAGACTGTACTTTTGTTAGTCCTACCTTCTGCCAGATGTGTGTCTGAGCTTCAAGCCCTTATGGCTTGCCCTCCTTTTTTTAGTTTTCCATAAGGACATCATATCCCTTCGTGTACTAATCCTTCTTTTATGCTCAGGGTGGTGAATGAGTTGTCCCTTAGTCAGTCTATTAATTTACTCACTTTTTCCCTTCTCCACAATCTGTTAGTGAGAAGGTGCTGCACATATTGGATGTGCATAGACAACTCTTATTTTATTTGGATAAGACTAAGATTTTTATTTTTATTAAATTTCACCAGCTCTTTGTTTCCCTTCATCCTAGATACTTATGTTTGGCTATTTCCAGGCAAAGTATTTCTTCTCGGATTTCTAAAGCCATTCTTTTTGTTATACCTTCCATGGCAGGAGCCTTTCTGTTAATACTCATTGTCCTAGTGCTGGGGCTTCTTCTGGTACTTTTTTTCAAGGGTTTGGATACTAAATCTTTTCTTGAGGCAGCTACCTGGTCTTCTGTCTATACATTTACCAAGCACTGTAAGCTGGATGTGATTTCCAGACTTAGAGCTGTCTTTGCTAGAGCCATTCTCCATGGGTTCCTGGAGAGCTCTGCTGGTCCATCCTCCTCTCCCTCGTCTTCCTGAACTTGTAAATAATACTGTAACAGTAAAGTGAAAGGATGTAGAGCAGTTGTGTAATATTTTACCATAACAGTAGATGTCCTTCTCATCACTACTGCGTTATTCACTCCTTCCCCCTGGTTCTTTTCTGTTCTGGATGTTCTTTGTGGGGCTCTCAGTTCTGAGGATGGTATGTCTGGGCATCACTTTAATGCCCTATGCTATACGTGGGGAACATGTGTGTGACGTATGGCATATTTTGAAGCAACCTAAAGGCTTTGGTATACTCACTGGACGTTGGCCACCCTTGGCAGGGGATCCCTATTATAAAGAATACTGCAACAGTGAAGAGAAGGACATCTACTGTTACAGTAAGATCTTACACAGCTGTACTATCCAGAGGTTATTGCATACAATTTTCACATTTCCCCAAAGCACAGCAAAAATATTCTCGATGTTCCACTTAGTCAAAGGAAAGCAGCAGCTACAGAAGTACAAAAGCTGCTGGATGTGTCATCCAGCCGGTCCCACCATACCAACAAGGATCTGGAACTTATTTGAGATTCTTTTTAGTGCCAAAAAAGACTGGGCACCTAAGACCAATTTTGGATCTCTGCAATCTAAATTAATTTGTGAAACACTCGAAGTTGTGGATGTTCATTGTTTCGGTCCATCCTGCCCTTTTTAAGGAAGGAAGATTGGATGATGAGCTCAATAGATCTTCAGGATGCATACTATCATATCCTAATACACAGGTGCTCCAGGAGGTATCTATGCTTCTGGCTGGGATACATTCAGTGTCAGTTCACAGCACTGCTCTTTAGCCTCACCATAGCCCCCAGAGTGTTCACCATATGTATGGCAGTGGTTGCAGCTCATCTGAGACTGCAAGGACTCCAGTTGTTTCCGTATTTAGCCAACTGTCTGCTTTCTGCTTCCACCAGGCCTCTACTATTTTAAGTCAGGGATTACTTGTTCTGTCTCTGCCGCCAGCTGGGCATTACAATGAATCTCTCCAAGTCTGAACTCTACCCTACGCAAACTCTGGAGTTCGTCAGAGCCTGTCTAGATACCTGGACACAAGTGGCAAATTTACCACAAACAAGACTGGAGGAAGCAGGCATTACACATCCTCACTCTTCACATCCAGCCAAGTTAATCCTGCAGCTACTGGGTTCGATGGCAGCCTCCATAGTACTGATTTCCTTGGTGTGCTTTCACATGAGAGTACTACAGTGGACTCTAGTGGTACAGTGATCAGTAACACATCAACCACTCCTATTCACATCACAAATGTTTGGAGACCTCACATAGCATGGTGGATTCATACAGAGAAGGTTTCTCAGGGCTGCCCTTTCACTCTTCTCTCTCCCCAGACCACAGTGACAATGGATGCCTTCCAACTGGGGTGGGGTGGGATAGGAGACATTATTTGGGAGTGAAAGTTCAAGGCACGTGGCCCCTAACAGAGGCCAGTCTTACCATTGGTGTCCTAGAAATGAGAGCAATCCTGTTAGCATTGAAGGCATTTCAAGATGTTCTCCCTCTAGGACGATTACAGTTCAGACAGACGACATGTCTGTTGTCTGGCACATAAACAGGGGGAAAACAAGTCTTGTCCAATTTGTCAAGAGGCAGTGAAAGTTTGGTAATGGGCAATATCTTTTGGCCGCTTTCTCTTGGTAACGCATTCTGCAGAAGACCAATGTGCTAGCAGACAAATTGAATAGGTCCATCTTACTTCCTCATGAGTGGTCTGTCAGTCAGTGGTGAAAACAATATTTCGCTGATGCAGTCAACTGTGCTGCGACCTCTTTGCTTTTTGCTTTAATAACAAGTGCAACAGGTTCTTTGCCCTGGTTTGCCTGGAGGGGGAGTCACTGAGAGACTCTCTAGTTCAAGATTGATCCTCCAGTCTATTATATGCCATCCCCTCACTCCTGTCATTCCCAAGTTTATTCAGAAAGCATTACAGCTGAAGAGGAAGGTTATCCTCACTGCTCCATTCTAGCCTCAACAAGTATGGTTCCCCTTCCTGTAGCCTCACCTAGTTCACCCTCCTTGGTTGCTGGATCCTGTTCAGTACCTTCTGTCTCACACGTCTGGGATTGCCTCACCTGGACAATTCAGTCTCTCAAATTGACCGCATGGTATCTCCGTTTCCAGTGATGGCTAGAAGTAGGGATCATTTGATGACCTTCATTAGATCACTGTTGCTATAGCCATAACTATATGAGATGTGTTTTGCCAAGTTCTAAAGTCTACAAAGCTAAAGGCTCCTTCGTCATGCATGATATGTTCGCCCTTAGGACAAGAATACATGCTGGTATAAGGGGGTCATTTGGGAGTGCCAAAGCTCAGAACTTTCTTGATTCCCCCTAGCTTAGAGGCATTAGTACCAGTAGTCTGCTTCAGCAAGAGTTTCGGCCATACCTCTCGATCTCTTAGTATAAGAAATCTGGACAAAGACTAAAATAATGAGGAGGCAATGAACCAAAAATAAGGACAAATTTTTAAATAAAGCTCTTACAGATGTTGAAGGTTGCTAGAATAAGGCGACTTGTGTTAGTATGCATTTTCTGAAGGATATGAAGTCTGAAACTCGTGTATGTCATTATTTTGTGACTTAATCTTCAGTGATTTGTCAGAGACCTACACATTTTATGAGCAACAGACCAAAAATCTGGACATTTGAGTGGTGCGGTTCAGGCAGATAAGTATCCTCATTTGGAACCATCGTTTGTCTTTACAGAAACTGTAATAAAACTTTCATACGCATTTTGGGAGGGGCAAGTGTTCCTGTGGTAGGCAGATTCCTTAGGATACATGCTACCTGTGTTTTTTTTTTTTTTTTTTGCACCGGTGAGGAATTTGAACTAAGGTTGTGTCAAATCTTGCTTTTCTTTCACTCTTGAGATGGTAAGGTGTAGGCTAAACTTCCTTAAAATTTTTCTGGAGAACAAATGTCTCAGAGATTTGGCACAAATGATCATGTCATCTGTTTTCCCCATCAGAAGACCTCCCTCTTCATCCCAGAAAGAAAAAAAATTAAAATGAAAAGGTAAATGGCGAGTCATGGATGTCTGAATCGTTTCTTTGGTCTGAGACTAATGACTCTGCTAAGGTACTTATGCAGCCCTTGGACTGTTAGTCTGCCTGTCCTGGGCTCTTCAGACCATCTGCCAAGCAGAACTTGCCTAGAAAGGAGAACCAGGATTCATCTTGAGGATGAGAGAGGCATACACCAAGCAACAGTGAGGGAAGATGTTGGTAGGTTACATATGGAAGCCTGGCCCATGGGTTATTCACCTAAAAAAAAATACATCTCAAGATTAAAAAAAAAAGGCATACACAAAAACAACACTCCTCCTTCTCCATCTGATCTAAAGGGTTCATAGTAGGACAAATTTAAAATTGTGCAGGGCTCATTTAAAGCCCCCAACCTTTCTTTCCAGCCTCTTCTACCCCACTGAAAAAGAGCTCATTCTTGTACTGAAGAGGTAGTTCTTTCTGATTATAATAATGAGGATTTGGACTAAGCCTTTCAAATATCTTCCCCCAGCTGCTTATTGAGTCTGGATATGAGGATGGTGTGTCCTTGGATACACATAATGAGGAAATGTCATTTGGAGACATCATTTCCAAAATCTTTCTTTTAAGTTGGAAGGAAAGTGGGTATCAGAGTCACAGAATGGATATTTTGAGCTACTTGGCAAAGCCTGTGACCATTTAAAGGACGCCTTTAGAGCAGTATCAGTTTGCCCAGATTCTTAACCCTCTGCTCCCAGGAAATGGGGTGGGATGTGCAGAGTGCTAGATTCTCCCAAATATTTCTATGAGAATCCTATAGCAGACCCTGCTATTATTTCTTTAATGGGGGCAGAAGCTCTAAATCCTTTCATTTGACCAAATCTGTCCCAAATGATAAAGACAGTTGTGCTTTCAACAGGTTTGGCAAGAAAGTCTGTGTGTGTGTGTGTGTGTGTGTGTGTGTGTGTGTGTGTGTGTGTGTGTGTGTGTGTGTGTGTGTGTGTGTATATATATATATATATATATATATATATATATATGTTAAAATATCTTATGTATTTCAGATATGCAACAATCTTGGTTAACCTTCTGAAACTCTGAGGTTGAAACTAGTTTACAGGAAATTGTTAAATCTGATGATGTCAATCTTCATGAATTCTTGACAGCTGGGATATGGTTCCAATCCTCGGAACCGGCTCAGCTTTTATACAGGAAGCGTTAGCCAAAAACTCTCGAGTCAAGTCTCTACCCACAATGCCCCCTCTCTGCATTACCTCAGATCTTTTTTGCTGCGTCAGCTGAAAATTCCTTAGTTTTCTTATATATATTCTCACAAACACACACACATATAATATATATATATATATATATATATATATATATATATATATATATATTTTGTGATTTTTGTGCATCTTGTGTAACTGTACCCTGCACGTTATTCTTAGTTCCCCTCTCCTCCTCCTTAACCCATAAGGATTTACTCTTCAGTAACATCGTTATTATCCCTTTTTCTACGTATATCACCCTGGTAGTCTTGTCTGCTATTGTTGGTAGATCTCTTGACTTTACCTTACCGGTAACCTTTTTACCATTGCTGGTAAATTTCCTGTTCCTTCCCGTGTCTTTGCCATTTCAGTGTGGTGGAAAAAACACCAAAAGGCACGTTTGGATTCAAACAATGCCAGGACTGTGGAAGAAAGATACCCAATTCCGACAGGCATCTTTCCTGTGTTTATTGTTTAGGAACCCCTCACTTAGAAATTGATTATGACTTATGTAAGGGCTTCAGTCAGAGGACTTTAGGTGAGCGTTGGAACAAGCTCATACTAAAGGATTTGTTCAAATCTCCATTTAGTGAAGCCTTGTCCAAGGCTGAGTCTGCTTCTAAGGATATACCAAAAAAGGGAAGTCTCTCAGTACTGGCACCCCCATTGGTGCTGTTGGCTCGCAAGCATAAGGCTTCAGTTTCAGCTACCTCAGAACCAACTGGTAAAGTTCTGAAACTTCATGTTGATGTCCCCTCTGCACCGTCCACTTCCCTGGTGTCCTTGGCACCGGGATCAGCTCCAGCTTCTTTAGTTTCTGGCTTGCTGCCAATCTCGCCCATGGCACAGCATCATTTTTTTGGCCCCCTCGGCACCTCAGCAGCCTCTGCTTATTCCCTCGGTGACAAAATTAGACCAGGACCCACCCAGGACAAGGTATTCTCCCTCCATAGACCCTTTTGTAGGCCAGCTGCCTAGCCCCTTTCTAGAATGTCCAGAGTCTTCCTCGGTCTTCTCAGTTCGATCTTCCAGGAGTCTCTCTGAGTTGGATGCCATGAGGTTGGTGGAGCAACTGTTGGTGGCCAGAGGCATTCTTGTTCCTTCTCAGGTCCCCCTCTCACCTGAACTTGTGACCTCCTCTCCCAGGACTCCTACTGTTTCTTCTTCTCTGACTTCAGCCAGAGTTTCAGAGCCCAGTACTTCGATCTCCCCAGTACCAGCTGTTTTGGTGTCATTGGGTATTTCCACTTTGGCACTGGAGGTTGCCCTGACATCTTCGGTTCCTGCTGAGGAGCTCACAGACTCTCGGTCCTGTGACCTCTCAGACTGGTGCTGGCCTCAGCTCCTGGAACTTCATCAGTTCTGGGTCCTTCCATGGCTCCAGCTTTGGGGAGGCGGGCTCTAGGAGTGGAGTGTGACCTTGGATGTTCTTTGTGTTTCACTGTTGCAGTCATTACATTTGGGTAATCTGCTGGCAGGTTGCCCTCAGTCGGCCTGAATTCCAAAGTCTTGGGTCCTGCGTCGGTTGCTGTCTCTTCTTCCATGACGTCAGGTCATCAGGGGTAAAAAACAGGCAGCTGACGCCATTTTCTTTAGTCTTTCTTGTGACGCGGTGCCTGAAGCAGAAGCAGTTCGCAAGTGCTGGTCGACCGACTCCTGAAATTTTCGAATTCAAGTTTCAGAACCGAAGTCTTCACTTAAAGCTAAGTACCCCGTTGGGGAAACTTTTTCTTGCTGAAACTTTTTCTTGCTCCATACCGATGTCAGTAAAAGTTAATAATTGCATTACTTGTGGGAAGCAAATACCTCATAAAGATTTCCATTTGTACTGTATTCCTTGCCTAGGCCCAGATCATAACGTGCCTAGCTGTTGGTTTTGTGCTAGATTTAACCAACGCATAATTAAGCGTCGGTATATCTTTGCTTCAAAATATTTTGGAAACAGATTTAACTATCCTGAAATGTCGTTGGATAGTAATCCGACTACCGGAGTTCACAAAAAATGCAAAGAAAAGTACAGTGACAGACCGTCGAGGTCCAAAACCGACGACGAAGCTTCTCCTAAGCCAGTCGCCGGTTCGCCGGTAATCAGAGCAGCACTTTCGCAGCCCCTGATGCCCGCTATTTTCGAGTTGCAGGCCTCTACCAAGACCCATGTGGAGTCCGGCACGCTGTGAGATTCTCAAAGTATTGTACCCGCTGATGTCTCTCCCTCGGATGGGTCCGGAGCCGCTGAGCAGGCACCAGATTCTGAGGGTGTCTTTAGGCCTCAGCATTTCTATATAAAACCGACGCTAGCGTCAAATTCAAAGACAAAAGCAACTTCTAAAGCTAAAAAACCGACGCATGAGCCACGTGCTCAGGCCTCTATGCCCAAAAAACAGATGATCAAAACGGCTGAAGACCTAATTACCTTGATCAGGGGTTTCCAACCCCCTTCTGATAAGAGGCCTAGGCAAGACACTGATTATGAATCTTCAGATCAGGTTTCTATTTCTTCTGATTCCTCTTCTGATCAGGAATTTTCTATACCACCCTATGACGATTCTGATGCAGAGGAATCCATCCCATCTGCATCTCCTCCTGAAGATTATTCCTTTGGAGAAACCTTGCATACTTTGAGGGAGCATTTTCATTGGGCGAGATTTCTCAGAATCAAAAAAGTGGCTTAGGGATTTCCTTCTTCTCTCTCAGCATAGGTCTTTAGCCATACCTCCGGTCTTAGACATTGTTGATGATGTGTTTTCGGAGTCAAGCTTGACTCCAGACTCCTTACCTCCGGCTCCTAGCAAGCCAGGCAAATATTACAGGGTTCCTGACTCGCACAAATTTTTATTTAAAAACCCTGCTGCTGATCCTGAAACTATCTCACAGGGTCCCAAGGGTATAAAGGCCTCAACAGCTAAAAATCCTACCCCCTCTGATAGAGATTCATGGGGAAAGAAGGTTTATACATCTGCAACCTTGGCAATTAGGGCCTTAAACTGCCAGTTTCATATGCTTAAGTATCAACAGCATGTTATGAGATTCCTGAAACAGAAAATGATGTTGATTTCTGAATGTGTAGAAAATAAAGAATTGCAGGAATTATTGCTTGCAGCAGAACAAGTTGGAAAGCATACTTTGCAATGTGGTTTTGATTCCTTAGAGGCCTCCTGCAGGGCCGCAGTTGCTGGATCTGTGATTAGAAGGCATGCCTGGCTAAAAGAGCAAAATTTGCCTGGTCATGTTAAAGCTAAATTGTTAGATGCACCTTTACAGCATGATACTCTGTTTGGTATTAAGGCAGAAGAGGTTTTAAAGAAGATGGAAGACAAAGCTAAGTTTATGCAAACTGTAAAAGACTTCTTATAAGTGTAGCCACCAAGATTCAGTAGACACTGGCCTACAAAAAAATTGATCCATTCCTGTGTCCGACAGAGCTCCACGGGGCAAATTCAGGTGCCCTAAAGGCTCCAGATACCAGTCACAGGATTCTTACAGGTCAGAGCAATAGGGTGCCTCTACCTCCAAATCTGGAGGAAACAAAGCGCAATCCTACAGTAAACAGTCTCAGTGATTTCCCTCTGCCATCACCAAGCACTTATCTTTTGGCAGCTCCCTTAGGGGGAAAATTAGCACTTTATGCTCAAAATTGTCAGTTAATAACCCAGAACAAGTGGGTATTAAACATAGTATCCCAGGGGTACAGATTTCATTTCCACACTCTGCCAATTCCAAACAGTTGGCCAGATCTGCCAAAAAATCAGTGGACAGAGGCACAGAAACAAGTTACGTCCCTCATAGATATGGGGAGCTATTCAGCCAGTGCTAGAACAGGAAAAAGGACAAGGGTTTTACTCAAGACTGTTCTTGGTACCCAGAAAAGACAAGGCCTGGTGCCCAATACTGGATTTATCAATTTTGAACACATTCCTGGACATTCCAAAATTCAAAATGCTAACTTTGCAGCAGCTTCTGCCCATGTCGGGAAGAACGCTTGGTAGTGACTTTAGACTTGAGACATACCTGCATATCCCAATAAGGGAATCGTGCAGAAGATACCTCCGTTTCAAGGGTGGCTTCATGCATTACCAATTCTCTGCACTGCCCTTTGGCTTATCTACTGTGCCCAGGGTCTTTACAAAGTGCCTTGCACTAGTAATTGCATTTTGCAGACAAAAAAGTATACAAATCTATCCTTACTTGGACGACTGTCTCATTCAAGCAGAAAACAAGGACATTCTTCATCAGCATCTGGCGTTTGTGAAAAGGCTTCTAACATGCCTAGGGTACACAATAAATGAAAAGAAATCACAACTGGTACCCTCTCAAAAGATAGCATTCCTGGGTGCAAGCTTGAATACAACTTCCCAGATGGCTTTCCTCACGCCAGGCAAACAAAGGCAACTGACTATTTACTTCAAACAGATGGCAGCAAAAGCCCAGTTATCTGCAAGACAAATTCTGCAGGCTTTGGGGTTCATGGCATCCTGCATTCTACTGATTCCATATGCAAGACTGCATATGAGGAAACTACAGTGGTACCTAAAAAGTTTATGGAGTCAATATTGTCACAGTCTGGAAACAATGATTTCTCTCATTCCCTGCCTATAACAGGAGTTTCTTTGGTGGGCAGAGACATGTCACCAGAACATGGGACGGTCTTTCACTCTACCCCCTGCCAGCCAAACCTTAACTACAGACACATCAGACTATGCATGGGCGGCCCACCTGGCGGGAAGATGCATTCAGGGCATGTGGACCGCAAAACAAATGCATCTGCACATCAACCAGAAAGAGATGTTAGCTGTTCAGAATGCCCTGACAGCCTTCAAGGACTTACTTCATCCAGGACGACTACTGATAAAGACCGACAACACCACGGTTATGTGGTACATAAACAAGCAGGAGGGCACACACTCATACCCCCTTTGCAGACTAGCCATGGCAGTGTGGGACACAGCCTTGACTTACCAAGTACATCTTCAAGCTCAATTCCTGCCAGGAAAACAAAATACTCTGCCAGATGACTTACGCAGAAACCTTATGGACCCTCATGAGTGGAAACTGGATCCACAAGTCTTCAGCATGATAACAAAGAAATGGGGGAGCCCGGACATAGATCTATTTACCTCTCCTCGAAATTATCAACTGGACAAATTCTGCACAAGGACTTATCACAGACAAGCATGGAAAGTGGATGCCCTATCCTTCATTTAGAAAAACCTATCAGTTTACGCCTTTCCTCCTCTGCCTCTTCTTCCCAAGGTCCTACTAAAGGTCAGACAAGAAAAAACAAAAATGATTCTAATTGCCCCGGACTGGCCCCACCAACACTGGTATCCAGTCCTAAGGAATATGTCTCAACTCCCAGCTTGGCACTTGCCTCAAATGCCTCATTTACTGTCTCAGCAAAACAATCAGATCCTGCACAATCAGCTCCATACACTGAACCTGGTAGCATGGCTGATCATGTAGTTATTCAAACAACACCTCTCAGTAAATCTGTGATGGATGTCATTTTGGAAGCCAGAAGGTCTAGTACTAGAAAATCTTATGCTGATAAATGGAAGAGTTGAGATTCTGTGTATGGAAACAAGCACAAGAAACTGACATAGCAAAGCCAAATATTCCTCAGACTTTACAATACTTGACTGAGATGCTTGACAAAGGCCTATCTTTTTCATCAATAAAAATCCATGCTTCTGCCATCTCGGCTCATTACAACACAGAGCCAGCAATCTTTTCTCACCCTTTGCTAAAACAGTATCTTAGAGGGGCCAAAAATGTAAGGCCTCCCAAAAGATCACCAATTCCTCCACGGGACCTCAATTTTGTGTTGGAAAAGCTCACCCTGTCTCCATTTGAACCAGCTGCTACTGCAGATATAAAGTTAGTTTTTATCATGGAAAACAGCTTTGCTCCTAGCAATCAATTCAGCAAGAAGGGTTTCAGAGCTACAGGCCCTCATGGCTGTGGAGCCTTTTATCATATTTTACCCAGACAGGGTGTCCCTCAGGACCAATCCTTCCTTTATGCCTAAGGTGGTTTCCAGTGTGGCTCTTAACCAAACTATTCATCTGCCAACTTTTTATCCAAATCTGCAGAACAAGGGGGAGTGGATTCTGCATTCCTTGGACGTACACAGACAACTAAGATTATACTTAAACAGGACCAAAGCTCAAAGAAAAACAGAGCAGCTACTGGTGGCATTTGCTGCAGGATCAGAGGGAAAGGCTATTTCAAAGCAGACTATTTCAAAGTGGATAAGCCACTGCATTCGTTTCTGCTACTTACATCATGGTAAACCGGTGCCCAAGGGCATTAGGTCTCATTCCACCAGGGCTGCATCTACTTCAGCAGCTTTTCTCAGAGGGGTACCAACCAAAGACATTCTAGAAGCTGCTACTTGGAGTTTTTACAAAGCATTATCAATTGCCTCTCTTCTAAGTCCAGGGCAAGCTTTGCCACTGCAGTTCTGCAGGGCCTTACAGCTGCCCCTACTGCTGTTTAGCTCCAGCCTCCCATCCATAGCTTTGAGATTCTACCCAAATGTAATGACTGCAACAGTGAGACACGAAGAACATAGTACAGTTGTGTACACTTACCATAAATGTAGATGTTCGAGTGTATTCACTGTTGCAGTCCAGGTTACCCGCCCACCATCCCCCTTTTATTCTGGAGCTTCTGTTTCCTTCACTGTATTCTACAGCCTTTGTGGTGTATTTGCTTTTAGATGAAGGTAAAGTTTATGTTGTTGCATGTATATATAGTTTTATATATATTTATATATATTTTTGCTCCTCATTGGGCGGCACCTGACATCTGGGGCAAGAAAAACGAAATAAAATGGCATCGGCTGCCTGTTTTATACCCCTGACGACCTGACGTCATGGAAGAAGAGACAGCAGGACCCAAGACTTTGGAATTCAGGCCGACCTGCCAGCAGATTACCCAAATGGTAATGACTGCAACAGTGAATACACTCGAACATCTACATTTATGGTAAGTGGTGCTCTTTCTTGGTTCTGGGCTCCCACTCCTCTTCTGGGGCACTACCTTCCAGGTCATGGAGAGGGCCTTAGCCTCTGCAGGCTCTGTTGGTTCCACCTGGTTCGGAGTGTCACATTTCCATTTCCTCTGATACAGAGTTGTCACCAATCCCTATGACAGGATAGCGAGCACCAGGGCTTTAAGTTGCCCAGGAACTGGGCCTCTCTTCTTTGGAGTCCTCTGCAGAGATCCCCACTGAGGAACCACCTCATAAGAAGGCATGCAAGAGGAAGCACCTCGATTCCCCTGAAGAATCTGTCACTGAGGACATGGATTTTGATGAAGGGGAGGGTTCCCCCCTGAAGATGTCTCATTTGGAGACATTCTGGAAATTCAAAACAGATGGGTAACGAAGTCCCAAGACCCATCCTCTGAGGAAACCGTGTACATGCAATCATTTGGTGCCCAATCATCTACTTCGTGAGTGTCCACACCTGCTGCTGATCTCATCAAGCTAATCACGCAGCAGGCTTGGAAGGCTCCAGTTGCCATGGAGCCTATTCCCCGGAGACCTGACAAGATACTGTCACCACCGGAGGACCACCAGTATTGGGCCAAAAGTTTGACAGTAGATGCCATAGTGGCAGTTGTCACCAAAAAGAAACTTGCCAATGAGTGTCCTTCTTTACATCCACTTAACAGGGAGTCTAGGACAGTGGGCAGGTTTGGAAAGCGGGTTTGTGCTTCATCAACCTTCACCCTTAGGTCTTTGAACTTTCTGGCACACTTTTCTAGACTCCAGAGAGACCTGACCAGGGAATTATCAGAATCTGTAGCTGGGGCTGTGTCTAATGAGGAACAAGATAAAGTTACCTCTCAGTTAGCTACCCTGGAGTCTATAGCAAACTCTTCCATGTGGTTCATCTCACATGCAGCCGAAGGTACGACCAGGGCAGCGGGTTCTGACGTTGCCATTAGGTGTCACACCTGGATGAGCCTGAGAGATTTTGCAGAGGCCTTCAAGTCTTTCTTCATCAACGCTCTGACTGATCATCTTTGTTCGGCCCCAAAGTGAAGGACATATTAGCCATGTGTGAAAAGGATGGTAAGACCGTGTCTGCTGTGGGCATTCATTTTTCTACTTTTCAACTATCCTTTTCCAGGAATGAGAGGAGTAGAAAAATGTGGTTCAAAAAGTCCCAAGGGCCTTTCCAGGAGACACGTGGCAGAGGCTGGGGTGGGGTGGGGGGGAGCTTAGATGGAAGATGCCGGCCTTGAGGCAGAGGTGGACCGCAAAACCAGATGTCCAGAGACTCTCTCTCTGGACAGCCCTACCAGTGCTCCTGAATGGAGGCCCTAATTGCTTATCTCTGGAAACAGTCGGGGCAAGACTTTCACTGCACTCATTGGCCTGGCGACAAATAACCTCCAGTACCTGGGTGCAGAAAATCATTACCAGTGGCTATCGCATTCCCTTCATCCTTTTTCCATGTTCTCTAAGAAAAATCCTTGATGTTCCACTTCATCAGAAGGATCAAGCAGCCAAAGAAATCCAAAAGCTGCTACAAAAAGGGTCATCCAAGGAGTCCCACCAGACCAGATAGGATCCAGTTTTTACTCAAGGTTCTTTTTAGTGCCAAAAAAGACGGGGGACTGAAAGCCAGTATTGGACCTCAGTCTTCTGAACAACTTTGTTCAGCAGACAAAATTCCGGATGGTCACAGTTCAGTCTGTTCTTCCCTTTCTAGAGGAGAATGATTGGGTGTACTGTTTAATCTTCAAGATGTGTATTACCACATAAAAATGGAGAAGCACTCGTGAAGGTTTCTCCACTTTCAGCTGGGGGCCAGGCATTACCAGTTCGGAACACTGCCCTTTGGTCTCACCGCAGGCCTCAGGGTGTTCACCAAATGTATGGCAGCGGTCACGGCTCACCTGAGGTTATGCAGATTCCAGGTGCTTCCTTATTTTGTTTACTGGCTGTTCATCTCCCCGACCAGGCATCTACAGATTCAATCCATAGACTACATCACATGCCTGTTTAGTACCCTGGGCATTACAGTCAACTACAAAAAAGTCTCAGCTATTCCCCACTCAAAACTCATAGGATCCCGACTCTGCACAGTCTTCATGCATAGCTTACCCTTTCACAGGCTCTGAAAGATAAGTTCACAAGTCAGTCCTTCTTCTTTCGGCTTTTCCCGATTAGGGGTCGCCAAAGCAATTCACCTGTCCCCTCATGATTAGCAGTGAAGTTTTATGGTGTTGAGTTGCCAGCCCGGTGCCCAACCTTCCACAGAAGGCACACACACGCACACACATGCCTAGGGCCAATTTAGTGTGTCCAATCCACCTACAGCATGTCTTTGGGTCAATCCATTTTACCAAAAAACAAGGTGCCCGCTCTTCTTATTCTTCAGGCCGTAGGGTCCATGGCAGCAACTGTCACCCTGGTCCACCTAGCAAGGTTTCACATGAGAATACTTCAGCGGCTTTTAGCCTCACAATTGTCCATTCTTTCGCACCCAATAAATCAACCGATCTGATAATGGAATGTTGCAAAAAAAGATTTGTCCCGGTGGATGAAGTCTGAAGAAATCCTAATGGGCCGCCCATTTGTTTCCCCACAGCCCAAGGCCATAGTGACCACAGACACCTTCCCAGATGGGTGGGAGGGGGCATTATCTGGGAAAGACAGTCCAAGGCACTTGGTCTCCTCAAGAGGCCAACTTGCACATCAATGACCTGAAAATTAGAGCAGTGCTCCTTGTGTTGCAAGCCTGTCAAGCTGCTCTTCCTCTGGGAATAGTTGCGATCCAATCAGACAACATGTCAGTAGTCTGGTACATCAACAAACGGGAGAACCAAGTCCTGGCCCCCTCTGCTGAGAAGCTCTCAGAGTTTGGCAATAGGCGATATCCTCCAACCTCTTTTTTTGTGGCAACATACATCCCGGGGAGCTCCACTGTGATAGCGGACAAGTTGAGCAAACACATTCTTCTGCCTCACGAGTGGTCTCTAAATCCCAAAGTGGCAAAGGAAATATTTTTCCGCTGGGGCGACCCTTGTTGCAACCTATTTGCCCGCCAATGAACAAAAAGTTCAGCACATACTTTGCCCTAATCCTTCCACAAAGAGAGTTCCCAAGAGATGCTTTCCTCCTCGATTGGCCCTCGGGTCTCCTTTGTCTTCTCCCTACTTTCACCTCATTCCCCTCTTCCTGAAGAAAGCTGAAATGTTGCGAGCCAAAGTGATCCTCATTGCCCCTTTGTGGCCCAGTCACGTTTGGTTCCCCTTTCTGTGGCCTCGCTTGATTCACCAACCTTGGATTCTGGATCCAGTTCCTGACCTGCCGTCTCACAAACAAGGGCTGCTACATCCCCAGTCTTCACTCCCTCAAGCTCACAGCTTAGTTCCTCCAATTCTGTTAGTTGCCAGGCAGAATAATATTACTTCCCCAGTCCAAAAAATTCTTCTGGCTTCCCATAGGCCTTCCACCAGTAAACTTTATTCCAGTAAATGGAAAAGATTTTCTCTTTGGGCCTTTGAAAACAATTTAGACCCTTTTTTTGTCTCCAGTTGAAAGAGTTGTGGAATTCCTAGCTGATCTTTTTGACCAAGGAGCAGCTGCCTCCACCATTAGAGTTCATTTAGCAGCTATCTCTAATTTTCACAATGGATACGATGACAGTCCTTTAATTTCCCATTATCTATGCAAAGTGTTTCTCAGAGGAGCTTTATGTATCAAGCCTCCACTCAAGGATCCCTTACCTCAGTGAGATTGTAATACTTTATATTACCTCCCTTTAAACCAGCTGCAACTTGCCATCTCAAATTCATTTCCTGGAAGACTCTTTTTCTAGTGGCTATCACTTCCGCAAGGAGAGTCTCGGAAATTCAGGCACTTTGTGCAAAACCAGCGTACATCATTTTTCATAAAGGCAGGGTGTTGTTGAGGACTAACCCTTCATTTCTTCCTAAGGTTGTCTCTGAGTCAAACATTAGTCATTCCATTCACTTACCTGTTTTTTTTCTCAGTTTCTCTAACAAAGGCGAATATTATTTACATTTATTAGACGTTTATTAGACATTCATAGACAGCTGAAGTTTTGCCTTGACAGGACTAAAGATTGCAGAATACAGACCAATTGTTTGTTTCCTTTTCAGAACCAAGATTAGGAAAATCTATATTTAAAGTGACCCTGTGATGGCCGTGCCCTGGCCCAGCAATCAAGGAGCCTCAGTCCTCACCACTAACACCAGGGAGGGAGTCTCATATAAGAAGAAAGGATAACCAATACAGGCAGTAAAATACAATTTCCCTTAAGTGCACACAGAGATCACAGTCAGTCTGGGGCTGGTTGTTCCCTTGGTCCCCAATAAGACTCCCACTGGCACAGCTATAGGGTCCAGATCTCAGCCTAGCTGGCAAGCTAACCTCCAGTACCCTCTCTGTCCCACCAGTGCTTCGTTTCCCTGTCCAGGTAGCTGACACACCACACACACTTTGAGATAAGTATTTATACAACTTCACAGACATTCCTGGGAAAGGCTGACACAAATTCTCCAGCTGTGCCCCTTTACCCAGGCTATATGGTAGTAATTACTGCCACCACCAGCTAATACTTATCAGCTACCCAAAGGCCCTTAAAAGGGTGTCCAATTATTACTGTGCAATATTATTATCCAATTGGTAAATGTGACTAAGCAATCAAGGCTTATTGGAAGGGCTTATTACAGGATCACGTATAAGCATGCAATGTACTCTAGAGCTTACTTTTCTACACAAACCAGCCACAGGTAAAAGGTTTTAAAATATTTAATAATAAATAATTAAAAACACAAGACAATACTACTACACCACAGTGCCACTCAAGAGTTCAGAGATCACACAGAAACTTAAAACAATACAGTAGGAAAGTTCTGATATAACAGAAAAACACTTGAGTCTAATCTTTGTAGTCCTAGCTATTTCTACAAGAAAGCATACTTCTAGGCTGCTACTTACATAAAGAGAGCATAAGGCAGTGCTGAGAGTTGGATATCAAGATCAAAATGCTTACAGTCTCTTTCTGAGCAATAGTTTTTAAACTCAGTAACAAGCATCTCTGCTGGGCCCTCCCAGATTACATCATTTTGACATGTAGGTTTTCCCAGTATACACATTACATTACTTTGACACTTAGTCTGGAGTTCCCAGGCCAACAGGCCACACTATCCAGCAAGCCAACACCTGCTCAGGAAACTACAACAACAAAAGACATTTCATATGTACACTAGTAATTATTCCTTAAGTTAAGACAATAGAAAGAATGTGTTCAGCCAGCCTCTTCGGCACCACTGTCTAGATCAAAAGGGTATACAAGACATAATTTTGACTTCAAAGAACATTTGAAGTGCTTGGCTTAGTTTTCCTTACAGCAGATGGCAAAGTTGCTACAATCTTGAAGTTAACATTTTACAGTGTTTTCTTTCATTTAAGAAACAAGCCTGTATTTTACATTTATATTTACAAATAATAGAATTATGTATCAAATTCTATTTGACTAGGCTGGCAGCCTTCTTTCATCTTCCCCCAATCTTCACAGACCCTATCTAAATAGTTAAGAGATTGTGTTACTTTCATTTATGAACATAATAATTGAAAATTATCTGCACCTGTAAGAGCGCATTCAAAAAGATCCATTGTCACAGCAGCTGTTTTTCATGCCAAAGCTTCTCTAGATGAAATATGTGTAGTCTCAACTTGGGCCATGCCTCATACCTTTATCACTCATTACAAATTAGATATGGTCTCCAGGAGAAGAGCATCGTTGGCTCTGTGGTTCTCAGGAATATCCTTCTGTAAGGCCACCCAGGGAATAAAGTAGCTGGGGACTGTCAAGAATTAAGGAGGATTGACAACATCAGATGAAGAAGTTATGTACTCACCATAACGTTCCATTTGTGCTGTCAGTCTTTGTTCATTCTTGACATCCCATCCACTTTCCTCTTCCATTAGATTTCCTGGAGGATTGTACCCTTGTCCTGGGCTTTCATTAGAGTTTTTACATTGGACATGGCTTCTCACAATTTATATCTTCTTCTTGCTATACTCTGCAAACTCGATCTGAGGTAATACAGAGAGGGGTATTGTGGGTAGAGACTTGACTTGAGAGTTTTTGGCTGGCGCAAGCTGTATAAAGGCCAAGCCGGTTCCGAGGGTTGGAACTGTATCCCAACTGTCAAGAATCAACAACTCAGATGGAACGTTATGGTGAGTGCATAACTTTTTTTTTTTGTTTACCAAGTCACCAGGCATAAATGTTCTTATGGTGCTGTTAATATTGCTGGAACTCTTCTACATTGGATTGCCAGGGTGAGACTTCAAAACTTCACAAAAGACATGAAGACTTGTCTACCAGGAAGGCATTTAAAAGCTATTTATTGTGTGAAAATTCCTTGTCTGGAATGCTCAAGAAGCTGGAAGAGAGAGGCGTATTTATTCAAGATGTCAAGCAACTCTTTGTCGCCTGTTCCCAAGTCCCAGTGAAATTATCCAGCCAGCTTGGGGCCTTTCTTTTGAAAACTGTTTAAATCTGTCCAGAAAAAATCTTACATGAAGCAGTAGAAGAAAAAAATGGCAAGATGACAGAGCAAAAGAGAGGATGGTTTATAGGGTCCTTCCTTTCAAAAGAAAAAGCAATGCCTATCTTGCCTCATTACTCCCCCATCCCTTCCCCAAACAGGCCTTCTTCCCAAAATTGCTGGCAGTCTTATACGTTGTCATCCAGTTTGGAGATCAATAACTTCAGATTCTTTGGTTCTAAAAAACATTTAATATGATTACAAGCTTTAGGGGCATATCCTCCCCTCCCATTCATTCAAGGAACCCTCTCCCTTTTCAGGAACCATATTCATCTCTTTCCATGTGCTATTTCAGACCTTTTGTCTATGGGAGTAATAGAGGAAGTTCCCATTTTTCAACAAGGAAAAGGCTTCTACTCAGGACCGTTTCTGGTTTCTAGAAGAGATGGCACTTGGAGGTCCATTTTAAACTTTTCAAAACTGAACATCATCTGGTTCCAAAATTCAAAATGGTGACTTTACAAACCCTCTGTCTTATAGTGTCACTCTAGATCACAAAGATGCCTATTTACACATTCAGTTAAAAAAAATGTTTCTTTAGCTTCTATGCCTTGGGATTGCATTTTCAGTTTATATCTTTACACTTTGGTCTCTGTACCACATCAAGAGTCTTCAACAATTGCTTTACCCCAGTCATAGCCTTTTGCAGACTACAAGGCATGCACATATACCCTTCTCTGGGCAATTGCCTCATCTCTACATCTTCTGTGTAAGACAGTGGTATGTCTTCAGTTTACATTGAATCTGTCCTGCATCTTGGGTTTCAAGGTAAATCTGAAAGTCCTCACAGGATAACTTTCCTGGGTTGACTTACGGACGCATCTCTGATGACAACCTTCCTACCCCGCAGACAGAATGCTTTTGTGTCATCACCACTTTGTTTTTCATCAGCACATATTCACAGCAAGAAACCTTATGAAGAGTCTGTGGTTTATGGTCTTATCCTTTCTCATGGATCCATTTGCCAAACTCTACATGAAGGAAATTCAGTGGTTCCTCAAATCCTTCTGGATCAAACATATGCGTCCTGTAACCCTTCTATATCTTGTTCTCAGTTTTATAAGGAAACATTTCAGTTGGTGGGCCAGTCAAATCCTTGTAACTCCAGGACATCCCCTAATTACTCCATTCCCTCTGTCAAGTCAGTCAGTCACCATATATATATATATACCTCTGGATTTGAATGGAGAACTGTGCTTCAAGGTGTCAAGATCCAGGGTATTTGGAAGCCTCATTTCAGACACGCACAAAACTCAAGGGAATGATGTCCCTGATAAAAGTTCTCTGAGCTCTAAATTAACTGTGAACACCTAGAGCACTGTTGGTGATACCAGACAACATTACATTGATGTGGTATATAAACAAGTGTGTGTGTGTTGCAGACTAGCCATGATTGCCTGAGATTTGACAGTTCAGCATAGTTTAATCCTGCAGAAAACATACATTCCATTAGAGTAGAACACAATAGAAAACTTTCTGAGTAGATCCGAGATAGATGGTCACAGATGGGTGCTATATCCAGAGGTCTTCCAAGAGATTGTCCATCTGTGGAGGACTCCCTAAGTAGATCTGTTTACCTCCCATTTACCTCCTAGCTTAACAGACAGCTAAAATAGTTCTGTTCTAAGACACTCCACCTTTAGAAAAAAGCCAAAAAAAGCCGCATTCTCATTTCCCTGGATTGGAATGTTCTCCCCCCCCCCCTCCTGTAGATATTCACTTAAACTCCACATTCTTCTACTTTGAGAGTCAGCTGTGATTTTTAAATAGTATTAGTTATTTCTAACGCCCAAGTGTCAGGTTTTCTAGTTCAGGACAATGTCAGGCACCCACTTTACTAATATCCAGTACTTCAAAGAAAATCATTCTACCCACCTTTATGTGAAGTGCAGCTATTCATTTGTATAATACTGTGCCTAC